>NC_091284.1:223164412-223468162 GCF_032444005.1 Ranitomeya imitator
CCAGGCTGGGAAGGCTGAATCTGCAATAGCCAACCAGCTTGGAGTGAAGAAATCAACAGTGGGAGCAATAATTAGAAAATGGAAGACATACAAGACCACTGATAATCTCCCTCGATCTGGGGCTCCACGCAAAATCCCGCCCCGTGGGGTCAGAATGATCACAAGAACAATGAGCAAAAATCCCAGAACCACGCGGGGGGACCTAGTGAATGAACTGCAGAGAGCTGGGACCAATGTAACAAGGCCTACCATAAGTAACACACTACGCCACCATGGACTCAGATCCTGCAGTGCCAGACGTGTCCCACTGCTTAAGCCAGTACATGTCCGGGCCCGTCTGAAGTTTGCTAGAGAGCATTTGGATGATCCAGAGGAGTTTTGGGAGAATGTCCTATGGTCTGATGAAACCAAACTGGAACTGTTTGGTAGAAACACAACTTGTCGTGTTTGGAGGAAAAAGAATACTGAGTTGCATCCATCAAACACCATACCTACTGTAAAGCATGGTGGTGGAAACATCATGCTTTGGGGCTGTTTCTCTGCAAAGGGGCCAGGACGACTGATTCGGGTACATGAAAGAATGAATGGGGTCATGTATCGTGAGATTTTGAGTGCAAACCTCCTTCCATCAGCAAGGGCATTGAAGATGAAACGTGGCTGGGTCTTTCAACATGACAATGATCCAAAGCACACCGCCAGGGCAACGAAGGAGTGGCTTCGTAAGAAGCATTTCAAGGTTCTGGAGTGGCCTAGCCAGTCTCCAGATCTCAACCCTATAGAAAACCTTTGGAGGGAGTTGAAAGTCCGTGTTGCCAAGCGAAAAGCCAAAAACATCACTGCTCTAGAGGAGATCTGCATGGAGGAATGGGCCAACATACCAACAACAGTTTGTGGCAACCTTGTGAAGACTTACAGGAAACGTTTGACCTCTGTCATTGCCAACAAAGGATATATTACAAAGTATTGAGATGAAATTTTGTTTCTGACCAAATACTTATTTTCCACCATAATATGCAAATAAAATGATTAAAAAAAACAGACAATGTGATTTTCTGTTTTTTTTTTCTCAGTTTGTCTCCCAAAGTTGAGGTCTACCTATGATGTAAATTACAGACGCCTCTCATCTTTTTAAGTGGTGGAACTTGTACTATTGCTGACTGACTAAATACTTTTTTGCCCCACTGTATATATACACTGTACAGTACCACTTCTACTGTCCTCTATACATTCACTGCACAGTACCACTTCTCCTGTCCTGTATATATACACTGCACAATACCACTTCTCCTGTCCTGTATATATACACTGCACAGTATCACTTCTCCTGTCCTGTATATATACACTGCACAGTACCGCTCCTCCTGTCCTGTATATATGTACTGCACAGTACCACTTCGCCTGTCCTGTATATATATATACACTGCACAGTACCACTCCTCCTGTCCTGTATATATGCACGTCACAATACCTTTTCCCCTGTGTATACATACACTGCACAGTACCACTTCTCCTGTATATATACACTGTACAGTACCACTCATCCTGTCCTCTATATATACACTTCACAGTACCGCTCCTTCTGTCCTGTATATATACACTGCACAGTACCACTTCTACTGTCCTCTATATATACACTGCACAGTACCACTTCTCCTGTCCTGTATATATACACTGCACAGTACCACTCCTCCTGTCCTGTATATATACACTGCACAGTACCACTTCTACTATCCTCTATATATACACTGTACAGTACCACTTCTCCTGTCCTGTATGTATACACACTTCACAATACCTTTTCTCCTGTGTATATATACACTGCACAGTACCACTTCTCCTGCCCTGTATGTATACACTGCACAGTACCCCTTCTCCTGTCCTGTATATATACACTGCACAGTACCACTTCTCCTGCCCTGTATGTATACACACTTCACAATACCTTTTCTCCTGTGTATATATACACTGCACAGTACCACTTCTCCTGCCCTGTATGTATACACTGCACAGTACCCCTTCTCCTGTCCTGTATATATACACTGCACAGTACCACTTCTCCTGCCCTGTATGTATACACACTTCACAATACCTTTTCTCCTGTGTATATATACACTGCACAGTACCACTTCTCCTGTCCTGTATATATACACTGTACAGTACCACTTCTCCTGTCCTGTATGTATACACTGCATAGTACCACTCCTCCTGTCCTGTATATATACACTGCTCAGTACCACTTCTCCTGTCCTGTATATATACACTGCACAGTACCACTCCTCCTGTCCTGTATATATACACTGCTCAGTACCACTTCTCCTGTCCTGCATATACACACTGCACAATACAGCTTCTCCTGTCCTGTATATTTACACTGCACAGTACCACTCCTCCTGTCCTGTATATACACACTGCATAGTACCGCTCCTCCTGTCCTGTATATGTACACTGCACAGTACCACTTCTCCTGTCCTGTATATATACACTGCACAGTACCACTCCTCCTGTCCTCTATATATACACTGCTCAGTACCACTTCTCCTGTCCTGCATATACACACTGCACAGTACAGCTTCTCCTGTCCTGTATATATACACTGCACAGTACTACTTCTCCTGTCCTGTATGTATACACTGCACAGTACCACTCCTCCTGTCCTGTATATATACACTGCTCAGTACCACTTCTCCTGTCCTGTATATATACACTGCACAGTACAGTTTCTCCTGTCCTGTATATATACACTGCACAGTACTACTTCTCCTGTCCTGTATGTATACACTGCTCAGTACCACTTCTCCTGTCCTGTGTATATACACTGCACAGTACCACTTCTGCTGTGTATATGAGTCACCCGCCAGGGCCGTGGGGTACTTGGTACCGGGTCCAGTACTTAAAGGGGATGTCATGGTGGCTTCGGCCCAGTCCATGGCCCTGGGCACACAAGTAAAAGGGGGAAAGGTCTTTAAAGGGTTGAATAAAGTTTGTATTCATGATGCCACCTGTGGTTCTCGGTCAGAGAGGACCGACGCTGCTTAAAGGGGTCCTCTAGGGCGATGTTGTGGCAGCTAGATGGTATAACTTTCTACAGGTGAAGTGGGTCCCCAGGGCTCTCGGGGTATAGGTGAGGATGGTCAAGGCCGGCAAATAAATAGAGGACACAGGGTTGCAGTCTTTACCTAGTTTACTTAAGTTGTAGTCAGCCTCAGTCCAGGGTATCGGCAACAGGTGTTGATGGAGTCCAGGCAGTCAAGAATCAAGTGGGAATGCCTTTGACAGGTCAGTTTGGGAGCCTTCCACTATGCGCTGGTTTATGGTCCCTTGCTACCTGTGGTTATCTGACAAGGTATACTTCTCGCCTGTCCTGGGACAATACCTGGTTATGGTAGGCAGCTTGAGCCGTTTCTCTGAGGTCTCTCTATACTGTGACTCCAGGCTCCGGAATGCTGCTGTACCCCAGGTTTAATGCAGGCAAGTCACTGTTAGCTTCTTGCCCTCCGGTTCTGCCGTGGTACCTATAGTTCCTCACAACCTTGGGCTCCCGGTGCCTGGTCTCTGCGCTCTAGCTTTAAAGAGGCCCAATTGTAGCCCTCTTTTAGCTCTTTAGTTCCTTTGTCCTCCCTCACTCTTTGTTTGTTTGCACCAGACTGTCTGACTCCTCCTCCAGAACAGGATGTAAATTGAGGGAAGCTCCCCTAAAACCGGGTTTAGAGCTCCCCCTTCTGGCCTGGATTCAGAATGTGTTGCGTGTACAGCTTACCTGCCAACGGGATCCCTCCTGTCTCCAAGCATGGCACTACGCTCCCCAAGAGGAAGGCAGCACCACTGTGGCACCTGAACTCCTGGGGTGCCACATATATATACACTGCACAGTACCACTTCTCCTGTCCTATTGTAGGAGGGGCAACATTGGACTTTGGGGAGGTTCAGTATTGGTTTATTATTTTCAATATTCCTATGGCAAAATACAAATAAACATTGGAAATCTCATTTGAATGGATTATTCCATGTAAACGCCTACCCCAAGAACTTTCCACTCGCTGTGGGTCTGACTGTTGGAACCCCCATGATCCCAACAACCGGCGATCTGAGGAGCACTGTGTAAATGGAGCTGTGGTCGATCATGCGCACTGTGGCGCCATTCACATGTGGCTCTTTAAATAACTCCTGAAAGAGGAATGTTGAAGGGTACGACAAAGTATAGCAAAAATCTACTTATTGGAGGTGGGGAGTGTTTGAGTATGTGAACTGCTGGGGTTTGTGTGGCTGGGCTGCTTTTTTGTCCCAGTCCAGCCAAGGTCCATTCAGAGTGGTTGATTTTCTTGAAAGTGGGTTCCTAGAAACAAAAAGAACCTGTCACCAGTTTTATACCTTATAAACCCTGCACATCACCTTTAAAAGGTTTTTATTTATTGCATAGGTGTTGTGTGATCTCAATTACACACCAATTTCCATCTTTTTACAGCCTTGTTACCTCTAATTTATGAAGCAGCCAGAGATAAATATGATACTGACTAGATGGTGGCCCGATTCTAACGCATCGGGTATTCGAGAATATGTATGTAGTTTTTTATGAAGTTTTCAGAATAATGCAATTTATACACAGGATTCGGCCGTCCGCGACTAATTAGCGAAGCGTGGTTCAAATTCCGCGCCAATTCACGGGCAGACTGCGCTGATTGTTCGTGGCCGGGCGTGACCAATCAGCGAAGCCAGGTCCGTCTCCAGGTTTTTGAGGGCCCCGGGAGAAAGAAGTCTCAATGGGCCCCCCTCTTTAACACATACCACGATTCATGATGCACAGATACAGCAGAGAAATATAGCACAGCCAAGTAGCATATAAGACAGCCCACGTAGTATATAGCACAGCCCACGTAGCATATAACACAGCCCACGTAGTACATTGCCCAGCCACATAGTATATAACACAGCCACGTAGTATATAACACAGCCGCGTAGTATATAACACAGCCATGTAGTATATTGCACAGACACGTAGTATATTGCCCAGCCAAGTACTATATTGCCCAGCCACGAACTATATTGCCCAGCCACGTACTATATTGCCCAGCCACGTACTATATTGCCCAGCCACGTAGTATATAGCACAGACACATAGTATATAGCACAGACATGTACTATATAGCACAGACACATAGTATATTGCCCAGCCACGTAGTATATTGCACAGCCACGTAGTATATAGCACAGACATGTAGTATATAGCACGACACGTAGTACATAGCACAGACACGAAGTATATTGCCCAGCCACGTAGTATATTGCCCAGCCACGTAGTATAAAGCACAGGCACATAGTATATAGCACAGACACGTAGTATATTGCCCAGCCACATAGTATATTGCACAGCCACGTAATATATTGCACAGCCACTTAGTATATAGCACAGCCACGTAGTATATAGCACAGCCATGTAGTATATAGCACAGAGACGTAGCATATAACACTGCCCATGCAGTATATAACACAGGCCAGGTAATATAGAGCACAGCAATGTAATATATTGCCCAGCCACGTAATATATACCACAGCCACGTAGTATATAGCACAGGCCATATAGTATATAGCACAGAGATGTAGTATATAACACAGCTCACGCAGTATCTAACACAGCCCATGCAGTATATAGCACAACCCACGTAGTATACAGCAGTATGGGCACCATATCCCTGTTAAAAAAAGAATTAAAATAAAAAATAGTTATATACTCACCCTCCGTCGGCCTCCCGGATGCAGCCGAGGCGTTTACCAATGCTCTGAAATGCGAAAAAAACGGAGCACAGCCATAAATGTGATATCTAAACAGGGGGTGCAAGCAGCAGAATAATAGACATGACAAGGGAAGAAAAAAAGACACTGCTACAAAATTGCACACCACCCAATACGTATATATATACAAAACAAAAACACTTTATTGGCATGACAATAAAAACAATTAAAATCACTACGCCACTATGGGCCCCTGGATACATGATATAACAACATATATGAACAAATATAACGCCTGTCAATATATCAATAGAATGCAAACAAATATAAAATCACTATGCCACTATGGGCCCCTGGATACATGATATAACAACATATATGAACAAATATAACGCCTGTCAATATATCAATAGAATGCAAACAAATATAAGATGATACCGTCCTGCCTAATGGCTCATGGGGTATCTAAAGGCATATATATAGCAAAATGACATATCTAGACCCAAGAAAAGGAGGGTAGGCTAAATAGCCACAAGGTACCTATATAGTGGTAGCAAGGGAATCCCCATACCTCCATACAGAGTAATAAAGCCCAGTAAGCTATGGTATAATACAAACCGACCTATAGAAAGACAGGCTGGAATATCCAGGAGACCTAGTGAACCATAGCCCCACGCGTATCGCCTCCAAAATGAGGCTTCGTCAGGGGAAGTGTGCAATCTTCCAATACACAAGTGAATATATAGGAACCTAATTAGTGTTTAAAGCACCTACCGGTGTGTGGTCCCATAATGCCGAAGAGACGGGGCTAATACTCTGCCCTGAACCCGGAAGTGACGAGCCCCAAGGAGCTTAAAGGCCGAGCACATAAGAGCGCCTACGCCACCGAATCAATATAGATAGGTGAGCCGCACAAGAGGTGCGCCTGCGCACATGGAATCAACGCAGCTCCAAATTAAGACTGCGCATGCATAATGCCCATATCAAAGTAAGGGGCGCACAAATGAGCACACGTGCGCAGACGGATCCAGCCGCGCACAGCCACGCAAGCGCAGAAACCTGGGGTCGGCCACAACGCCAGCTGCCGAACTAGAATCAGAAGGACAAAAGGGGGCGGTAACGATTAGCCAGCGCACGTCCGCAACTGAACCATAGAACCGCTGTTAACCCGTGCGCGTCCACATCAGGGTCACATCAGCCACCCAACTGCGCACACCCGGGAAACAAATCCCGAGCGAGAGCAGTCAGGGGGCAGGCATAAAGGAAAAGACAATTGGACATAAAAAGCCATACAAGGGAATAGACAAGACTACGTAAACGCAGTCAGAGAACTAATGTAGGGCGATATAAAGTAGGGCAATAGAACACAGAATAATGTCCATATTGATGATGCCACATTGAAAACCCTCCCCGGGCACTTCAAGCGATATCATCAGTGCAATTCGAGATTATTATCTGTCAAGGGTATCGATATACTGGATTTGGGGTGTCGAGGGGGAGATATGGGCAAGCGACTAGCGAACAAAAGAATGCCAGTGGATTTACAGACTGGGTACAGTAGTTCCACAGGGATTAAATGAAAACTCGGGCTTTGGTGCATTTTTGTAGCAAAATATGTTACTGATTTAGAGGTAGTTAGTTAGGCAGGGGGTTATGCGCTAGATTTATTTTAGTGATTTTTATTTTTTTCTAGAAGTTTATGTTGTCTGTTGGCTTTTATTCATTCTTGTTCTTATCCATTCTATTGTAGTACATTTTCTACTTTTGAGATGACCATCATGGTACCAGCATCTTCTTTTTGGACAATAGGAAGTGAGAGGACCACCGGAGGCTATGTTAGAAGATCATCATGAAGAAAAATGTTCGGCAACCACTGTGACTTTTGGCATATTTTGTGTTTGGGGAACAAGGAAGGTTTATTCTATTAAGTATTTATATGGATATTATATGTTTATTTCTTTGTTCATTCTATTTTAAGGGGGAGGGGGACATCTGCATTTGTATTATGTGGCTGGACCATGTTTTTCAGACAGTATGTATACAAGGGAACTGTCAGTGTTTAATTTTAATTACATGCCAGTTCACTAGCACAAAAGGCATGCTTTAAGGGTGATTAGTCCAGCAAAAAGTGGGCCCTCGTGTGGGGGTCACATTGTGAGAAGTTTATTAATGCAGGGCTTTTATTATAGATAATTCACTATCTATTGGTCCTTCCCAGATGAACAGAATGTCATCGATGAAGCAAATCCAGTTATGGATTCGCTCCGTGCCCTGGATCTCGTTTTCCTGGAATATTGACCATTCCCATGCTCCCATGAATAAATTGGCATACGAGGGGGCACAAGAGGCCCCCATCGCTGTGCCCTGTAATTGCAAAAAGATCTTCCCTGCAAACATAAAGACATTATGTGTCAGAATAAATTTGAGTAGTATGAGAATAAACTCTGACATATCCTGTTCCATGTTACTTTGCATGAGATATTTTTCCACCGCCTGCAGCCCGCCGGAGTGTTTAATGCATGAATAAAGTGCTTCTACATCGGCCGTAACTAGGACCATATCATCTGTGAGATGGATGTTCTCTAGATGTCCCAGGGCGGCATTGGTGTCTTTGATATATGAGGGGAGTTGTATTAATTCCATGCCAGTTCACTAGCACAAAAGGCATGTTTTAAGGGTGATTAGTCCAGCAAAAAGTGGGCCCTCCTGTGGGGGTCACATTGTGGGCAGTTTATTAATGCAGGGCTTTTATTATAGATCATTCACTATCATATTTGGGCACATGTGGTATATTACAGTACCTCACCCTTTTTTATGGATTAGTGGGATGCTTGTTATCCCTTTTTTACAGAGGTATGTCATATTTATTATTATATTATTCATACCACAGTACACTTAGATAGGGCATTATATACAATGATCATTGTATTCTGTCACTTATTAGTTTTCCACAGTTATTTTGATACATTTCGTTCATGTAGATTCACTTTTCTCCCCCGTTTCCCTTTCCCTCTCCTTGTCTTTTTCACTTCCTGTTTTTTACCCCATTCACTTTTTACTTTATTTCTCTTCTGTCTCCTTCATGTTTGGGTGGCTGAGCGCTTGTGTGGATCACGGACCTGTGGAGAGCGGCGAACGGTCGCTAGGGAAACGAGGACGCAGTGTCGTACTTACCAACGACCTGCGTCTTCCGATCCCATGACCGTGATCCGGCTCTCCTTTGGTTACAGGATCCTGTAGATCTGCGCAAGCGCCGCAAAAGCTGCCTTAAATTCAATATCCGTACAAGGAGCGTACATGAAGGGACTTCCGGTCTCCGTACAAGGAGCTTACATGAAAGGATTTCCAGTTTCCGTACACTGATGCGCGGTGACACCTTATTCAGGTGCCGGCGCATCATATGCTAGTCATCATACTCCACTTGTTCACGGCCACATTAAACAAGAAGGACTTCCGGTTTCCGTACACTGATGCGCGGTGACACCTCATTGAGGTGCCGGTGCATCATATGTTAGTCATCATCATACTTCACCTGTTGGCGGTTACTTCCTAACACCGGGCCCAATCACATTATCGCCTATTGTATTTAAGCCGGCTAATCCCCTTCCCTGACACGCCTCCTGAAGAAGCAGTGTGAAATGCGCGTCGGGGCAGAGGGACGCCGCGGCTTATCCCCTTGGGACTGACTACCAGGTACACTTTTGACATTTATATTTATATGCCTTGGAAGGGTTATCTTGTTTGTCATATTGTTAGGAGACATAGCGTTTAAGCCTCTTTCATATGTATATACTATGACAAACTAGTCTCTCTTAGGTACTATACCTTTTACATGTTACAAGGCTATATATGGTGTATTAGCATTATAACAAGTATGTCAGTCTAATATTAGAGATAAGCCTATGGCAGATCCATCCCTCGTTTTTGGTTCCAGCACCCTCCTTATTAGTAGATACATGTTGTTTTTTAACATCTTCTAATAAAATATTGTTTTTATATTGTACCATGGTCGAGGTCATTTCATTTACTGATCACGCCGGTGTGAGATAGTTTAGCTTAATGGTACTTTGTCCCCCGATGGAGGGACGCTATAGATATTAGTGAGCCCAATCTGTGAATATAGAGTGCAATTATATGTAGCATAACACACACATACACCCCATAAACTCACATCTCATCCTGGGATAAAAAAACATCACCAGCCACTCACCCTTTGTGAAGGGCCAAGGTAAATATAGACAGATAATTTGTGTTAGAAATACATCTTTATTGTTTATACATTATAAATATAAATAACCAGTAATCGAACAGTGTATACATCATGACCAACAATACCATATCCCTATGGATAGCCGTATGGTGAATATAAAGAGGTACCCTCCGGGATTATAAAATAGAACACTTACTAATAACCACTTAGGACCAATGGGCATGGACATACAAATATATATAAAACCATCCCAATTACCAAAAGGAAAGGGGGGGTCCATTTATAAGGACCAGCACCAAGTCCGTCTAGAATAACAGATAAATTATATAATAAAAGACCCTTAGCCCACTATCAAAACCGCCGAAACCCTGTCCAAAACCCAAGCCCTCCCGATAGCCAAAGATAGGAGAGGGGACATGTGTAAGGACCGAACCCAGTCCGTCCCAAATACCAGATAGTATGTCATATGAGGCTCAACCCACCATCTAAAACACCAAAGTCCTATCCGAAATCCAGAGAGGCCCCATGGGACCCGAATTCATGAGCCAGGGGAGTATATAGAGGCCACTACAATATAATATATATTATTTTATTATGCCTAACCCCATGAGCCAAACACAGCCGCTCATACTACCCCCATGAGCCAGTAGCGAGCAAAATCCAGGGAAATCCCCAGGAAGGGATAGAAACAAAAAAGGCCAAAACCTATATGAAGTATGGAATAAATGATGGAAAGTCCATGGATAATCCTGACTCCAAGATGTCCTCCAGCTGAATATGTTCCAAACAGAGTTCCCATCCATAGTACGTATTTCATATTCATCCAGGACACTGTACATTGTCCATTGTACTTCAAGTCAATGGGAGACGCACATATACAGGTAATCCATATTTAGCCAAGGAATCCGGTGAATAATAACTCCTCATTCAGACCTGCGGGAGTAACAGATCCCAAATTAAATATCCACCGTGATTCTACTTGAAGTAGCCGTTTCTTAGGGGAGCCCCCCTCTCGGATATAAAGATCTTCTCCAATCCAACCACCCGTATATTAGTAATACTACCCGAATGATCTGACAGAAAGTGGGCCGCCACCAGGGTCAGGGTCTTCCCTTTCTCCACATCACTTCTGGCCAAATTAATTGTGGAGAAGTGTTTCTGGACCCTCCGTCGTAGTTCCTGAGAGGTTTGGCCTACATAGACCATCTTGCATGTACAGACAAGGGAGTATATAACACATCTGGACCTACAATTAACATATCCCCCAAGTTTAAATTTTTGGCCATCAATGGGGTTTTGAAAAAATTCCCTAGTTGGACCCATGTGGGGACAGATATTCAGTCCCCACAGGGAAAAGACCCCCTGAGCCTGACCCCACGATTAAGCCTGATGGTCTGGCGTCTGTAATGACTTTTGACTAGGAGGTCCCTCAAATGGGCGCTCTCCTAGCCACAAGAAGGGGTTGTTCACCAACAACCTTGGACGTATTCAAGTCCGTGGTGAGAATGCCCCAATGCTTCTGCAAAATACATCCCAATTGTGACCAATGAGTGTTATAGTTAGTTATAAACTTGGGGGCATTATCCCATACCTTACGTTCCGTACCCAGTAGAGACTCCTATGTCTGGGTCCTCGCCCTCTGGAATGCCAAGGATATACACCTCTGAGGGTAGTTTCTTTCCTTAAAGTGGGAAGTCAATGTCAAAGCCTCAGACTTGAAGTCTTCATCACGTGTGCAGTTTCTTCGTGATCTTAAGAACTGCCCAGTAGGGACTCCGTACTTCGTGTGTAGAGGGTGGAAGCTTCTAAAATCCAGAAGGCTGTTTGTTGCTGTTGGTTTACGATACAATTTGGTAATAATAGTACCGTCTTCCACCACAACTTCCAAATCCAAAAATGTGACTGAGGAGGAAGATATTGAATGTGTCAAAAAGATGTTATGTGGATTATCATTCAACCTATCTATAAATGCCCTACACTCAGCCTCTGTCCCAGACCACACGAAGAATACGTCGTTGATAAAGCGCATCCAATGGCGCACCTTGTCCTTAAATGTATCAAGCGCATATACCACGGTGGCCTCCCACCATCCTAAAAATAGGTTGGCGAGGGCAGGGGCACACCTAGCCCCCATGGCCACACCCGAGGTCTGGAGGTAATATGTCCTATCGAATGTGAAATAGTTGTGCTTGAGGACAAATTCCATAAGGTCCACAATCAATGAGTCGTGCATTCTGTCAGAGTGCCCTAACTCATCCAAAAAATATAGAACTGCTCTGACCGCATCCTCATGATCAATGTTCGAGTAGAGGGCCTCTACGTCACACGTTACCAATAGCGTCTCAGATGGTAACAAAATGCCCTGGCACCTCCTAATAAAATGAGAGGAGTCCAACGTAAAGGAAGGTAGCCTCTTAACCAAGGGCTGTAAAAAATGATCGACGTAAATACAAATCTTTTCGCATAAACTCCCAATACTAGCCACGATAGGGCGACTGGGAGGCTTGCAAAGATATTTATGCCCCTTGGGGAGCATATAAAAGGTGGCTGTAATTGGGTATTCAACCCACATGAAATTGAACTCACGACCATTAATGATCCCCAAGTCCCGGGCCTTTTCCAGAAGACCTCTCAATTTGACTGAAAAAAACCCTGTAGGATCAGATGGCAATATTCTGTAAAAACGGGTATTGTCTAGCTGACGATGGGCCTCCTCCAGATAGAGGGTATGTGGCCACAGGACCACATTGCCCCCTTTGTCAGCCTCCTTAATTAGGAAGGCCGGATTAGATTTCAAATTGATAATGGCTTGTTTCTCATCTTTCCCAAGATTATTTGGTGTGCCTGAGAAGGGACGCAGTCGAAGAATATCCCTCTTAACTACCGTATATACTCGAGTATAAGCCGAGATTTTCAGCCCATTTTTTGGGGCTGAAAGTCCCCCTCTCGGCTTATACTCGAGTCATATACCGGGAGGTCAGCAGGGGAAGGGGAGTGGGGGCTGTGTAATCATACTTACCTGCTCCCGGCGCGGTCCCTGCAGTCCCTGGCTTCCCTGGCGCTGCAGATTCTTCCTGTACTGAGTGGTCACATGGCACCGCTCATTACAGAAATGAATATGCGGCTCCACCTCCCATAGGGGTGGAGCCGCATATTCATTGCTGTAAATGATCGGTATCTGTGACCGCTCAATTACAGGAAGTAGCTGCAGCGCCGGGGAAGCCAGGGACTGCAGGGACCGCGCCGGGAGCAGGTAAGTATACGGGGAGCCCAGCGCTGCGCTATATTTACCTGCTCCTCGCTCTGGTGCGGCTCCGTCTGCAGCGTCCTCTGCAGTGACGCTCAGGTTAGAGGGCGCGGTGACGTAGTCAGTGCTGGAGACGGAGCCGCACGAGGAGCAAGTAAATATTGAAAGCGTCGGCGTCCTGAGCAAGAGAGGTGAGTGATTTTTTATTTTTTTTTATTGCAGCACCAGCAGCATTCTATATGGCACAGCTTTATAAGGAGCATCTATGGGGCCATAATCAACGGTGCAGAGCAATATATATGGGGCACAGCTTTATAAGGAGCATCTATGGGGCCATAATCAACGGTGCAGAGCAATATATATATGGCACAGCTTTCTATGGAGCATCTATGGGGTCATAATGAACGGTGCAGAGCATTCCATATGGCACAGCTTTATGTGGAGCATCTATGGGGCCATAATGAACATATGTATATATATGTATTGAGTGGTGTGCAATTTTGTAGCAGTGTCTTTTTTTCTTCTCTTGTCATGTTTACCAATGCTCCTCGTGACGCTTCGGTCCCAAGAGTGCATTGCGGTCTTGCGAGATGATGACTCTCGCGAGACCGCAATGCATGGACCGGTCACCGGAGCGTCGTGAGGAGCAGGAAAGCCCTCGGCTGGATCCGGGGGCCCACGGAAGGTGAGTATATAATGATTTTTTATTTTTTTTATTATTGTTAACATTAGATCATTTTACTATTGATGCCGCACAGGCAGCATCAATAGTAAAAAGTTGGTCACACAGGGTTAATAGCAGCTTTAACGGAGTGCGATACACCGTGGCATAACGCGGTCCGCTAACGCTGCCATTAACCCTGTGTGAGCCCTGACTGGAGGGGAGTATGGAGTGGGCACTGACGGCAGGAGAGTAGGGAGCGGCCATTTCGCAGCCGCACTGTGCCCGTCACTGATTGGTCGTGGCCGTTTTGCCGCGACCAATCAGCAACTTGGGATTTCCGTTACAGACAGAAAGACAGAAGTGACCCTTAGACAATTATATAGTAGATGAGCCACAACTCATGGGCCACTGCTGTGTGCTTGCTCCTATCTAAAATTTGCCAACCCCTCTGTATTGTCATCATTACCAATTAGTTTATATTGAATAGCAGCCCAATATTAATTATTCATGACATCACAATGGCTTAGAACGCTGACTGACAGGTGATGATGTCATAACCATCCCCCGCTTATGACACGGAGGAAGGTTTGGACACAATCAGATTCTCTTGTGTGTTGCAGTCACAACTTGTGTTGCAAAATTTGCTAGAGAGTTTTAAAAAGTGATACAGGAAAGATATATATCTTGGTACTGTGTTAGCCAGTGGATAGAAACATATTTAGAATTGAGAGTCTTCATCGGTTGATACCTTTTAATGGCCAACTGAAAAGCGATAGGAATTGTCAGCGCCCTCTGGTGTAGAGAACAAGGTAAATTTAATCTTATTTTACTTACTAAACGGTGGTCTACCACTGGATAACCCCTCTCATTAATTTGAGTGTATTATATACAAGTAAAACACTCAACACCTTTTGTATGGATGTCGTTCCTGTAATGTTGGCACTGTGTTTCCCAGCAGTCAGAGTGTATAATAGCAAAATATATTGTAGTGATTGATGCGGAACCTATTTTCGAACGTTTAGGGCAGACAGGGTATTGTTAAATATTCCTAGCGGTCTCCACTTCCCCCTTCCCTAATGTTTGGGCTTCCCATCCATTCACATGTGGCTCTTTAAATAACTCCTGTAAGAGGAATGTTGAGGGGCAAGACAAAATATAGAAAAATCTACTTATCGGGGGTGGGGAGTGTTTGAGTAAGGTGCCTTGCGAAAGCATTCGGCTCCCTGGAACTTTTTAACCGTTTCCCACATATCATGCTTCAAACATAAATATACCAAATGTAAATTTTTTTTTGAAGAATCAACAGCAAGTGGAACACAATTGTGAAGTTGAATGAAATTTATTGGTTGTTTTAAATTTTTGTGGAAATTCGAAAAACTGAAAAGTGGGGCATGCAATATTATTCGGCCCCTTTACTTTCAGTGCAGTAAACTCACTCCAGAAGTTCATTGTGGATCTCTGAATGATCCAATGTTGTCCTGAATGCCTAATGATGATAAATATAATCCACCTGTGTGTAATCAAGTCTCGGTATAAATGCACCTGCTCTGTGATAGTCTCAGGGTTCTGTTTGAAGCACAGAGAGCATCATGAAGACCAACAGGCAGGTCCATGATACGGTTGTGGAGAAGTATAAAGCCAGATTTGGATACAAAATGATTTCCAAAACTTTAAACATCTGATGGAGCACTGTGCAAGCGATCATATTGAAATGGAAGGAGTATCATACCAATGCAAATCTACCAAGACCCGGCTGTCCCTCTAAACTTTCATCTCAAACAAGGAGAAGACTGATCAGAGATGCAGCCAAGAGGCCCATGATCACTCTGGAGAGATCTACAGCTGAGGTGGGACAGTCTGACCATAGGGCAACAATCAGTCGTACACTGCACAAACCTGGCCTTTATGGAACAGTGGCAAGAAGAAAGCCATTTCTCAAAGATATCCATAAAAAGTGTTGTTTAAAGTTTGCAACAAGCCACCTGGGAGACACACCAAACATGTGGCAGAAGGTGCTCTGGTCAGATGAAACCAAAATCGAACTTTTTGGCAACAATGCCAAAAGATATGCTTGGTGTAAAGGCAACACAGCTCATCACCCTGAACACACCAACCCCACTGTCAAACATGGTGGTGGAAGCATCATGGTTTGGGCCTGCTTCTCTACAGCAGGGACAGGGAAGATAGTTAAAATTGATGGGAAGATGGATGGAGCCAAATACAGAACCATTCTTGAAGAAAACCTGTTGGAGTCTGCAAAAGACCTGAGTCTGGAAGGAGATTTGTCTTCCAACAAGACAATGATCCCAAACATAAAGCAAAATCTACAATGGAATGGTTCACAAATAAACATATCCAGACAAAGTACAGACCTCAATACAATCGAGAATCTGTGGAAAGAGCTGAAAACTGCTGTTCACAAACGATCTCTATCAAACCTCACTGAGCTCAAGCTGTTTGCCATGGAAGAATGGGCAAGAATTTCAGTCTCTCGATGTACAAAACTGATAGAGACATAACCCAAGCGACTTGCAGCTGTAATTGCAGCAAAAGGTGGCGCAACAAAGTATTAAGTTAAAGGGGCTGAATAATATTGCACGGCCCACTTTTCAGTTTTTGAATTTCCACAAAAATTTTAAACAACCAATAAATTTCATTCAACTTCACAATTGTGTTCCACTTGTTGATTCTTCACCAAAAATTTACATTTGGTATCTTTATGTTTGAAGCATGATATGTGGGAAAAGGTTGAAAAGTTCAAGGGAGCCGAATACTTTCACAAGGCAATGTATGTGAGCTGCTGGGGTTTGTGTGGCTGGGCTGCTTTTTTGTCCCAATCTGGCCAAGAGTTCATAGTTGTTGATTATCTGTCACCAGTTTTATACCTTATAAACCCTGCACATCACCTTTAAAAGCATGTAAATGGGGTTCCTACAGTCCCATTATACCCTCATGGGCGCCTCTGCATACCTACAAAAAAGTGTTTTATTCATTGCACAGGTGTTGTATGATCCCAATTACACATCAATTTCCATTTTTTAACCCCTTTACCCCCAAGGGTGGTTTGCACGTCAATGACCAGGCCAATTTTTACAATTCTGATCACTGTCCCTTTATGAGGTTATAACTTTGGAACGCTTCAACGGATCCCAGTGATTCTGACACTGTTTTCTCATGACATATTGTACTTCATGATAGTGGTAAAATTTCTTTGATATTACCTGCGTTTATTTGTGAAAAAAATGGAAATTTGGCGAAAATTTGGAAAATTTTGCAATTTTCCAACTTTGAATTTTTATGCAATTAAATCACAGAGATATGTCATACAAAATACTTTCCCACATGTCTACTTTACATCAGCACAATTTTGGACCCAAAATTTTTTTTTGTTAGGGAGTTATAAGGGTTAAAAATTGACCAGCAATTTCTCATTTTTACAACACCATTTTTTTTTAGGGACCACATCTCATTTGAAGTCATTTTGAGGGGTCTATGTGATAGAAAATACCCAAGTGTGACACCATTCTAAAAACTTCACCCCTCAAGGTGCTCAAAACCACATTCAAGAAGTTTATTAACCCTTCAGGTGTTTCACAGGACTTTTTAAATGTTTAAATAAAAATGAACATTTAACTTTTTTTCACAAAAAATTTACTTCAGCTCCAATTTGTTTTATTTTACCAAGGGTAACAGGAGAAAATGGACCCCAAAAGTTGTTGCACAATTTCTCCTGAGTACGTCGATACCCCATATGTGGAGGTAAACCACTGTTTGGGTGCATGACAGAGCTCGGAAGCGAAGGAGGGCAATTTGACTTTTCAATGCAAAATTGAACGGAAATGAGATGGGACGCCATGTTGCATTTGGTGTTGTGAACAGGTGGCCTTGGAGCAGCATGAAATGACCTTCGCTGGAGCAGTGGTAACTTAACTGACCGCAAACCCTGATCCTATCACCGCAACTAGAAGTAGCCATGGGGTGTGCCTAACCAGACCTAGACACCTCGACACAGCCGGAGAACTAAATATCCCTAAAGATGGAAATAGGAAAACTCTCTTGCCTCAGAGCAGACCCCCAAAGGATAAGTAGCCCCCCACAAATAATGACTGTGAGTAGGAAAGGAAAAATATTGTCTTCAAAAGGAGATTTGTAGTTAAAATTCTGCGCTGCCGCTAAGATGAATTTCAGGAGAGTAAAGTTGATTCACAGTGGTTTTATTCATCACAGGTATAAATAGTTTTGCTAGGTTATAAAAAAAAGGGCACCAACCTAGAAAAACTATTTATACCTGTGATGCCTGTATGTTCTGTGTGGTATTTCCTGATGAAGGGGGCATGAGACCCCTGAAACGCGTTGAATAAAACCACTGTGAATCAACTTTACTCTCCTGAAATTCATCTTAGCGGCAGCGCAGAATTTTAACTACAAATCTCCTTTTGAAGACAATATTTTTTCTGGTCGGTGAAGACCTGTGGATCTGCAGCAGCCGCTATCTATATGCTCTAATCTCATCCTAACAAGGTGAGCAAATTTTGGTATATATTCTCCTCTTTGTAACGTGGATAAGACCCTATTGCGCTCTTTGTCTCCCCATTGTTTTACAATAGGAGAGGAAAAGACACACGCAGACAGAAAACAGGGATAAGCAAAGGAGGCCACTTCTACCTAGATAGGAAATGATAGTACAGGATACTATGCGGTCAGCATAAAACACTACAAAATATCCACAGCAGAAAAATACAAAAACTCCACCACCCAACTAAAGATGTGGAGGGTATATCTGCGACTCCAGCGAATCCAACTAGACTGAGAAAAACATCAGGCACAGTCTAGCAGGAACAAAAATAGAAACAAGATCAGCACAGAAAATAAACACACAGCAGTGTGTCTAAAAATGAAGCCAAACACTTATCTTTGCTGAATTGGCAGCAAGCAGGAGAGGCCAGGCAGAGGACCAACACTTCCAAAGGAACATTGACTACTGGCAAGGACTAATGAGTCCTGCACAGCTAAATACCCCAGTCAGAATTGCAACTAGCAGAAACACCTGTCCAAGACTGCTGCTCAGGAACAACTGCATTACCATCAACAACCACCGGAGGGAGCCCAAGAGCAGAATTCACAACAGTTTGGAGAGCCACTGATCTGCCTAAACAGTGGAAACCCCCACAAGTGACACCATTTTGGAAAGTAGACCCCCTAAGGAACTTATCTAGAGGTGTGGTGAGCACTTTGACCCACCAAGTGCTTCACAGAAGTTTATAATGCAGAACCGTAAAAATAAAAAAAATCATATTTTTTCACAAAAATCATCTTTTTTCCCCCAATTTTTTATTTTCCCCAGGGTAAGAGAAGAAATTGGACCCCAAAAGTTGTTGTACAATTTGTCCTGAGTACGCTGATACCCCATATGTGGCGGTAAACCACTGTTTGGGCGCATGGGAGAGCTCGGAAGGGAAGGAGCATCGTTTGACTTTTCAATGCAAAATTGACAGGAATTGAGATGGGACGCCATGTTGCATTTGGAGAGCCACTGATGTGCCTAAACATTGAAACCCCCCACAAGTGACACCATTTTGGAAAGTAAACCCCCTAAGGAACTTATCTGGATGTGTGGTGAGCACTTTGACTCATCAAGGGCTTCACAGAAGTTTACAATACAGAGCCGTAAAAATAAAACAAAAATTTTTCCCACATAAATTATTTTTTAGCCCCCAGTTTTGTATTTTCCCGAGGGTAACAGGAGATATTGGACCCCAAAAGTTGTTGTCCAAATTGTCCTGAGTACGCTGATACCCCATATGTGGGGGGGGACCACTGTTTGGGCGCATGGGAGGGTTCGGAAGGGAAGGAGCGCCATTTGGAATGCAGACTTAGATGGAATGGTCTGCAGGCTTCACATTGCGTTTGCAGAGCCCATAATGTATCTAAACAGTAGAAACCCCCCACAAGTGACACCATTTTGGAAAGTAGATCCCTAAGGAACTTATCTGGATGTGTGGGGAGCACTTTGACCCACCAAGGGCTTCACAGAAGTTTATAATGCAGAGCCGTAAAAATAAAACAAAAATTTTTTCCCACATAAATTATTTTTTAGCCCCCAGTTTTGTATTTTCCCGAGGGTAACAGGAGAAATTGGACCCCAAAAGTTGTTGTCCAATTTGTCCTGAGTACGCTGATACCCCATATGTGGGGGGGAACCACCGTTTGGGTGCATGGCAGAGCTCGGAAGGGAAGGAGCATCATTTGGAATGCAGACTTAGATGGATTGGTCTGCAAGTGTCACAGACCCCTCAAGGAACTTATCTAGATGTGTTGTGAGAACTTTGAACCCCCAAGTGTTTCACTACAGTTTATAACGCAGAGCCTAGAAAATAAAAAATCCTTTTTTTTCCCACAAAAATTATTTTTTAGCCCCCAGTTTTGTATTGTATTTTGTATTTTCCCAAGGGTAATGGGAGAAATTGGACCCCAAAAGTTGTTGACCAATTTGTCCTGAGTACGCTGATACCCCATATGTTGGGGTAAACCCCTGTTTGGGCACACGGGAGAGCTCGGAAGGGAAGGAGCACTGTTTTACTTTTTCAACGCAGAATTGGCTGGAATTGAGATTGGACGCCATGTCACATTTGGAGAGCCCTGATGTGCCTAAACAGTGGAAACCCCCAATGATAATTGAAACCCTAATCCAAACACACCCCTAACCCTAATCCCAACAGTAACCCTAACCACACCTCTAACCCAGACACACCCCTAAACCTAATCCCAACCCTATTCCCAACCGTAAATATAATCCTAACCCTAACTTTAGCCCCAACCCTAGCCCTAACTTTAGCCCCAACCCTAACTGTAGCCTTAACCCTAGCCCTAACCTT
Source organism: Ranitomeya imitator (assembly GCF_032444005.1). Classification (NCBI taxonomy): domain Eukaryota; kingdom Metazoa; phylum Chordata; class Amphibia; order Anura; family Dendrobatidae; genus Ranitomeya; species Ranitomeya imitator. The sequence goes on from NC_091284.1 coordinate 223,185,136, forward strand.
AGCCCTAACCCTAACCCTAGCCCTAACCCTAGCCCTAACCCTAGCCCTAACCCTAATGGGAAAATGGAAATAAAAACATTTTTTAAATTTTTTAATTTTTCCCTAACTAAGGGGGTGATGAAGGGGGGTTTGATTTACTTTTCTAGCGGGTTTTTTAGCGGATTTTTATGATTGGCAGCCGTCACACACTGAAAGACGCTTTTTATTGCAAAAAATATTTTTTGCGTTACCACATTTTGAGAGCTATAATTTTTCCATATTTGAGTCCACAGAGTCATGTGAGGTCTTGTTTTTTGTGGGACAAGTTGACGTTTTTATTGGTAACATTTTCGGGCACGTGACATTTTCTGATCGCTTTTTATTCCGATTTTTGTGAGGCAGAATGACCGAAAACCAGCTATTCATAAATTTCTTTTGGGGGAGGCGTTTATACCGTTCCGCGTTTGGTAAAATGGATAAAGCAGTTTTATTCTTCGGGTCAGTACGATTACAGCGATACCTCATTTATATCATTTTTTTATGTTTTGGCGCTTTTGTACGATAAAAACTATTTTACAGAAAAAATAATTATTTTTGCATCGCTTTATTCTGAGGACTATAACTTTTTTATTTTTTCGCTGATGATGCTGTGTGGTGGCTCGTTTTTTCGGGGACAAGACGACGTTTTCAGCGGTATCATGGTTATTTATATTTGTCTTTTTGATCGCGTGTTATTTCACTTTTTGTTCGGCGGTATGATAATAAAGTGTTGTTTTTTGCCTCTTTTTTTTTTTTTACGGTGTTCACTGAAGGGGTTAACTAGTGATATAGTTTTATAGGTGGGGTCGTTATGGACGCGGCGATACTAAATTTGTGTACTTTTATTGTTTTGTTTTTTTTTATTTAGATAAATAAATGTATTTATGGGAATAATATATATATATATTTTTTTTCATTATTTAGGAATTTTTTTTTTTTTTTTACACATTCGGAAATTTTTTTTTTTACTTTTTTACTTTGTCCCGGGGGGGGATATCACATCGGTGATCTGACAGTTTGCACAGCACTCTGTCAGATCACCGATCTGACTTACAGTGCTGCAGGCTTACCAAGCGCCTGCTCTGACAGGCACTTGGTAAGCCACCTCCCTCCCTGCAGGACCCGGATGCCGTGGCCATCTTGGATCCTGGCCTGGAGCAGGGAGGGAGGTAGGCAGACCCTCGCAGCAACGCGATCAAATCGCGTTGCTGCGGCGGCACAGGGAAGCCCGCAGGGAGCCCCCTCCCTGCGCGATGCTTCCCTATACCTCCGGCACACCGCGATCATGTTTGATCGCGGTGTGCCGGGGGTTAATGTGCCGGGGGCGGTCTGTGACCACTCCTGGCACATTGTGCCGGATGTCAGCTGTGATAGTCAGCTGACACCCAGCCGCGATCGGCCGCACTCCCCTCGTGAGCGCGGCCGATCGCTATGACTTACTATCCCGTCGAGGGTCAGATGGGCCCAGGGCACCTCGACGGGATAGTACGTCTAAGGTCAGAGAGGGGTTAAGGGTATGTGCACACGTTGCGGATTTGGCTGCGGATACACAGCGGATATGACGCTGCGAATTCGCAGCAGTTTTCCATGCGTTGTACAATACCATGTAAACCTATGGAAAACCGAATCCGCAGTGCACATGCTGCGGAAAATACTGCGCGGAAACGCTGCGGTTTATTTTCCGCAGCATTTCAATTCTTTGTTCGGATTCCACAGCGTTTTACACCTGTTCCATAATTGGAAACCGCAGGTGTAAAAACGAAGTTGAGATCCGCACATAAAACGCGGAAAAACAGAGGTAAATCTGCAGGTAAAACGCAGGGTGTTTTATCTGCGGATTTTTACAAAATCTGCGTGGAAAAATCAACATATGTACATACCCTCACAGCCTTGTTACCTCTAATTTATGAAGCAGCCAGAGATAATGATACTGATGAGTCACAACTCATGGGCCACTGCTGTGTGCTTGCCCCTATCTAAAATTTGCCAGCCCCTAGGTATTGTCATCATTATCAATTACCGTATATACTCGAGTATAAGCCGACCCGAGTATAAGTCAAGGCACCTAATTTTGCCACGGAAAACTGGATAAGCTTATTGACACGAGTATAAGCCGGGTATGCATTGTCCCCTCAACCCTGTCCTGGTATGTGTGGCACCTCCTGTTGTATGCATGGCTCCTCCATCCTCCCCCTGTTGTGTGCATATCTCCTTCTTCCTCCCCCTGTATTGTGCATGGCTCCTCCGTCCTCCTCCTGTTGTGTGCATGGCTCATCCGTCCTCTCCCTGTTGTGTGCATGGCTCATCCGTCCTCTCCCTGTTGTATGCATGGCTCCTTCCTCCTCCCCCTGTTGTGTGCATGGCTCCTCCGTCCTCCCCCTGTTTTGTGCATGGCTCATCTGTCCTCTCCCTGTTGTATGCATGGCTCCTTCCTCCTCCCCCTGTTGTATGCGTGGCTCCTCCATCCTCCCCCTGTTGTGTGCATGGCTCCTTCGTCCTCCCCCTGTTGTGTGCATGGCTCATCTGTCCTCCCCCTGTTGCGTGCGTGGCTCTTCCATCCTCCCCCTGTTGTGTGCATGGCTCCTCCGTCCTCCCCCTGTTTTGTGCATGGCTCCTCCATCCTTTCCGTTGTGTGCATGGCTCCTCCATCCTCCCCCTGTTGTGTGCGTGGCTCCTCCATCCTCCCCCTGTTGTATGCATGGCTCCTCAGTCCTCCACCTGTTGTATGCATGGCTCCTCCATCCTTCCCGTTGTGTGCATGGCTCCTCCGTCCCCCCCCCCCTGTTTTGTGCATGGCTCCTTTGTCCTCCTCCTGTTGTGTGCATGGCTCCCCAGTTCTCCCCCTGTTGTTTGCATGGCTCCGCTCGGCTCCCCCCATCCTTCTCCTTCTTTCTCTGTCCTCCCCGTCCTCCTCACCCTGCTGCGCTGCCGATGCACATCCCTGCATGTCTCTGTTGTCCCGGCGAGGCAGCTCTTCCTGTGTTCAGCGGTCATGTGGAACCGCTCACTAAAGTAATGAATATGCGCTCCACGCCTATGGGAGTGGAGACGCATCCATATTCATTACTTTAATGACCTGTACCATGTGACCGCTGAACACAGGAAGAGCTGCCTCGCTGGGACAACAGAGAGATGCAGGGAGGACTTGCAGTGATCGCGCAAGGAGTGGGTATGATGTGACAGCCGCCAGCTCCTGCCACTCCCCTCCAACCCTCTGGGGCAATGACTCGTGTATAAACCGAGGGGGCATTTTCAGCACAAAAAAAGTGCTGAAAATCTGGGCTTATGCACGAGTATATACAGTAGTTTATATTGAATAGCAGCCCAATATTAATTATTCATGACATCGCAATGGCTTAGAATGCTGACTGACAGGTGATGATGTCACAATCATCCCCCGCTTATGAAACGGAGGAGGGTTTGGACATAATCAGATTCTCTTGTGTGTTGCAGTCACAACTTGTGTTGCAAAATTTGCTAGAGAGTTTTAAAAAGTGATAGGAATTGTCAGCGCCCTCTGGTGGAGAGAACCAGGTAAGCTTAACCTTATTTTAGTTACTAAACGGTGGTCTACCACTGGATAACCCCTCTCATTAATCTGAGTGTATTATATACAAATAAAACACTCAACACCTTTTGGACGGATGCCGTTCCTGTAATGTAGGCACTGTGTTTCCCAGCAGTCAGAGTGTATAATGACAAATTATATTGTGGTACCATGTTAGCCAGAAAAATCGATATGAATACCTTTACGCCCATTGATGACAAAAGTTTTCTTGGAGTGATACCTTTATTGGCCTTCCAGAAAATAATATCTGTTTGCAGCTTTCAGAGCACAGAGGCTCCTTCTTCAGGCAGGATTACAAATGAGTTAATAAGAAAAAGGCAGAACATTTAAGGCGGGTGCACACGATCTGGAGGTAGCAGCACTTTGGACGTAGCACATGTTCGCTGCATCCAAAGCGCTGACGTCCATTGAGCACAGGTGATTCTGCATGTGTTCACTGAACCGCTGGTGGTACTGCGCAAGAGGCTGCGCGAGTGTGTGAGTGTGAGATTGTGTGAGTGTGAATGTGTGTGAGTGTGTGTGTGAGAGTGTGAGTGTATTTGAATGTGTGAATGTGAGTGTGTGAGTATGAATGTGAGCGTAAGAGTGTGTGTGAGTGTGAATGTGAGTGTATGTGAGTGTGTGTGTGTGTGTGTGTGTGTGGCACGTACGGCGTATAGAGTGCATGTGTGTGGTGCTCCGGTGCTCAACTGGTGGTATCGTGCAATTGGTTGGTACCAGCAGCAGTTTCCATATTGAGACACCCATCACTTGGGTGTCCCAATATTGCGGTCCTCTGCTTGGAATTCTGGGATATGGTGACATCTAGACAGAACAGGAAATTAAAGCATTACAAGGCAATTATACAAGTAGATTGATGTTCATATGGTGTTGTCCTTGATGTGTATGGCCGTGTCCAGAAAATGTATTTGGGGCTTTGAGAAGGTGAGGGTGAGCTTTATGGTTGGGCAGGACTTGTTGAAGTTAATGTGGAAGGTAAGCAGATCATCTTTTGAGCCTGTCCAGATTATTAGCAGATCATCAATGTAGCAGAAGGGTGCAAGAGGTTTAATAGAGCAAGATGACAAAAATTCCTCCTCCAGATCAGCCGTAAGTATGTTAGCATATTGTGGGGATATTTTGCTTTCCCATGGCGCTGCCCATACACTGTTGGTATAAATTGTTACCAAAGGAGAAATAGTTCTGATGGAGCACAATCCTGAAAAATTGTAGTGTTGGTTCTGTGGCTACATAGGTTTTTTTTAAGGAAATATTTGCATGCCGCAATTCCATCCTCATGAGGAATGTTGAAATATAAAAACTCTACATCCATGGTGGCTAGTATTGTGTCCTCCGGAAGAGGGCCCAGGGCTGACAATTTGAAGGGAATATCCATGATTTCATTTTAAGGACAACAGAGAGAAAAACAATTGTGAATTCAAACTTCCAGATGTTACAGCATAGTGGATGGGATTTCAAGAAATCCCATGTCCACTATGCATCCACACACACCTGCGGATCACCTGTGCAGACTGACATGCGGCACGTCTCTCCAGACCGCAGTATGTCAATTTCTCTTGCAAGAGAAATTTCACCAATAGAATGTATTGAACACAGTGAATCCTCATGGTTCAGTGAACCTCTTCTGAGGAAGAGATTATCGAAACGTGTGTCCAGGGGTACACTGGAGCTGTCTGGACCCTGGGTAACCTTCTAGCCTAGATTTATATATGCCTTTATGTGATACTATGCACTTGCCATTGCTTTGAGCTATGGTGTGCAAAAAAACTTCTTTTGTTTCTGGACTCTCCTATAAATTATTATTTTTTTTTACCTAGCTCATTATACCCTTTGTATAACACTTTATAGGAGTTACCAGAGACAAAACCCAGCAGTGTCCAGCTTATTTATTTAGGTCCTTGTCTACATCTAGTCATTTGCACCTTGCACTATATTCCTCTTTATTTGAATACACCTGTCTTTATATACTAATTCCGAGTGTATTTTTGCAAGTTTCTGTGATTTATATATAACTTTGGACATAACTTACTTACTTGCTCAGTGTTGGCTTGTTTTCCATTCCTGTTCTGTGTATTTACATCTCCATTTTTTTATCTTTTCATCATGTGTTCTAATAAAATGATTTACTTTTCATACAAATTATTGAAGGGCTACTTCTTTACATAGGTTGTCCCTTTTGTCACGGTCCTCCGTGTTACTTTGCAGGGCACTCTTGTGTTCTCATTAGGAGAAAGAGACTGATTTCTCTAGGATATATTTCAAATTACATTTTATTATTTTCATTTGCACTATTGATTTATGAGATAAATAATAAATAATTAGGAAAATAGCGCAGTATAACATTCTTACATGACACCAGCTTGTGTAGACCAGTCTGATGATGAGAGTAATTCAATGTTTTTTCTGTTTTCTTTGTCTATCTCCAGTGTTTACAGGGCTCTGTGATCATGGCCTCTGCCCAGAGTTGTACACATACTACCATTCAGATGTTTGATGATGAAGAAGAGGAAAAAGCTATGCTTGAAAGGCAGAACATTGATGACCGGAGTGCAACTTCTTACGTACGCTCCATCATTATTGTACTAATTCTGTCCTACATAAATCTAGTTATCTACATGGATTCCTTTACTGACGAAGGTAGGTAAAAGAGGAGTAAAAGGTTTTATATCTGGCGCAAGATTTTTTAATCCCATAGCTGTGAAGGTGTCTATAATAGCACCACGACTGTCTGACTCTTCATGGCATATGAGAATCCTATTGAAAAAAAAGTACTACAGTTCCTTAATTACAAATGATCATTTGTGCTCTTCTCTTGTTCATGTAGGCGTGATGCCAAATCTGCAAAGCCACTTTAAAATGGAGAGCAGTGGACTTGGATTAAAGAACATAGGTAAATGTCAACTTTAAATCATATTCTGCAAGTCACCATGAAAGCTGGAATCGGGTCTGAAATCCCTTACTCAAATTTGATAACATCTCAGTTTCAAAGAGCGAGAACAGGTGTATGTAGTGGGCTCTTCCCAGCAGATAACATAGTAACATAGTAACATAGTAACATAGTTAGTAAGGCCGAAAAAAGACATTTGTCCATCCAGTTCAGCCTATATTCCATCATAATAAATCCCCAGATCTACGTCCTTCTACAGAACCTAATAATTGTATGATACAATATTGTTCTGCTCCAGGAAGACATCCAGGCCTCTCTTGAACCCCTCGACTGAGTTCGCCATCACCACCTCCTCACAGATAATAGCTGTGACACACAGCCAGATTGTGCCTCTAACACCTGCAATTGGAGAGGGGTCCACCAGCAACTGTGAACCTGTTAAATTCCTGGCATTTTTTGACAGCGGCATTAACAACGCAATGTCATGGTGATGTGTCATTGTATATGTCCATCAGCCTATGGGTTGCTAAAACAGCTTCACGCAGCTGTCTCTAGAACTGGGGACCTAACTATCCCTGCTCCCAAAGGTACCTCTAAAGGTGAGGAGGTTTGGGCCACCAGCCTTACTGTTCTCCTGCTATTCCCTAAGTTGTCCTCTCCCCCAGGAGGCCTAGAATAGAAATATTAGTGTATTAACACATAAGACAGACAGGGATAACAGAAAGCAACAAACATGCAAAAACGCTCACCAACGGTAGAGAAGTGTTTAAAGAGGGATAGGAATGTACCAACCAAATAGGAATAGGACAATGAGGAAAGCATACACCCAAAACAGCATGCAACAATCTCTAGTAGCAACAATGATCTCCAATTCAGCACAGCATCTCCAGAGAGCTATGAAGCAAAGCTTTCACTGGCAAGGAAGAGAGGGTCTGGCCAGATTTTATAGGGAGAGGAAATTATGAGGTCAGGAGCAGCTGTGAGATGGAGCTGCAAGTTTCTGACTGGCATAGAAAGGGTCATAAACCTATTCAGCACCAAAGGAAACTAAATCCATTTAATATGAAACACAAACACATCGGCAAAATGGAAGATCTATGATTCACAATACGTAGTTACTTTCTAACTCCAGATCTCCCATGAGGACGTGACCCACTGGTGACAGACAGTCAGAAGTTGGGGATCTGTTGAAGACCTCGATGTCAATACAGAGCTGGACTTTTTTATTCTGTGTTATTGCTGTATATAGTACAAGTGATGATTGCAGGTTCTAGTTATCTAAGGGGACTTACAAATACAGTGAAAATAAAAAGTTTTAAACCATATGAAAAAAGAAACAAAAGTTTAAATCACTCCCACACCCTCTTTTCCCCCATTAAAAATAATATTAACATATTTTTAAATAAATACACATATGTGGTATCACACATCCATAAAGGTTCGATCTATCAAAATATAAAATAATTAACCCGATCAGTAAATACTGTAAATTAAAAAAAATGCAAAAATGCTGTAAGAAGTGATTAAAATGTCATATCTATCTCAATATGATATCAATGAAAATGTTGTCCCTCCATAAAAAATAAACCCTGCACTGTTCTATCAACTGAAAAATGAAGATGTTGCGGGTCTCGGAAAATATTTTTTCACAATTTTACCGCACTTGGAATTTATTTGCCTTTTTTCAGTACATTATGTGGTAAATTTCATGGTGTTATTCAAAAAGACAACTTGTCCAGACAAAAACAAGGCCCGATAGGTCTATGAATACAGAAAAAAAAGTTATTGCTCTTGGAAAGTGGGGAGGCAAAAGCAAAAACATGAAAGCTGGCCATGTCGAGATGGGGTTAAGTGATAATCTGTTACATTGACATCTTTTTTTTTTCCCCTTGCCATTTCAGTTCCCATATGCAGCCAAGTCCTGGCTGATCAAGTCTTTGGATACCTGGGTGACCGCTTTAATAGGAAGAACATAATGTGTGCAGGGATGTCCTTCTGGGCAATCATGAACCTCTGCATTACCTTCATTCCCAACGAGGTAAGTAGAACATGAACTGTTTTGGTAGAAGCTTATACTCTTCGTAGATCTTTCTTCTACAGATGCAATATTAACATAGTAAATATATTATTTTATGACTGAGGTCATATCCTTTTAGAGCCTTTTTTTGCGGATTCAGTGTTTCTTTGGAGGGAAAAACTGTGTTTCTTACAGCCAACTCAATAATATGTATCATAAGTAGTGTGGTAGACCTCGCCTAGTCCAACATGAGACACGTTTCTGTTTACAATGAAAACTTTGGCACTGATGCGAACAAAACTGGATTGGTATTTCTCTGCCCTTTGTTGGTATTGTCTCACTCAGAAACTTTAACTAATATGGCCACAGTTAAGGAAGGCTTAATTGTAAGGGTGGGCACGGCGCACTGACACTACTGAATGGCAAATCTGCTGTAGGCCTCTCACTTGTCAGCATTTAGATCAGTATTTTGTAAGAAAAAAAGAGGAGTGGGGCAAACGGGGGAAAAGCTAAAAATCTTTCTGTTATATTTTTTCTGCTGTTAAGTTCTAATCCTGATTTTTTTTACAAGTACTGATGCAAAATACTGATGTGTAAAAGTGGCCTTAAAGGGGTTATTCCCCCTTATCTGCTATTGATCACTATGGATCACTTTTGGGTCTGGCATCACAGTTACCACTCTCCGATTACTAAAGATGAGGTTCCAAATTAACTAATACCTCAAAGGCCTCGCTCACACTGCCATATAACAGGACTCTCTGATGTTTTGAAGCATACCGTGAGTGCTTCCGAGAATTGAGGTGCAGTCAGCCATTCAAGTCTATGGGAAGATAAACATTGGACTGCACTTGCACGTCATCACAGTGCAGTTCGATTACCGCTGATGCCAGAAATGGAGGAGATGGAGAAATTACTTTCTCTGTCTCCTCCGCACCTACGTTGGGATGCGATTCTCGCATGCTTTAGAATTGGATCACTGTGCACTGACACTCGGATCCCGCTCGCAGCAGTGTTTTAGCCGAGTGACATTTGCAAAATCAGCCCCATTCTCTTGCACAAGAGAATCAATGGCCGTGTGACCCAAGCCAAAGATTTTTAGATTTTTCATTGGGCAGGGTGCAGCCAAGCCCTTTGTTGTTGGCTTGGGGAATTAAAGTGTCTGTACTTGTGGGGTGCACATATTTAATGCTGAACATCTTGTTTGATCTGTGCACTACATTTATCTGTGTGACTGGCACCTAATATAAGCCTTATCAATGTGCATTCTGCATTTCTCTACATTGCACCTGTGCACACTCCATCATATGGTATTGACCTTGGGGGGTCATTTACATTAGGTCTATTCTTGGGTACTGCCTTTGTTAGGGCAGGATTCTATGCATGGGGCACGACAGGGGACAATAGGGTAACAAGAATTACCTTTTCCCCTTGCTCCAGAGTTCTCATCTATGGGCTACATGCACTACAATGGACACAGGTGAGACCTTTCCTTTTTTAACCTGCAATGTTGTCACTGTGGGCAACCTTATTGTTATTATCATGTATAGACCTGAATCTATGCACATTAGCTTCTATTTCTTTTAATGTTCTTGAGCATGACTCTTTCATGACTCTTTATCATTTTGCATTGAAGGTTAACCCCTTTACCCCCAAGGGTGGTTTGCACGTTAATGACCGAGCCAATTTTTACAATTCTGACCACTGTCCCTTTATGAGGTTATAACTCTGGAACGCTTCAACGGATCCCGTTGATTCTGACAATGTTTTCTCGTGACATATTGTACTTCATGATAGTGGTAAAATTTCTTTGATATTACCTGTGTTTATTTGTGAAAAAAACGGAAATTTGGCGAAAATTTTGAAAATTTCGCAATTTTCCAACTTTGAATTTTTATGCAATTAAATCACAGAGATATGTCACACAAAATACTTAATAAGTAACATTTCCCACATGTCTACTTTACATCAGCACAATTTTGGAACCAAAATTTTTTTTTGTCAGGGAGTTATAAGGGTTAAAAGTTGACCAGCAATTTCTCATTTTTACAACACCATTTTATTTTAGGGACCACATCTCATTTGAAGTCATTTTGAGGGGTCTATATGATAGAAAATACCCAAGTGTGACACCATTCTAAAAACTTCACCCCTCAAGGTTCTCAAAACCACATTCAAGAAGTTTATTAACCCTTCAGGTGCTTCACAGGAATTTTTGGAATGTTTAAATAAAAATTAACATTTAACTTTTTTTCACAAAAAATTTACTTCAGCTCCAATTTGTTTTATTTTACCAAGGGTAACAGGAGAAAATGGACCCCAAAAGTTGTTGTACAATTTTTCCTGAGTACGCTGATACCCCATATGTGGGGGTTAACCACAGTTTGGGCGCATGGCGGAGCTCGGAAGGGAAGGAGCGCCATTTGACTTTTCAATGCAAAATTGACTGGAATTGAGATGGGACGCCATGTTGCGTTTGGAGAGCCACTGATGTGCCTAAACATTGAAACCCCCCACAAGTGACACCAGTTTGGAAAGTAGACCCCCTAAGGAACTTATCTGGAGGTGTGGTGAGCAGTTTGACCCACCAAGTGCTTCACAGAAGTTTATAATGCAGAACCGTAAAAATAAAAAATCATTTTTTTTCACAAAAATTATCTTTTCGCCCCCAATTTTTTATTTTCCAAATGGTAAGAGAAGAAATTGGACCACAAAAGTTGTGGCACAATTTGTCCTGAGTACTCTGATACCCCATATGTGGGGGTAAACCATTGTTTGGGTGCATGGGAGAGCTCGGAAGGGAAGGAGCGCCGTTTGACCTTTCAATGCAAAATTGACAGGAATTGAGATGGGACGCCATGTTGCGTTTGGAGAGCCACTGATGTGCCTAAACATTGAAACCCCCCACAAGTGACACCATTTTGAAAAGTAGACCCCCTAAGGAACTTATCTAGATGTGTGGTGAGCACTTTGACCCAATAAGAGCTTCACAGAAGTTTATAATGCAGAGCCGTAAAAATAAAACAAAAATTTTTTCCCACAAAAATAATTTTTTAGCCCCCGGCCCCCCAGTTTTGTATTTTCCTGAGGGTAACAGGAGAAATTGGACCCCAAAAGTTGTTGTGCAATTTGTCCTGAGTGCGCTGATACCCTATATGTGGGGGAGAACCAGCGTTTGGGCGCATGGGAGGGCTCGGAAGGGAAGGAGCGCCATTTGGAATACAGACTTAGATAGAATGGTCTGCAGGCGTCACATTGTGTTTGCAGAGCCCCTAATGTACCTAAACAGTAGAAACCCCCCACAAGTGACCCCATATTGGAAACTAGACCCCCCAAGGAAGTTATCTAGATGTGTTGTGAGAACTTTGAGCCCCCAAGTATTTCACTACAGTTTATAACGCAGAGCCGTGAAAAAAAAAAATGTCCCCTCAAAATTATTTTTTAGCCCCCAGTTTTGTATTTTCCCAAAGGTAACAGGAGAAATTGGACCCCAAAAGTTGTTGTCCAATTTGTCCTGAGTACGCTGATACCCCATATGTTGGGGTAAACTCCTGTTTGGGCACACGGGAGAGCTCGGAAGGGAAGGAGCACTGTTTTACTTTTTCAATGCAGAATTGGATGGAATTGAGATCGGTCGCCATGTCGCGTTTGGAGAGCCCCTGATGTGCCTAAACAGTGGAAACCCCCCAATTATAACTGAAACCCTAATCCAAACACACCCCTAACCCTAATCCCAACGGTAACCCTAACCACACCTCTAACCCAGACACACCCCTAATCCTAATCCCAACCGCAAATGTAATCCAAACCCTAACCCTAACTTTAGCCCCAACCCTAACTGTAGCCTTAACCCTAACCCTAGCCCCAACCCTAGCCCTAGCCCTAACCCTAGCCCCAACCCTAACCCTAGCCCTAACCCTAGCCCTAACCCTAGCCCCAACCCTAACCCTAGCCCTAACCCTAGCCCTAACCCTAACCCTAGCCCTAACCCTAGCCCTAACCCTAGCCCTAACCCTAACCCTAGCCCTAACCCTAACCCTAGCCCTAACCCTAGCCCTAACCCTAACCCTAGCCCTAACCCTAGCCCTAACCCTAATGGCAAAATGGAAATAAATACATTTTTTTAATTTTTTAATTTTTCCCTAACTAAGGGGGTGATGAAGGGGGGTTTGATTTACTTTTATAGCGGGTTTTTTAGCGGATTTTTATGATTAGCAGCCGTCACACACTGAAAGACGCTTTTTATTGCAAAAAATATTTTTTGCGTTACCACATTTTGAGAGCTATAATTTTTCCATATTTTGGTCCACAGAGTCATGTAGGTCTTGTTTTTTGCGGGACGAGTTGACGTTTTTATTGGTAACATTTTCGGGCACGTGACATTTTTTGATCGCTTTTTATTCCAATTTTTGTGAGGCAGAATGACCGAAAACCAGCTATTCATGAATTTCTTTTGGGGGAGGCGTTTATACCGTTCCGCGTTTGGTAAAATTGATAAAGCAGTTTTATTCTTCGGGTCAGTACGATTACAGCGACACCTCATTTATATCATTTTTTTATGTTTTGGCGCTTTTATACGATAAAAACTATTTTATAGAAAAAATAATTATTTTTGCATTGCTTTATTCTGAGGACTATAACTTTTTAATTTTTTTGCTGATGTTGCTGTATGGCGGCTCGTTATTTGCGGGACAAGATGACGCTTTCAGCGGTATCATGTTTATTTATATCCGTCTTTTTGATCGCGTGTTATTCCACTTTTTGTTTGGCGGTATGATAATAAAGTGTTGTTTTTTGCCTCGTTTTTTTTTTTCTTACGGTGTTTACTGAAGGGGTTAACTAGTGGGACAGCTTTATAGGTCGGGTTGTTACGGACGCGACGATACTAAATATGTGTACTTTTATTGTTTTTTTTTTATTTAGATAAAGAAATTTATTTATGGGAATAATATTTTTTTTTTTCCATTATTTAGGATTTTTTTTTTTTTTTTTTTTTACACACTTGGAAATTTTTTTTTTCACTTTTTTACTTTGTCCCAGGGGGGGACAATACAGATCGGTGATCTGCTAGTTTGCACAGCACTCTGACAGATCACCGATCTGTCTGAGAGCAGTGCAGCGTTACCAAGTGCCTGCTCTGAGCAGGCACTTGGTAAGCCACCTCCTTCCCTGCAGGACCCGGATCCGCGGCCATTTTGGATCCGGGACTTGCTGCAGGAAGTAGGTGGGAGACCCCCGGAGCAACGCGATGTGATCGCGTTGCTGCGGGGGTCTCAGGGAAGCCCGCAGGGAGCCCCCTCCCTGCGCCGTGCTTCCCTGCACCGCCGGCACATCGAGATCATCTTTGATCGCGGTGTGCCGGGGGTTAATGTGCCGGGGGCGGTCCGTGACCGCTCCTGGCACATAGTGCCGGATGTCAGCTGCGATAAGCAGCTGACACCCGGCCGCGATCGGCGGCGCTCCCCCCGTGAGCGCAGCCGATCGCGCTAGACGTAATATTCCGTCCTTGGGAATTAAGGCCCACCCCACATGGACGGAATATTACGTCCAATGGCAGAAAGGGGTTAAAGGGAATCTGTCACCCCAAAATTCGCCTATAAGCTAAGGCGACCTGCATCAGGGGCTTATCTACAGCATTCTGTAATGCTGTAGATAAGCCCCCGATGTAACTTGAAAGATAAGAAAAAGAAGTTAGATTATACTCACCCAGGGGTATTCCCGCTGCGGTCCGGTCTGATGGGCGTCGCGGTCTGGGTCCAGCGCCTCCCATCTTCTTACGATTAAGTCCTCTTCTTTGCTTCTTGCCGTGGCTCCGGTGCAGGTGTACTTTGTCTGCCCTGTTGAGGGCAGAGCAAAGTACTGCAGTGCGCAGGTGCCGGAAAAGGTCAGAGAGTCCCGGTGGACGCCCATCGGATCGGACCGCCCCTGGGTAAGTATAATCTAACTTCTTTTTCTTATCTTTCAGGTTACATAGGGGGCATGTCTACAGCATTACAGAATGCTGTAGATAAGCTCCTGATGCCGGTGGCCTTAGCATATAGGTGAATTTTGGGGTGACAGATTCCCTTTAAGTGTTATTGGTCCTCTCATTGCTTGTTATATACATTAATTCTACGAGAGAGAACCGTGACTACTACTATTGGTGGCCACATTTAGCTGGTCTTATCATTTTATTTTATGAAGCAAAAATTAAAATGATTGTTACTCTTTAAATGATGTGTTGTGGATTTAATGTCTTTTTCAATACATTCCTCAAACACCAACTCTCATACCTCTGCAGAGCCAAGTAGGCAGTTGTCTAAGAAAAGTTCCTAAAAGATTAACTGAATTTTTATTTTCTGTTTTCACAGTATTTTCACCTTTTTTTGGAAATGAGAAGACTGATTGGAGTCCTGAAGGCATGCTGCTCCACATTGGCCCCCAGTATCATTGCTGACCTCCTTGTGGGAAGACAGCGTGGCTGCATGCTTTCCATCTATTACATCACTGAACCTGTAGGCTGGTAAGTATGTTACCTGAAGAGTGAATTCATGTGCGAACAGCTTCTTTTTCAGGCACATTCCTCCTGAAACCTACCTGAAATAGGAAAGAAGGACACTTATTGTAGTGTGCACATTGTTTTTATTTTTCACACACACTTCTGAGCACTGTTCCTACTGAGCCCTTTTACTGTTCCCACATAGTACAACACTATTCTCATGGGCCTCACAGTGTCCCACACACAAAGTGAGGTGCCCACAGTGGTCCCCTCCTCAATATAATGGCCTCCCCATTACATTCCACCACACACGGTATCAGAGGCGTAGCTAGGGTTTAGGTCCAGGGGGCGCAAAGCTTCTGAGTGGGCCCCTAACCAGGTAACCTTGATTACAACTCGATGACGCCCCCTAATAGTGGAGGAGAACCTCAGCAGATTACCGCGCTGTTACTGAAGACAATCTCTATATAACGACCAATATGGATATTACCGCCATATGGTAAGTGGTAAATACCAGCCCTACGGAACATATAAGAGATCACAGCACAGTTATAGATAATGACTTACCATTGATGTTCTTTATGATGGAATTGTCACTTTTCCCGTCTTTTCCATCTGGCCCAGACCGACATGACAACTTCTTCCAGCTACAACTCGTCTACAGAGAAAACAACAAAGACACGTTTCACTTCTCACATTCCAGCCATCATCATCTATTCCTAACCTTCCCAAACCCCTCATCCTGCTGATACCCCAATACCAGCCGCTGCTGCCGTATGTGTCCCTATTACTGCCCCTGATACCCCAATACTGAGCCACTGCTGCTGTATGTGTCCCTATTACTGCACCTGATACCCCAATACTGAGCCGCTGCTGCTATATGTGTCCATATTACTGCACCTGATACACCAATACTGAGCCGCTGCTGCCATGTGTGTCCCTATTACTACACCTGATACCCCAATACTGAGCCACTGCTGCCGTATGTGTCCCTATTACTGCACTTGATATCCCAATACTGAGCCACTGCTGCCATATGTGTCCCTATTACTGCACCTGATACCCCAATACTGAGCCGCTGCTGGCGAATGTGTCCCTATTACTACACCTGATACCCCAATACTGAGCTGCTGCTGGCATATGTGTCCCTATTACTGCACCTGATACCCCAATACTGAGCCGCTGCTGCCGTATGTGTTCCTATTACTGCACCTGATACCCCAATACTGAGCTGCTGCTGCCGTATGTGTCCCTATTACTGCACCTGATACCCCAATACTGAGCCGCTGCTGGCATATGTGTCCCTATTACTACACCTGATACCCCAATACTGAGCCGCTGCTGGCGTATGTGCCCCTATTACTGCACCTGATACCCCAATACTGAGCCGCTGCTGCCGTATGTGACCCTATTACTGCACCTACACTGTGGTTCTCTGTACCCTCTAAATTCTAAAGCACCCCTCTATAATATAGTAATGCCGGGTGCAAGTGCCCTAGAAAACAGAGCCCACATTTTGCCCCCTAGAAAGTAATAATGCCCTCTGTGTGCCCCTTTGATAGTCACAGTAACCTGAGTTCCCCTATTACAATAAGTGCCCACTTTAAATTTAATAATGTCCCGAGTCTCCCCCCCGTACAGCTCCCCTATACACAGTATAATGCCCCCTAACTGTATAGTACCACCCACACAGTATACTGACCCCTTAGTAGCCTTCAAACTGTTTGATGGCTCCAGCACTGTAATCCCCACACTGTATGATGGCCCCATAGATAACCGCCATATAGTATAATGTGCCAGATAGTCCTCAATATAGCACAAGGCAGCACCCCTATAGGCAGACCCTGTAGTTTAAAGCACCCCCATAGGCAGACCCTGTAGTATAAGGCAGCACCCCCCCATAGGCAGATCCTGTAGAATAAGGCAGCACCCCCATAGGCAGATCCTGTAGAATAAGGCAGCACTCCCTCCTATAAGCAGATCCTGTATATAAGGCAGCACTCCCCCCTATAGGTGGATCCTGTATATAAGGCAGCACTCCCCCCCCCTATAGGCAGATCCTGTAAATAAGGCAGCACTCCCTCTCCTATAGGCAGATACTATATATAAGGCAGCACTCCCTCTCCTATAGGCAGATCCTGTATATAAGGCAGCACTCCCCCATAGGCAGATCATGTAGAATAAGGCAGCACCCCCCATAGGCAGATCCTGTAGAATAAGGCAGCACTCCCTCCTATAAGCAGATACTCTATATAAGGCAGCACTCCCTCCCCTATAGGCAGATACTGTATATAAGGCAGCATTCCCTCCCCTATAGGCAGATCCTGTATATAAGGCAGCACTCCCTCCCCTATAGGCTGATCCTGTATATAAGGCAGCACCCCCCCCCATAGGCAGATACTCTATATAAGGCAGCACTCCCTCCCCTATAGGCAGATACTGTATATAAGGCAGCATTCCCTCCCCTATGGGCAGATCCTGTATATAAGGCAGCACTCCCTCCCCTATAGGCTGATCCTGTATATAAGGCAGCACTCCCTCCCCTATAGGCAGATACTCTATATAAGGCAGCACTCCCGACCCTATAGGCAGATCCTGTATATAAGGCAGCATTCCCTCCCCTATGGGCAGATACTGTAGAATAAGGCAGCCCCCATAAAAACACAGCAAATACTCACCTCTCTTCCTCCTTGTTCCAGCGGTGCTTCCTGCTCCTGTTCCCGCTCATCTGACAGCGGGCACTGGGTGTTGACGTCATCGCGCCCGCTTTCAGACGGTGTGGGGGATAATGGGAGGAGCGCAGCGCTCCTTCCCTCATCACTGCGGTGAGCTGTATCGGCTAGATGCCGATACAGCTCACCATGCGTTGACAGGCGGGGGGCCCACTGCTGGCACCGGGCCCCCCGCCTGCTCAGGGGCCCCATAGCGGAAGAGCAGGGAGATCGATTCTCCCTGCTCTGCCGCAGAATGCAACTGCATCGGCGCTGATGCAGTTGCTGTGGCTTAGCTCCCGGTGGGCCCCCTCAGAGCGCGGGGCCCGGGGCTATGGCCCCCTCTGCCCCCCCGGTAGCTACTGCACGGTATGCATCCTCCACAATTAATTTGTCCCTAAACAGTATGACACAATGTTATCCTCGTAATATCTTGCCCTCCACCAACAATATGTGTAATGCCCTCCACCAACAATATGATGCCACTCACTTATTAGTATGATGCCCCCCACTTTCCAGCAGGGACACCTGTGCTGTGCTGCTTAGTGGACTACAAGTTCCAGACACTCAAAGGGAGAGTTGCTGAGCGGAGAGATGGCTGTTAAGTTCGAGGCCGCTGAGAAGTCCATAGCTAAAATCACAGCTGTTTTTTACCACACCTGCCCGAATCTTTTTCACAGTACTATAAATGTATGGTTATATATATATATATATATATATATATATATATATATATATATATATATATATATATGTGTACTGTATAGCAAGAAAAAATGAACTTTGCAAGTTGGTAGGTCTTACCCCTCAAATTTGTACCTTTTGGCATAAGGATTGACCATGTAAAATATGTTGACATTAAATTTAGATATACCACTTGCTCAAGGTATATATATAAATATATATATATATATATATATATATATATATATAGATATAGATATAGATATAGATATATACATTTGGTATTGCCATGTTCAGAAACGTCCGATCTATCAAAATATAAAATCAATTAATCTGATCGGTAAATGGCATAACATACCATACATAACGTGGGATATGCATGACGATAAATACTAATCCAACATTTAAAACTGCAATATGATGTGCCATTGAGCAACTAGTAAATGATAACTAATCTTAAAAAAAGAAAATTATAAAATATCTATGACCAAAAAGGAACAAAATTAGGAGGTAAGACCTTCAAAAACTTGCATTTCCTTGGCACCCTAATATATATATGTATATATATATATATATTTATTTATATATATATAATGTTCAGAAATGATGACCATTTTGCTTCTTGTTTGTATAACAGTGGCCTCGGATTCATTATTGCATCTACAGTGACAAGAGCGGCAGGTGGAGACTGGCACTGGGCCTTTCGGGTAAGTACTAAGCCTAAGATTCTTGTAGATAATCTCTAAAGGTACCGTCACACTGAACGATATCGCTAGCGATCCGTGACGTTGCAGCGTCCTGGCTAGCGATATCGTTCAGTTTGACACACAGCAGCGATCAGAATCCTGCTGTGATGTCGTTTGTCGCTGCAGAAAGTCCAGCACTTTATTTCGTCGCTGGACTTCCTGCTGACATCGCTGAATCGGTGTGTGTGATGCCGATTCAGCGATGTCTTCACTGGTAACTAGGGTAAACATCGGGTTACTAAGCGCAGGGCCGCGCTTAGTAACCCGATGTTTACCCTGGTTACCAGCATTAAAGTAAAAAAAAAAAAAAACACTTCATACTTACCTTCCGCTGTCTGTCCCTCGGCGCTCTGCTTCTCTGCCCTGTGTAAGAACAGCGGCCGGAAAGCACAGCGGTGACGTCAACGCTCTGCTTTCTGGCCGCTGTACTTACACAGGGCAGAGAAGCAGAGCGCCGAGGGACAGACAGCGGAATGTAAGTATGAAGTGGTTTTTTTTTTTTTTACATTTACGCTGGTAACCATGGTAAACATTGGGTTACTAAGCGCGGCCCTGCGCTTAGTAACCCGATGTTTACCCTGGTTACCGGCATCTGTGTGACAGCTCTCCAGCGACCAAACAGCGACGCTGCAGCGATCCGGATCGTTGTCGGTATCGCTGCAGCGTCGCTCAGTGTGACGGTACCTTTAATCTGAAAGCTAATCTCTTAATAGAACTACTTCCATATCCACAGTTTACTAAAGGTAACCTGATACATTGTCCAATCAGTGGACAGCATGGTATAGAGGAGAAGCTGAGCAGAATGATATTGGTTTCTGGGAAAGATTCAGCATAACTTGTAATTTATTCTGTGAAATCCCTGGTGATTGTATGTATAGGAGTCCATTGGGTGGTCCTACTCTGTGACTGACCGCTACCTCTGCATGGGAAGATTATTAATCACTGAGTAGGACCACCCACTGGACTTATATACATACTAGCACCAGGGATTTCAATAAATATAATGCGCATTTTACTGAAACGTTTTGAACAATTATGTATCTCAATCTGCTCAGCTTCTCCTGCTCTAGAACATCCTGCATGGAGATCAGGTTCAATTTTCAGCATTATAAATTCCTTTTAAACTAGACTGTGGACACTTTCTTTATATGGTGATACCACTGTATATTAACTATGCAATGTCTCTTATGTCTCCCTCTTCTTTGACACAGGTTACCCCTGGTCTGGGCCTTATAGCAGTCCTGCTAATTATTAGCTTTGTGAAGGAACCGCAAAGAGAAATCTTTGACAGGAACAACAACAAACTACCAATCTGCAAGAAATGGATGATGGATATGAAACACCTGTTAAAAAAGTGAGTGTTTTCTGTGGAGTGACTGTTTTCGCTGATTTACCTCGTGACTTGTCTTATTGAAATGTTTTTTCCTTTTTCATTCTCTGCAGCAAAAGTTTTATGCTTTCTACATGTGGGATTGTAACTGTAACATTTGTGACAGCTGCCATTACCTTCTGGGCTCCTTCTTTCCTGATGCTTTCTGGGGCTGTCACCAAACAAAAGGAACCATGTCAGACTGACGTGTGCAACTATCATGACAGGTACAAGTTTAGAAAACCTTAATTTGACTTTCACTGGAGGGGTGTTGGTGATATAATATTTTGTCTATGCCAGACTGGGGTGTTGGTGATATAATATTTCCTCTATGCCAGACTGGGGTGTTGGTGATATAATATTTCCTCTATGCCAGACTGGGGTGTTGGTGATATAATATTTCCTCTATGCCAGACCGGGATGTTGGTGATATAACATTTCTTCTATGTCAGACCGGGGTGTTGGTGATATAATATTTCCTCTATGCCAGACCGGGGTGTTGGTGATATAACATTTCCTCTATGCCAGATCGGGGTGAGGGTGATATAATATTTCCTCTATGCCAGACCGGGGTGTTGGTGATATAACATTTCCTCTATGCCAGACCGGAGTGTTGGTGATATAATATTTCCTCTATGCCAGACCGGGGTGTTGGTGATATAACATTTCTTCTATGCCAGACTGGGGTGTTGGTGATATAATATTTCCTCTATGCCAGACCGGGGTGTTGCTGATATAACATTTCTTCTATGCCAGACCGGGGTGTTGGTGATATAATATTTCCTCTATGCCAGACTGGGGTGTTGGTGATATAATATTTCCTCTATGCCAGACTGGGGTGTTGGTGATATAATATTTCCTCTATGCCAGACTGGGGTGTTGGTGATATAATATTTCCTCTATGCCAGACTGGGGTGTTGGTGATATAATATTTCCTCTATGCCAGACCGGGGTGTTGGTGATATAACATTTCCTCTATGCCAGACCGGGGTGTTGGTGATATAACATTTCTTCTATGCCAGACCAGGGTGTTGGTGATATAATATTTCCTCTATGCCAGACCGGGGTGTTGCTGATATAACATTTCTTCTATGCCAGACCGGGGTGTTGGTGATATAATATTTCCTCTATGCCAGACTGGGGTGTTGGTGATATAATATTTCCTCTATGCCAGACTGGGGTGTTGGTGATATAATATTTCCTCTATGCCAGACTGGGGTGTTGGTGATATAACATTTCTTCTATGCCAGACCGGGGTGTTGGTGATATAATATTTCCTCTATGCCAGACCAACTTAATGGTATTAACAAAAAGTTGTATTTTATGGATGATGTCATATTTGCTCAATAATTTTAAATTTTTTCTCTTCTCTGCCGTGAGCAGCTTATTTTCCAAAAATATACACATAGCAAGGGATCATGAACACCCATGACATAACAAATTTACTGTAATTTACACCATAACTTGGCAGGCGTATATTTAATTTTCTGACACACTGACTGCCGTAGATATGGCAAACTTTTAAAAAGTTTTGCTTCTTAATATATTAGCCATAACTTATTTTTTTAAACAGGTTACTTATAAAGACAGGTGTAAAAAATTCCTGTCCTAGTAAATTTTCTCCAATTTGTTACATACCATGTTATAACAAAGTTCAATTGATACTTGCCATCTTCTCAGAATCGCCACTCCAGAGGGGCATTCACAGGTCAAAAAGATTCCCACAGAAATTTTTCTCATGTAGTCATGCCTCCATTTTAGACCACATCTCTCCATCCATTGACACCTTCCTCACCCTCCATGAATTTGCATTTGGCTGTCTCTGAAGCTTTAAGCCACATTAATATCAACTTTTTGGTAGGTTTTGAATGACTTACACTATGCCCTGGAGATTTGTCAACTAATTCAAGAGAACTTACCTTTTTCATATAGTCTCTACTAAAGTTGGCAAATATATCTGAACTAAACATTCAACATATCTCATGCCATTAAAACGTTAAGGTAAAGTTAGGGTACCGTCACACTATACCATTTCGATCGCTACGACGGTACGATTCGTGACGTTCCAGCGATATCGTTACGATATCGCTGTGTCTGACACGCAGCAGCGATCAGGGATCCTGCTGAGAATCGTACGTCGTAGCAGATCGTTTAGAACTTTCTTTCATCGCTGGATCTCCCGCTGTCATCGCTAGATCGGTGTGTGACACCGATCTAGCGATCTAGCGATGCGATCCAGCGATGCGTTCGCTTGTAACCAGGGTAAACATCGGGTTACTAAGCGCAGGGCCGCGCTTAGTAACCTGATGTTTACCCTGGTTACAAGCGTAAAACTAAAAAAAAACAAACAGCACATACTTACATTCTGGTGTCCGTCAGGTCCCTTGCCGTCTGCTTCCCGCACTGTGACTGCCAGCCGTAAAGTGAAAGCAGAGCACAGCGGCTGTGCTTTCACTTTCACTTTACGTCCGCCAGTCAGTGAGTGCGGGAAGCAGACGGCAAGGGACCTGACGGACACCAGAATGTAAGTATGTGCTGTTTGTTTTTTTTTAGTTTTACGCTTGTAACCAGGGTAAACATCGGGTTACTAAGCGCGGTCCTGCGCTTAGTTACCCGATGTTTACCCTGGTTACCCAGGGACCTCGGCATCGTTGGTCGCTGGAGAGCTGTCTGTGTGACAGCTCCCCAGCGACCACACTACGATTTACCTACGATCACGGCCAGATCATATCGCAGGTCGTGATCGTAGGTAAATCGTATAGTGTGACGGTACCCTTAGTTTCCTGTATGTTCCGCAGATTATCACAATGACTTCTGCTACAGTTAGGATCTAGACATAATTAGTAGAGATAAGGCACTGTACCCGTGAAGAATGTTCAATCACCAATTCTCTGAAGAAGCTACATTAGTTGAAGCAATACATCATTTGTAATCCATTACTTGGAGTTCCTTTACTAATCTCTGTAACACATTTCCTTGCAGCCTGATTTTCGGCATACTTGCTGTCTCCTCCAGCGCCTTTGGAATCGTAGCAGGAGTGAAAATTGCTGAGATATACAAAAAATATGACCCTTGTGGAGATCCAAAAGTTTGCGCAGTTAGCTTGCTGATCGGCTCCATTTTCTTGTATTTGGCGCTGTTTCTCGCAAATATCAGTTTCATGGCCTCTTATGTAAGTCCTGAATTACAGATTGCTGTAATACTTTATTGAATCTATATTAAAACCGATGTATTGAGCACTAGCTATCATTGTTACGGTACATAGTGGGGCGGACTAGGAATGTTTGGATTTGATGTGAATGAATAGATTAAAAAGCAAAACAATTAATGTTATTATAGTAATGTGCACATAGAATATCTCATACCCAAATATGGAGAAGCATCTACTATATAATTGTCTACGGGTCACTTCCGTCTTTCTGTCCTTCTGTCTGTCTGTCACGGATATTCATTGGTCGCGGCCTTTGTCTGTCATGGAAATCCAAGTCGCTGATTGGTCGCGGCAAAACAGCCACGACCAATCAGCGACGGGCACAGTCCGGAAGAAAATGGCCGCTCCTTACTCCCCACAGTCAGTGCCCGGCGCTCGCATACTCCCCTCCGGTCACCACTCACACAGGGTTAATGCCGGCGGTAACGGACCGCGTTATGCCGCTGGTAACGCACTCCATTACGCCGCTATTAACCCTGTGTGTCCCCAACTTTTTACTATTGATGCTGCCTATGCGGCATCAATAGTAAAAAATGTAATGTTGCAAATAAAAAACTAAAAACCTGCTATACTCACCCTCCGTTGTCCGCCGAGTTGCTCGCGCCTGCCGCCATCTTCCGTTCCCAGCGATGCATTGCGAAATTACCCAGAAGACTTAGCAGTGGGCTGTGCAATATGCTACATCACTGGGCAATATACTATGTGGCTGGGCAATATACTACGTGGCTGGGCAATATACTACGTGGGCTGTGCAATATACTACGTAGCTGGGCAATATACTACGTGGCTGTGCACTATACCACGTAGCTGGGCAATATACTACGTGGGCTGTGCAATATACTACGTGGCTGGGCAATATACTACGTGGCTGTGCACTATACTACGTGGCTGGGCAATATACTACGTGGCTGGGCAATATACTACGTGGGCTGTGCAATATACTACGTGGCTTGGCAATATACTACGTGGCTGTGCACTATACTACGTAGCTGGGCAGTATGCTACGTGGGCTGTGCAATATACTACGTGGACATGCATATTCTAGAATACCCGATGCATTAGAATCGGGCCACCATCTAGTTTAATACATAAAGTTATATATATCATATTCTTCACTCTTTGCAGGTCTTTATCGTCATCGTAGAGATATTACTTTCCCTGAACTTCGCCATTGCAGCTGACATCCACCTGGTGAGTAAAGGAAAATTCTAAACTATACTTGTAAAGTCCTCTCCTCGCGACTGAGCTGTTTACTTATGTCTCAAAGATTTTCATTTTTCTCTGTGGTCACTTTGTCCAAGTTCTCTTGTTTTGTTGGGTTTTGTGTCTTTCCTCTACTTACTCAGATTATCCTATTGCTTCAGTATGTGGTATCTCCCAGAAGACGTTCTACAGGACAGGCCATAGTTATTATGGTGTCTGGCCTGACGGAGACAGCTGAGAGCAGCAATGTCATCGGAAAGGTAAGTAGATGTTATTGCTTCCAGAATGAAATATGAACATCCGTTTTAGCATGAGGTCTTATTCATACAGTGCCTTGTGTGAAGCTGTATTTTAGTGGTAGCCTCCATTTCTGCATACAGAATCCAGAATATACAGATGTAGCAGGTGTAAAATTAACTTTCAGAGGTGAGCATAGCATGCGCCTGTAGTTACTGTAAAAGAGACTCTCATTTTCTTTGTATTGGGGTTTCCACATTAAAGGGAACCTGTCAGCAGGATTGTTCTCAGAAACCTACAGCCATTGTCAGGTTGGCGCCATTATACTGATTAAAATTATACCTGGTTGGTGAAATCCGTCTTGTGGTTGTTGTTTATTCTTTATTTTCAGGTGTGAGTTAATGATATGCATGTGCCCCAGGGCGGCCTGTTGGGGTCTTCATGTGGTGCTCTAATTACCTAGGTATTCACCAGTATGGCTTCTGACAGGTCACTGATCCCTCAGTGACCTGCCCCCTATTTTACATAATGAATATTATATATTTATCTTAAAAAAATAGCACCACCGAGGTATCATTTTAGTCAGTATAATGGCACCAACCTGACACTGTCTGTAGGTTACTGTGCACAATCCTGCTGTTAGGTTCCCTTTTAAGCAAAATGAACTAATGTTTATAGGAACTTTGTTTCCTATACATGAATGTTTATGGTGTAATAAATGGTTATTTGACTAATGCTACATCTGTAGGCTGCATACATTCAGTACAAACATGCAGACTCAGTACACATCCAGTACAAATCTATTACCCCGACAGAAAACAAATAGAACGTATATACAAGCAAACTATTCTAATCTTGTGGTCAAGAAAGGCCGTACTGGGCCTCTGGCCCTTGAGGGAGGCCGCCATGACAGGGTGACATGGGACAATAGGGAGCTCATAGGAAGGTTGGGGGTTATAGGGTTAATAGGAGCTGATGGGAGGGACAGAGTTTTTTGAATTTGAAAAGGAAGGAGGGGTCGGAGGCAGGGTGGGGGGGACCTTATAAAAGTGGGTGGCCACGTGAGGGGGGAAACCATTTGGGTACTCACCAGCCAGAGAAAGAAGCTCCTTTGTACCCATGCGATGGACGTCGAGGCCTTGCTGCAGCAGCTCCGGGACGCAGCAGACACCCAAGGGACAGACTGGCTGCAGGCTTCGGTGAATAGCCTGCTTCAGGGGTCGGTAGCTGGAGACTCCATCGCCCCTCCAGCAGGACTCCGGCCGTGGAGGTCCCGTCCTCCGGCGCGCCTAAGTCCTGAGGCTACCCCCCGGGTCCGGCGCCGCATTCGGAGCCCCTCCAGGGACCCTCCAGCCAGGGCCGGTGGACGCGTTCCCCCTGCTCCTCGCCCGCAGGCTGGGAGGAATCCACCCCAATGGCAGGACCTATGACAGGGGCCGGGTTCCCCCCCCCCGCGGCACAGAGGCGACGGGATTTGGGACCAGGAGCGGCAGGTGCCAGCGTTCCGGCTGGCCCTGCTCGGCGTGGAGGAGCGCAAGGAGCCAGCGGCCGGCAGCCCGCCAGCCTGTCTCCCAGCACACCGGATGGAGCGGCACACGGAGGATCTTCAGGCCATGGAGCGGTGGGGGCGGCTCCGGTGAGCAGCGGGCAGCGATCGGCTGCCTCGATCGGCAGCGCTGCAGCGTCGCCTGTTATGATCAGGTGGCGTTGGAGCAGCATGAAATGACCTTCGCTGGAGCAGTGGTAACTTTACTGACCGCAAACCCTGATCCTATCACCGCAACTAGAAGTAGCCGTGGGGTGTGCCTAACCAGACCTAGACACCTCGACACAGCCGGAGAACTAAATATCCCTAAAGATGGAAATAGGAAAACTCTCTTGCCTCAGAGTAGACCCCCAAAGGATAGGTAGCCCCCCACAAATAATGACTGTGAGTAGGAGAGGAAAAGACACACGCAGACAGAAAACAGGGATAAGCAAAGGAGGCCACATCTACCTAGATAGGAAAGGATAGTACAGGATACTATGCGGTCAGCATAAAACACTACAAAATATCCACAGCAAGAAAAATACAAAAAAACTCCACCACCTAACTAAAGATGTGGAGAGTATATCTGCGACTCCAGCGAATCCAACTAGACTGAGAAAAACAATAGGCACAGTCTAGCAGGAACAAAATAGAAACAAGATCAGCACAGAAGATAAACACACAGCCGTGTGTCTAAAAAATGAAGCAAACACTTATCTTTGCTGAAATGGCAGCAAGCAGGAGAGGCCAGGCAGGAACCAACACTTCCAAAGGAACATTGACTACTGGCAAGGACTAATGAGTCCTGCACAGCTAAATACCCCAGTCCGAATTGCAATTAGCAGAAACACCTGTGCAAGACTGCTGCTCAGGAATAACTGCATTACCATCAACAACCACCGGAGGGAGCCCAAGAGCAGAATTCACAACAGTCGCCGCTCGGCCAAGATGGCGCCGCTGCAGGGCGCACGGCGCCACGTGACAGAGGACTACGGCAAGATGGCGCCGTATCATGGAGTCCTGCGCCTGCACACCAGGGACCTCCCAAAGATGGCGGCGCCCTGTGGACCACGGTGGCAGCTCCGAGGGGCCCTGCAATTCTTGCCGGTTCGCCTGCTTCTGGCGGCGGGCAGCTGGTAAGGCAGGTTGACCCGGGAGCTGCGGAGCCACCAGCAGACGGAGCCAGCACGGGACCAGCACACCTTCGTCAGGACCCAGGACCTTCGGCTGCTGGGTTCACAGCGCCCAGGCAGCCAGGTGAGAGCCAGCAATTTCCTATATTTAACCCCCGCTTAGCTCCTAATCAGATTAGGGAACGGGAGTCATTTATGGGGGGGCTAGCAGGGGGATGGGCTTAATACTACATGGCCTTAGAGATTTAGCTAGAATATGGTACAGGGGCCCTCAGGGCGGGGGTCACCTGTAGCGGCGTGGTTAGATAGCGCGGAAGGGTCAGCTGGGATAGGGAGGTTAACAAGCTCTGAGGTAGTGTCGCAGTGTGGGGGCCAGGGTACAGCGGTCTCAGCTGCGTCGGGGGGGCGGCAGTGAAGCAGGAAGGGGGACGGGGTCAGCCGACTCAGGAGGTGCGACCCATAATGAAGGGGCTAGCAAAGAAAAGGAAAACGAGGAGACGGTGCGTTTGGATGATTCCGCTAGCAGTGAAGTATATGTATGTTTTGAGGGACCGCTGGGGTCACATTTGAAGGAGGAGGTGAAAGAAAAGATATGGAAAGGGGATTATGTGGATATTTTTTCATTATTACCGTTAGAGAGATTTAATATTGATAGGTTAAGAAGAGACGATTCCAAAAAAGATGACGAGGAGAGGAGGAGCTACCGTCTGATCCCTCGTTCGTTTTCTAACTGGTTGCAGGCATTTGCTATATTGGCGAGTGTGATAGGCGAAAAGGCACCCGAAAATTGTTCGGGACTTTTTTGCTATATGGATGCAATTGGGGAGGCTTACAGGGTATATGGCGGGCTAGGCTGGCTGAGGTACGACGAGCAGTTCAGGCAGCGCAAGGCGGTCCGACCGGGTATACGTTGGGATCATAAGGACATAGCATTATGGATGAGAATTATGGCACCGGTTAGAGCGAATCAGGGAACCCAGCCATTTCAAGGGGGCGCCGGGAGTTCAGGGCAGTCAGGACACTCGGTCGCAATGCAGAAGGGACTGTGTTTCTCCTTTAATGAGGGGACATGTAGGTTTGGGAGCAAGTGTAAATTCAAGCACGAATGCTCAGGTTGTAGGGGCACACATGGGGCGGCTAGATGTTTCAGAGGGAGAAAAACAAGAGGGGGAGACGGTGCTGAAAAAAGGGGAGACACCGGTGCGGCTGGACGCGATGGAGGTGTATCTAAATAGATACCCAGATGTAGCAGCAGCGTCACTTTTGAGGGAAGGTTTTGGTTATGGTTTCAAAATTCCGTTTATTGAGCACGATGTTTGTTTGTCAAAAAAGAACCTAAAATCGGCATTGCAGTTTCCTAGCGTGGTTTCTGAAAAATTGAAAAAAGAGGTTGATCTGGGTAGGATGGCGGGACCTTTTCCAACGGCTCCAATCAGTGATTTGAGGGTGTCACTGCTAGGAGTGGTTCCGAAGAAGGAGCCTAACAAATTTAGGCTTATTCATCATTTATCCTTCCCAAAAGGTCTGTCAGTGAACGACGGTATTGACCCTCAACTGTGTGCAGTTTCTTACATGTCTTTCGATGTGGCAATGAATCTGGTATGGCTGTGTGGTAGGGGGGCTTTGATGGCAAAAACGGATATCGAGGCGGCGTTTCACCTGTTACCAGTGCACCCTGAGAGTATGCACTTGTTAGGTTGTTTCTGGGACGGAGGTTTTTTCATTGATCGTTGTCTTCCCATGGGCTGCTCGCTATCGTGCGCCTATTTTGAGACGTTTAGTACGTTCTTGGAATGGGTTGTTAAGGATGTATCTGGTTTAAATTCTTGTTTACATTACCTTGATGATTTTATGCTTGTAGGCCCGCCACAGTCTGCGGCTTGCTCAATTCTACTGCACACGATGGAGAGGGTAGCAAAAGGTTTCGGAGTTCCGTTAGCGGCTGATAAAACTGTCGGGCCAGTGACGACACTGAGTTTTCTAGGCATAGAGATTGATACCGTGGCAATGGAATGTAGATTGTCTGATGACAAGCTAGTCGCTTTTCGGGAGGAAGTTAGAAAAGCAAGTACACGGCGCAAGATAACGCTACACGATTTACAATCGTTATTGGGCAAGCTGAACTTTGCTTGCAGGATTATGCCGATGGGCCGCGCATTTTGTCGGCGTTTGTCTTTGGCGACGGCGGGAGTAAAGTCTCCCCTACATTTCATCAGATTGACAAAGGACTTGAAACAGGATTTGAAAGTGTGGGCTCTTTTCTTAGAGGAATACAATGGTAAATCCATTTGGATTCAGACAGTTGAAAATGTGGTGGATTTAGGTTTTTTCATTAACGTGATTGAAAAGCGTGGTTTCAATTTGCGGTATCGCGGTCAGGTGTTGGTGGCGGAGTGGCCACTCAAGTGGCGAGAACAGGGTTTGTTACAAAACCGGATTTTACTTCAGTTATTTCCTCGAGTAGTGGCGTTGTCAGTGTGAGGCGAGACGGTGATGAATAAGAAAATCTGTTTTTCTTGCGAGCATGCGGGTGTCGTGGAAGCCATCAATACGTTATCTGCGGCGTCTCCAGAAGTAGTCAGGATACTGCAGCATCTGGTTTTCTTGGGCCCAAAAGCTTAACTTGTGGATTGCAGAGGATTGTAAGTCAACTGAGCCTACTAATGCTGATGATGTCCTTTTCCATTCACAGTGGCATCAGTCTCAGGGGCCGAGGCCTTACTTGGATTCAGCGGGCTGGGAATGTCCAGCAGAGCTGTGGAACCTGCCCTTAGGGCCGTAAG
Source organism: Ranitomeya imitator (assembly GCF_032444005.1). Lineage (NCBI taxonomy): Eukaryota > Metazoa > Chordata > Amphibia > Anura > Dendrobatidae > Ranitomeya > Ranitomeya imitator. The sequence continues at coordinate 223,215,706 of NC_091284.1, forward strand.
GGAGTTGTTTGCTAGATCGCTGTCAGAAAGGTCTTGGCTGCAGTATGATCAGGCTTGGAGTATATGGGAGAATTGGAAGGTGTCCTACGGGTCTGGTATGGATGATGAGAGCAGGCTGCTGTTGCTAGTAGGGCATGTGTGGGAATCGGGTTGGTCGGTGGCCAAAGTGAGTAAGTTCCTAGCTGGTTTAACATTTGGTTTTAAGGCTAGAGGTTTGCGGGATGAGACAAAATCATTTATGGTGACGCAAATAGTAAAGGGCTGGAAAAAAGGGCAGAAGTCGTTGGACGGCAGACGTCCGGTCTGTTTCAAAGTGCTGTTAAAAATTGGTAGGCAATTACGGGTTGTTTGTTTTTCAGATTGGGAGGTGATTTTATTTCAAGCGGCTTTTTCATTGGCGTTTTTTGGGGCATTCTGCCTGGGGGAGTTGGTCAGCCTTTCAAGATGCAAGGGAGGGGGTTTACGGAGGGAAGACGTGGATGTTATGTCAGATAGGGTGGTTGTGTTCATTAGGTCGTCAAAAACGGACGTAGCCGGGAAAGGTTGTAAATTAGTGTTATTTCAAGTTCCAAATTGTCCATTGTGCCCGGTAACCTGCGTGGGTAAGCTAATGAGAAGAAGGGGTGTATTATCCGACCCATTGTTGGTTCACGCAGATGGTTCTTTCTTGTCGTGCTTTCAATTTGTTTCAGTATTTCGGAAGTGTTTTTTAGACGGGGGGAATTTCACCGGCAAAGTACAGTGGGCATTCATTTCGTATAGGGGCTGCAACGGAAGCAGCCAGGAGAGGATTGGGGGATGAGGTGGTAAAAAGAATTGGGCGGTGGGAGTCAGAGAGATTCCGGTCTTATGTTCGCCCGGGTTTGGTTTAACTTCACGGGTTACGTATTCAGGGTTTTTTTTTCTTGAATTGATCGGTGTTAACCCCTTAATCCCATATGACGTACTATCCCGTCCAGGTGACCTGGGACTTAATTCCCATGGACGGGATAGTACGTCATATGCGATCGGCCGCGCTCACGGGGGGAGCGCGGCCGATCGCGGCCGGGTGTCAGCTGCCTATCGCAGCTGACATCCGGCACTATGTGCCAGGAGCGGTCACGGACCGCTCCCGGCACATTAACCCCCGGCACACCGCGATCAAAGATGATCGCGGTGTGCCGGCGGTGCAGGGAAGCATCGCGCAGGGAGGGGGCTCCCTGCGGGCTTCCCTGAGACGATCGGTACACGGTGATGTGCTCACCGTGTACCGAGCGTCTTCTCCCTGCAGTCCCCGGATCCAAAATGGCCGCCGGGCTGCATTCGGGTCCTGCAGGGAGCACTTCCGGGTCAGGATCAGGCTGCAGCTGCAGCTCTAATCCTGCCCGGCTGTATGTCAGATCACCGATCTAACAGAGTGCTGTGCACACTGTCAGATCGGTGATCTGTATTGTCCCCCCCTGGGACAAAGTGAAAAAGTAAAAAAAAAAATTTCCACACTTGTAAAAAAAAAAATAAAAAAAAAATTCCTAAATAAAGCAGAAAAAAAAAATATTATTCCCATAAATACATTTCTTTACATAAAAAAAAAACAAAAAAACAATAAAAGTACACATATTTAGTATCACCGCGTCCGTAACGACCCGACCTATAAAACTGGCCCACTAGTTAACCCCTTCAGTGAACACCGTAAGAAAAAAAAAAAAAAAACGAGCCAAAAAACAACGCTTTATTATCATAACGCTGAACAAAGAGTGGAATAACACGCGATCAAAAAGACGGATATAAATAACCATGTTACCTCTGAAAACGTCATCTTGTCCCGCAAAAAACGAGCCGCCATATAGCATCATAACCAAAAAAATAAAAAAGTTATAGTCCTCTGAATAAAGCGATGCCAAAATAATTATTTTTTCTATAAAATAGCTTTTATCGTATAAAAGCGCCAAAACATAAAAAAAATGATATAAATGAGGTGTCGCTGTAATCGTACTGACCCGAAGAATAAAACTGCTTCATCAATTTTACCAAACGCGGAACGGTATAAACGCCTCCCCCAAAAGAAATTCATGAATAGCTGGTTTTTGGTCATTCTGCCTCACAAAAAAATCGGAATAAAAAGCGATCAAAAACTGTCACGTGTCCGAAAATGTAACCGATAAAAACGTCAACTCGTCCCGCAAAAAACAAGACCTCACATGACTCTGTGGACCAAAATATAGAAAAATTATAGCTCTCAAAATGTGGTAACGCAAAAAATATTTTTTGCAATAAAAAGCGTCTTTCAGTGTGTGACGGCTGCCAATCATAAAAATCCGCTAAAAAACTCGCTATAAAAGTAAATCAAACCCCCCTTCATCACCCCCTTAGTTAGGCTAGGTTCACATTGCGTTAATGGGTTAACGCTAACGGACAGCGTTGCACGGCGAAAATGTCACAATTAACGCCGTGCAACGGGTCCGTTAGCACAACCATTGACAGCAATGTGATTTTCAGGTGTAGCGCATCGCTAGAGCGTGCCATTTTCGGCTCGCGCTAGCAAGGTGCCATTCTTTTGTGGCGCGCCTCAGACGCTGCTTGCAGCGTCCGCGGCGCGCCCGAGGTCCGATCCCCGATCTTCCAGAGCGGGGACGTTAACGCGACCACTAAACACGACACCTAAAAAGACATTGTGTTAGCGCAATCCGCTAGTGCTAAACGGATTTCCCTAACGCAATGTGAACCTAGCCTTAGGGAAAAATAATAAAATTTAAAAAAATGTATTTATTTCCATTTTCCGGTTAGGGTTAGGGTTAGGGTTAGGGCTAGGGTTGGGGCTAGGGTTAGGGTTTGGATTACATTTACGGTTGGGATTAGGGTTGGGATTAGAATTAGGGGTGTGTCTGGGTTAGGTGTGTGGTTAGGGTTACAGTTGGGATTAGGGTTAGTGGTGCGTTTGGATTAGGGTTTCATTTATAATTGGGGGGTTTCCACTGTTTAGACACATCAGGGGCTCTCCAAACGCGACATGGCGTCCGATCTCAATTCCAGCCAATTCTGCATTGAAAAAGTAAAACAGTGCTCCTTCACTTCCGAGCTCTCCCGTGCGCCCAAACAGGGGTTTACCCCAACATATGGGGTATCAGCGTACTCGAGACAAATTGGACAACAACTTTTTGGGTCCAAGTTCTCTTGTTATCCTTGGGAAAATAAAAATTTGGGGGGCTAAAAATCATTTTTGTGGGAAAAAAAAGGATTTTTATTTTCACGGCTCTGCGTTGTAAACTGTAGTGAAACACTTGGGGGTTCAAAGTTTTCACAACACATCTAGATAAGTTCCATGGGAGGTCTAGTTTCCAATATGGGGTCACTTGTGGGTGGTTTCTACTGTTTGGGTACATCAGGGGCTCTGCAAATGCAACGTGACGCCTGCAGACCAATCCATCTAAGTCTGCATTCCAAATGGCGCTCCTTCCCTTCCGAGCTCTGCCATGAGCCCAAACAGTGGTTCCCCCCCACATATGGGGTATCAGCGTACTCAGGACAAATTGAACAACAACTTTTGGGGTCCAATTTATTCTGTTACCCTTGTAAAAATACAAAGCTGGGGGCTAAAAAATAATTTTTGTGAAAAAAAAAAGAATTTTTATTTTCACGGGTCTGCGTTATAAACTGTAGTGAAACACTTAGGGGTTCAAAGTTCTCACAACACATCTAGATAAGTTCCATGGGAGGTCTAGTTTCTAATATGGGGTCACTTGGGGGGGGTTTGTACTGTTTGGGTACATCAGGGGCTCTGCAAATGCAACGTGACTCCTGCAGACCAATCCATCTAAGTCTGCATTCCAAATGGCGCTCCTTCCCTTCCGAGCTCTGCCATGAGCCCAAACAGTGGTTCCCCCCCACATATGGGGTATCAGCGTACTCAGGACAAATTGAACAACAACTTTTGGGGTCCAATTTATTCTGTTACCCTTGTAAAAATACAAAGCTGGGGGCTAAAAAATAATTTTTGTGAAAAAAAAAAAGAATTTTTATTTTCACGGGTCTGCGTTATAAACTGTAGTGAAACACTTAGGGGTTCAAAGTTCTCACAACACATCTAGATAAGTTCCATGGGAGGTCTAGTTTCTAATATGGGGTCACTTGTGGGGGGTTTGTACTGTTTGGGTACATCAGGGGCTCTGCAAATGCAACGTGACTCCTGCAGACCAATCCATCTAAGTCTGCATTCCAAATGGCGCTCCTTCCCTTCCGAGCTCTGCCATGCGCCCAAACAGTGGTTCCCCCCCACATATGGGGTATCAGCGTACTCAGGACAAATTGGACAACAACTTTTGGGGTCCAATTTATTATGTTACCCTTGTGAAAATACAAAACTGGGGGCGAAAAAATTTTTGCGAAAAAAAAATAAATTTATTTTAACGGCTCTGCGTTATAAACTGTAGTGAAACACTTGGGGGTTCAAAGCTCTCAAAACACATCTAGATAAGTTCCTTAGAGGGTCTAGTTTCCAAAATGGTGTCACTTGTGGGGGTTTTTAATGTTTAGGCACATCAGGGGCTCTCCAAACCAACATGGCGTCCCATCTTAATTCCAGTCAATTTTGCATTGAAAAGTCAAATGGCGCTCCTTCCCTTCCGAGCTCTGCTATGCACCCAAAAAGTGGTTTACCCCCACATATGGGGTATCGTCGCACTCAGGACAAATTGCACAACAACTTTTGTGGTCTAATTTCTTCTCTTACCCTTGGGAAAATAAAAAATTGGGGGCGAAAAGATCATTTTTGTGAAAAAATAAGATTTTTTATTTTTACGGCTCTGCATTATAAACTTCTGTGAAGCACTTGTTGGGTCAAAGTGCTCACCACACATCTAGATAAGTTCCTTAAGGGGTCTACTTTTCAAAATGGTGTCACTTGTGAGGGGTTCCAATGTTTAGGCACATCAGGGGCTCTCCAAACGCAACATGGCGTCCCATCTCAATTCCAGTCAATTTTGCATTGAAAAGTCAAATGGCGCTCCTTTCCTTCCGAGCTCTGCCATGCGCCCAAACAGTGGTTTACCCCCACATATGGGGTATCGTCGCACTCAGGACAAATTGCACAACAACTTTTGTGGTCTAATTTCTTCTCTTACCCTTGGGAAAATAAAAAATTGGTGGCGAAAAGATTATTTTTGTGAAAAAATATGATTTTTTATTTTTACGGCTCTGCATTATAAACTTCTGTGAAGCACTTGTTGGGTCAAAGTGCTCACCACACCTCTAGATAAGTTCCTTAAGGGGTCTACTTTCCAAAATGGTGTCACTTGTGGGGATTTCAATGTTTAGGCACATCAGGGGCTCTCCAAACGCAACATGGCTTCCCATCTCAATTCCAGTCAATTTTGCATTGAAAAGTAAAATGGCGCTCCTTCCCTTCTGAGCTCTGCCATACGCCCAAACAATGGTTTACACCCATATACGGGGTATCAGCGTACTCAGGACAAATTGGCCAACAATTTTTGAGGTTCAATTTCTTCTCTTACTCTTGGGAAAATAAAAAATTGGGGGCGAAAAGATCATTTTTGTGAAAAAATATGATTTTTTATTTTTACGGCTCTGCATTATAAACTTCTGTGAAGCAATTGGTGGGTCAAAGTGGTCACCACACATCTAGATAAGTTCCTTAGGGTGTCTACTTTCCAAAATGGTGTCACTTGTGGGGGGTTTCAATGTTTAGGCACATCAGTGGCTCTCCAAACGCAACATGGTGTCCCATCTCAATTCCTGTCAATTTTGCATTTAAAAGTCAAATGGCGCTCCTTCCCTTCCGAGCTCTGCCATGCGCCCAAACAGTGGTTTACCCCCACATATGGGGTATCAGCGTACTCAGTACAGATTGTACAACAATGTTTGGCATCCATTTTATCCTGTTACCCTTGGTAAAATAAAACAAATTGGAGCTGAAATAAATTTTGTGTGAAAAAAAGTTAAATATTCATTTTTATTTAAACATTCCAAAAATTCCTGTGAAACCCCTGAAGGGTTAATAAACTTCTTGAATGTGGTTTTGAGCACCTTGAGGGGTGCAGTTTTTAGAATGGTGTCACACTTGGGTATTTTCTATCATATAGACCCCTCAAAATGACATCAAATGAGATGTGGTCCCTAAAAAAAAATGGTGTTGTAAAAATGAGAAATTGCTGGTCAACTTTGAACCCTTATAACTCCCTAACAAAAAAAAATTTTGGTTCCAAAATTGTGCTGATGTAAAGGAGACATGTGGGAAATGTTACTTATTAAGTATTTTGCGTGACATATCTCTGTGATTTAAGGGCATAAAAATTTAAAGTTGGAAAATTGCGAAATTTTCAAAATTTTCGCCAAATTTCCGTTTTTTTCACAAATAAACGCAAGTTATATCGAATAAATGTTACTACTAAAATGAAGTACAATATGTCACGAGAAAACAATGTCAGAATCGCCAAGATCCTTTGAAGCGTTCCAGAGTTATAACCTCATAAAGGGACAGTGGTCAGAATTGTAAAAATTGGCCCGGTCATTAACGTGCAAACCACCCTCGGGGCTTAAGGGGTTAATGTTTATTCTCTTACAGAACACGAAAAAAGGCTGGTTTGGACTATGGGACACTCGTTCGTGTTCTGGGCGGCGGAGAGGGCAGCGGTTCGTCCGGATGGCCGGCAGTTGGGTTTTTCGCGTGACGTTGCAACGCTGAGATGGATTGGAAAAAGGGGGATGACTTGGAGTCAATTTTTGCCCGAGTTTCATCGTTTCGTGCGTTGAGATCAGGTCCCACAAATTTTAGTTATTCACCTGGGGGGTAATGACTTGGGGAAAAGGCCGTGTAGGGAACTTATAAAAGACATTAAGTTCGACATGTTGAGGTTGTGGGCAATGTTTCCCAAGGTTTTGGTGGTTTGATCGGACATCGTCCCGCAGAATGTTTGGCGGGGTGCTAGTTCACCAGAAGGGGTGAACAAAGCAAGGATCAAGGTGAACAAAGCTGTTTCGCATTTCATGGCAAGGAACAGAGCGGTAGTGGTGCGGCACATAAATTTGGAGTCCGGCACTGGAGGTTATTGGAGGTTGGATGGGGTGCACTTGAATGCGGTTGGTACCGATATGTGGTGTATGGCGATCCAAGAAGGCATCGAAACAGCTTTGAAAGTGTGGAGGGACATAAATGTCTAAGGGGTTAGAACATTTATGTTTGTGGCAGGGGGTGGTGGTCCTCGAAGTTGGTGGAAGTGGAAAATGGCGGATTGATGTGGGGGGGGGGATCTCAATAGGTCCTGGACTCCCCGGGATGATTTGAAATGGTCAAAGGGGTATAGATAATCCCATGGAGGGGATTATTAGGGGAACCACAAACAGGTGTGCGGTTTTGGCCTGGCGGGTGGAGTTTGCCTCCGAGCTGGTGCATAGCGGCTGGGGGTAAGGCGGATATAAGGCCAAAATAGGTGGGACGGTTGGCTGGAAAATGTTCAATACATGTTTCAGGCTTCGAGGATCATCCACTTCCGGGGTTTATTGTTATAATATTGTGGTATGTTTAAATGTTAATAAACGGCTGCTGTGGCCAATTAATCCAACCTAATTGTCGTGTGTTTTAATAGGGGGTATTCTCTTGCCGCAGGAGAAGGGGGAGGTGGCCGTTATCCTGGGGGTGTTATGAGGTAAGATAAAGGGTCTTACATTAGAGCTCACAGGAGTCACAGATACCCGTTGTCATGACAAAACTCCAAAGACAAGATGACCTGGTGCTCTGCCAGATTATCTGCTGAAGAAGGATGCCACCTGATCTGAGGCTGAGTGTATTATTGGAACCAGTGTTGTTCATGCTCTGGTGGGTGGGAGCTCCTCCACTATCTGTAGTGAGGCACCTTCTCCTTCCATGACCTTTTAGTCACCAAGTATACAGTGGCTGCGGTCCGGGAAAAATCTTTTGGTAAAAATTTGGTGCAATCTTCTTAATGTATTTACATGTATGAAAGTTATTATCCATCCCTTACATAACTATTACTCTATTCATATCTACAGATATCTGAATTTATCAAAGCAGGAAAGGATGATTCTGATCTATCGAAGTTCCACAGTCTGCAGTACGCCCTTGTGAATTGTCCATTTCTGATGGCGATTGGAGGAGGTTTATTTTTGGCAACTTCCCTCTTTCTTGAAAATGATCGCAAGCAAGCAGAGATGGAGTCTGAAGGTGCGTGTAGAAATATGTTCATTATCCTGTCATGTCTCTTGCAGAATTAAAATAAATAATAGCAGAGATTGAAAGTTAGCACTCACCGTCCCGTGTAAAAAAAGAGTTTTATTCTAACTAAGTTCAACCGTACTAGGACACATTGAAGCGTAGTTTGACACGAAACGGCTATCGTCGTCCATGTGGCTGAGATCCTCCTGCATGCATGTTTTCATTTTAGCTTGAATAAAACTTTTATTACAGGATGGTGAGTGCCACCTTTCTATCTGCTACTATTGGATATTTTCATATGGCGTAGCACCCGTGGTTCCTGCGCGTCAGATGGTTCCAGTGAGCGGTCCGGGAGTCAAGGACAGTAGTAAATATTGCTAGATTGCCTCTATTTTCTTTTTTCCCAGAATTAAAATAAAGCCCCACATTGGATTAGAATATGTTCTATTATCTGTAAATGTAGTACCCAGCATCTTCACATCTACATAACCTGTTGCTAGCTAGACACTGATAAACGCAACAGACACTATTAGGACATCATTATGACAATACTATACCTACTTTTATCCAAGATTAACATACTGAATTCTTCGGAATATAAGTTGCACTTTTTTTTCCCCAAATTTGGTCTAAAAATGGGGGTGCATCTTATAATCCGAATGTAGCTTACCAGCTGCGGTAGAGCGGGGTCCCAGGGTCACTGCTGCAGAAAGGTTCTGGTGGTGGTTGCAGGAGTGGGGCGTTGCTACTGGTCCAAGGCTGGTAGGAGGTGATGTTTATCAGTGCAGGGATGGAGAGCTCAGCTCTCGAGATCTCTGCTCCCAATATCTCAATTGCGCATTCACTGCCCCCAGCAGCCATTTTCCAGTAGGTCACTGCATTGAAAAGCATGGAAAGTACGGGGGCTCCCCGCTTTCACAAGATGTTGGTGGGGCTACCTAACTGCTGAACACTACTTCCTACCATCCTAGGGCTCGCAATTGCCCCACTCCTGCCTATGCCGCCACCAGCTTCCTTCACAGGGGACCCCGCTCCACTGTCACTAACCCCGAGGTAAGTTCCAATAAAAGCGAATTATAAGGTTAACCACCATTTTATATAAAAAAAATCTCTTTTCCTCTCCAAAATTTGGGGTGCATCTTATAATCTGCAAAATACGATATTTCCTTATTGGTTGTGAAAACGGTGTTTAACTCTGTAAAAATTGTATTTAAAAGAATAAAAAAGCAAACTAAAATAAGGTTCTGGGTAATTTTTGGTGATATCTTCTTGTAGCCATATAGTTCTGAAGATTAGTAAATACCTTGCTTGCTTTGCACCTCTCACTCCTGCTGTAAATAACACATTACCTCTTATTACTTTAGTTCTCATCACCACAGACTAGCTCCACCATTGCAGGGATTTGAAGACTGTTCTACAAATCAAAACCAAAGTGGCCTCTATGTTATGATCACATGACCTGCGCATAAGAAAAAAATGGACAGATTCCGGGCTCGGTTTCTGTTCTCACTATTGGATATGAGATTTACTGGACTTTCCGCAAGAGACAGATTCCGGGCTCGGTTTCTGTTCTCACTATTGGATATGAGATTTACTGGACTTTCCGCAGTCAGATGTACTCACTCAACAAGTGAGTTTCCTACTGCAAGAGACAGATTCCGGGCTCGGTTTCTGTTCTCACTATTGGATATGAGATTTACTGGACTTTCCGCAAGAGACAGATTCCGGGCTCGGTTTCTGTTCTCACTATTGGATATGAGATTTACTGGACTTTCCGCAGTCAGATGTACTCACTCAACAAGTGAGTTTCCTACTGCAAGAGACAGATTCCGGGCTCGGTTTCTGTTCTCACTATTGGATATGAGATTTACTGGACTTTCCGCAGTCAGATGTACTCACTCAACAAGTGAGTTTCCTACTGCAAGAGACAGATTCCGGGCTCAGTTTCTGTTCTCACTAATGGATATGAGATTTACGGGACTTTCCGCAATCAAATGTACTAACTGAACAAGTGAGTTTCCTAGTGCATCAAAAGCCAGATTCCGGGCTCGGTTCCTGTTCTCACTATTGGATATGACATTTACTGGACTTTCCGCAATCAAATGTACTAACTGAACAAGTGAGTTTCCTAATGCATCCAGAGACAGATTCCGGGCTCGGTTTCTGTTCTCATTACTGGACATTACACTTAAAGACTTTATGCAGTTAGACGTGTTCAAGGATCAACCTATGTCTACGTCACATGGCCTATCATCTTTGGGGCCACACTGAAGACTTTATGGCAGCACGGTAGCACAGTTCTTAGCACTGTTACGTTGCAGTGCTGAGGTCCAAATCTAACCCATAACAACATCTGCATGGAGTTTGTATGTTCTCCCCGTGTTTGCGTGGGTTTCCTCCGGGTACTCCGGTTTCCTCCCACACTCCAAAGACATACTGATAGGGACAAAATAAATTAATTATTTGACACCTTGAATGAAGTTAATAGTCAGTCTATAATGAAATAGCAGTATACCAAGCTTCTGTACATATCTTCACGGGGCTTTGGTTCCCCCAACAAATAGAAGCCTCAGATTGGCCCTTGATTCTAACAGATCCATACATTGCATTCTATGTCATGTGCCCTCGTATATGGCCAGCCTTTATTAAAGGAATTATAATTGTGTGACTTATTATAACTTTTGGTGGTGTGCATACATTATAGTGGCTTTTCTTTTCTTGTTTATTATCTATTATAGGAATTATAGAAGCAACCAATCATAAGGCTGAGTGGGGGTTCCAAGTGGTCAGACATACATTTTCTTAATGGTCATCTGACAGCATAAGAACTTCCCGGCTTACAGATGGGAACAATAGCCTGCACTATGCCTTTTAGGTACAGTGGGGCAAAAAAGTATTTAGTCAGTCAGCAATAGTGCAAGTTCCACCACTTAAAAAGATGAGAGGTGTCTGTAATTTACATCATAGGTAGACCTCAACTATGGGAGACAAACTGAGAAAAAAAAATCCAGAAAATCACATTGTCTGTTTTTTTAACATTTTATTTGCATATTATGGTGGAAAATAAGTATTTGGTCAGAAACAAACAATCAAGATTTCTGGGTCTCACAGACCTGTAACTTCTTCTTTAAGAGTCTCCTCTTTCCTCCACTCATTACCTGTAGTAATGGCATCTGTTTAAACTTGTTATCAGTATAAAAAGACACCTGTGCACACCCTCAAACAGTCTGACTCCAAACTCCACTATGGTGGAGACCAAAGAGCTGTCAAAGGACACCAGAAACAAAATTGTAGCCCTGCACCAGGCTGGGAAGACTGAATCTGCAATAGCCAACCAGCTTGGAGTGAAGAAATCAACAGTGGGAGCAATAATTAGAAAATGGAAGACATACAAGAACACTGATAATCTCCCTCGATCTGGGGCTCCACGCAAAATCCCACCCCGTGGGGTCAGAATGATCACAAGAACGGTGAGCAAAAATCCCAGAACCATGCGGGGGGACCTAGTGAATGAACTGCAGAGAGCTGGGACCAATGTAACAAGGCCTACCATAAGTAACACACTACGCCACCATGGACTCAGATCCTGCAGTGCCAGACGTGTCCCACTGCTTAAGCCAGTACATGTCCGGGCCCGTCTGAAGTTTGCTAGAGAGCATTTAGATGATCCAGAGGAGTTTTGGGAGAATGTCCTATGGTCTGATGAAACCAAACTGGAACTGTTTGGTAGAAACACAACTTGTCGTGTTTGGAGGAAAAAGAATACTGAGTTGCATCCATCAAACACCATACCTACTGTAAAGCATGGTGGTGGAAACATCATGCTTTGGGGCTGTTTCTCTGCAAAGGGGCCAGGACGACTGATCCGGGTACATGAAAGAATGAATGGGGCCATGTATCGTGAGATTTTGAGTGCAAACCTCCTTCCATCAGCAAGGGCATTGAAGATGAAACGTGGCTGGGTCTTTCAACATGACAATGATCCAAAGCACACCGCCAGGGCAACGAAGGAGTGGCTTCGTAAGAAGCATTTCAAGGTCCTGGAGTGGCCTAGCCAGTCTCCAGATCTCAACCCTATAGAAAACCTTTGGAGGGAGTTGAAAGTCGGTGTTGCCAAGCGAAAAGCCAAAAACATCACTGCTCTAGAGGAGATCTGCATGGAGGAATGGGCCAACATACCAACAACAGTGTGTGGCAACCTTGTGAAGACTTACAGAAAACGTTTGACCTCTGTCATTGCAAACAAAGGATATATTACAAAGTATTGAGATAAAATTTTGTTTCTGACCAAATACTTATTTTCCACCATAATATGCAAATAAAATGTTAAAAAAACAGACAATGTGATTTTCTGGATTTTTTTTTCTCAGTTTGTCTCCCATAGTTGAGGTCTACCTATGATGTAAATTACAGACGCCTCTCATCTTTTTAAGTGGTGGAACTTGCACTATTGCTGACTGACTAAATACTTTTTTGCCCCACTGTACATAACATCTAGGACACAGCCGTGCAAACTCTATATACATTGGTAGTAGTATGGGTCAAACTAAATAGCTCACTGGGGCTCGATAAGCATACACATTTACATTGTGAGATTTATTATCTGCTGGAACTGCGTTGGAGAAGTATAAGTGCTGTCATTGTGAAATGGAAACATCTAGGAGTAACAACATAGGCAACATATGTGAGTATACATCTCTGTATGACAAGGTGGGGCCCAAACACAAGTCCTGTACAGGGGCCCTAGGTTGTCAATGTTTTCCCCTGCTCCATTCATAACTGAACACACATCACTGTGTTGGATAGGTTGTATGAAAGATTCCTAAACCCCCCCAGAAAACTGACCAGCACCTCCAAAAAGAATAAAGAATATAGTATGAACAGGTGCAAGCTGCTTTGACTGCATAATATACAAACTAAAGAATACAGCGGCACTCTGTAAGCACTAAGATGTATGTGAGTCGCCTGCCTGGGCTGCGGGGTACTCGGTACAGGGTCCAGTCGCTCTTAAAGGGGATGTTACGGTGGCTGCGACCCGGTCTGTGGCCCTAGGCGCTCACTTAAAGGGGAACGGTCGTTTAAGGGGAATTGTGAATAAAGTCTATTGTTCGTGACGCCATCTGTGGTGTTCGGTCAGTGGGGACCGACACCGCTTAACCCCTTCCCGACCCATGACGCCACGTAGGCGTCATGAAAGTCGGTGCCAATCCGACCCATGACGCCTATGTGGCGTCATGGAAAGATCGCGTCCCTGCAGGCCGGGTGAACGGGTTAACTCCCATTTCACCCGATCTGCAGGGACAGGGGGAGTGGTAGTTTAGCCCAGGGGGGGTGGCTTCACCCCCTCGTGGCTACGATCGCTCTGATTGGCAGTTTCACTTTCAACAGCCAATCAGAGCGATTTGTAATATTTCACCTATTATAACGGGTGAAATATTACAATCCAGCCATGGCCGATGCTGCAATATCATCGGCCATGGCTGGAAATACTAATGTGCCCCCACCCCACCGATCGCCCCCCCAGCCCCCCAATCTGTTTGGTACACTGCTCCGGCTCCCCTCTGTCCTGTGCTCCGCTCCCCCCCGTGCTCTTGTCCGCTCACCCCCGTGCTCCAATCACCCCCCCGTGCTCCGATCACCCCCCCTGCACCCCGATCCCCCCGTGCTCCTTTCCACCCCCCGTGCTCCGTTCCACCCCCGTGCTCCGTTCTACCCCCCCCCCCGTGCTCCCGTTCCACCCCTCCCGCGCTCCGATTCACCCCCCCATGTTCCGATCCCCCCCCCGTGCTCCCCCCCACCCTATCATACTTACCGATCCTGCCGGGGTCCGTCCGTCTTCTCCCCGGGCGCCGCCATCTTTCAAAATGGCGGGCGCATGCGCAGTGCGCCCGCCGAATTTGCCGGCCGGCAGATTCGTTCCAAAGTGCATTTTGATCACTGAGATATAATCTATCTCAGTGATCAAAATAAAAAAAATATTAAATGACCCCCCCCCCCCTTTGTCACCCCCATAGGTAGGGACAATAAAAAAAAAAAAGAATTTTTTTTTTCCACTAATGTTAGAATAGGGTTAGGGTTAGGGGTAGGGTTAGGGTTAGGGCTAGGGTTAGGGTTAGGGCTAGGGTTAGGGGTAGGGGTAGGGTTAGGGTTATGGGTAGGGTTAGGGGTAGGGTTGGGGTTAGGGCTAGGGTTAGGGGTAGGGTTAGGGTTAGGGTTAGGGCTAGGGTTAGTGCTAGGGGTAGGGTTAGGGGTAGGGGTGGGGTTAGGGTTTCGGTATGTGCACACGTATTCTGGTCCTCTGCGGATTTTTCCGCTGCGGATTTGATAAATCCGCAGTGCTAAACCGCTGCGGATTTATGGCGGATTTACCGCGTTTTTTCTGCGCATTTCACTGCGGTTTTACAACTGCGATTTTCTATTTGAGCAGTTGTAAAACCGCTGCGGAATCCGCAGAAAGAAGTGACATGCTGCGGAATGTAAACAGCTGCGTTTCCGTGCAGTTTTTCCGCAGCGTGTGTACAGCGATTTTTGTTTCCCATAAGTTTACATTGAACTGTAAACTCATGGGAAACTGCTGCGGATCCGCAGCGTTTTCCGCAGCGTATGCACATACCTTTAGAATTAGGCCATGTGCACACGGTGCGGATTTGGCTGCGGATCCGCAGTGGATTGGCCGCTGCGGATTCGCAGCAGTGTTCCATCAGGTGTACAGTACCATGTAAACATATGGAAACCAAATCCGCTGTGCCCATGGTGCGGAAAATACCGCGCGGAAACGCTGCGTTGTATTTTCCGCAGCATGTCAATTCTTTGTGCGGATTCTGCAGCGTTTTACACCTGTTCCTCAATAGGAATCCGCAGGTGAAATCCGCACAAAAAACACTGGAAATCCGCGGAAAATCCGCAGGTAAAACGCAGTGCCTTTTACCCGGATTTTTCAAAAATGATGCTGAAAAATCTCACACGAATCCGCAACGTGGGCACATAACCTTAGGGTTAGGGTTGGAATTAGGGTTGTGGTTAGGGTTATGGCTACAGTTGGGATTAGGGTTAGGGGTGTGTTGGGGTTAGGGTTAGGGTTAGGGCTGTGATTAGGGTTATGGCTACAGTTGGGATTAGGGTTAGGGATGTGTTGGGGTTAGGTTTAGGGCTGTGATTAGGGTTATGGCTACAGTTGGAATTAGGGTTGTGGTTAGGGTTAGGGGTGTGTTGGGGTTAGGGTTGTGATTAGGGTTATGGCTACAGTTGGGATTAGGGTTAGGGGTGTGTTGGGGTTAGTGTTGGAGGTAGAATTGAGGGGTTACCACTGTTTAGGCACATCAGGGGTCTCCAAACGCAACATGGCGCCACCATTGATTCCAGCCAATCTCGTATTCAAAAAGTCAAATGGTGCTCCCTCAATTCCGAGCCCTGACGTGTGCCCAAACAGTGGTTTACCCCCACATATGGGGTACCAGCATACTCAGGATAAACTGCGCAACAATTACTGGGGTCCAATTTCTCCTGTTACCCTTGTGAAAATAAAAAAATGCTTGCTAAAACATCATTTTTGAGCAAAGAAAAGTGATTTATTATTTTCACGGCTCTACGTTGTAAACGTCTGTGAAGCACTTGGGGGTTCAAAGTGCTCACCACATATCTAGATAAGTTCCTTGGGGGGTCTAGTTTCTAAAATGGGGTCACTTGTGGGGGGTTTCTACTGTTTAGGCACACCAGGGGCTCTGCAAACGCAACGTGACGCCCGCAGACCATTCCATCAAAGTCTGCATTTCAAAAGTCACTACTTCCCTTCTGAGCCCCGACGTGTGCCCAAACAGTGGTTTACCTCCACACATGGGGTATCAGCGTACTCAGGAGAAACTGAACAACAACTTTTGGGGTCCAATTTCTCCTGTAACCCTTGGGAAAATAAAAAATTCTGGGCTAAATAATTATTTTTGAGGAAAGAAAACGTATTTATTATTTTCACGGCTCTGCATTATATACTTCTATGAAGCACTTGGGGGTTCAAAGTGCTCACCACACATCTAGATAAGTTCCTTTCGGGGTCTAGTTTCCAAAATGGGGTCACTTGTGGGGGGTTTCTACTGTTAAGCCACATCAGGGGCTCTGCAAACGCAACGTGACGCCCACAGAGCATTCCATCAAAGTCTGCATTTCAAAACGTCACCACTTCACTTCTGAGCCCCGGCATGTGCCCAAACAGTGGTTTACCCCCACATATGGGGTATCAGCGTACTCAGGAGAAACTGGACAACAACTTTTGGGGTCAAATTTTTCCTGATACCCTTGGGAAAATAAAAAATTGCAGGCTAAAAGATTATTTTTGAGAAAATATTTTTTATTTTATTTTCATGGCTCTGCGTTATAAACTTCTGTGAAGCACTTGGGGGTTCAAAGTCCTCACCACACATCTAGATTAGTTCCTTTGGTGGACTAGTTTCCAAAATGGGGTCATTTCTGGGGGATCTCCAATGTTTAGGCACGCAGGGGCTCTCCAAACGTGACATGGTGTCCGCTAATGATTGGAGCTAATTTTCCATTTAAAAAGCCAAATGGCGTGCCTTCCCTTCCGAGCCCTGCCGTGCGCCCAAACAGTGGTTTACCCCCACATATGGGGTATCAGCGTACTCGGGACAAACTGGACAACAACATTTGGGGTCCAATTTCTCCTATTACCCTTGGCAAAATAGGAAATTCCAGGCTAAAAAATCATTTTTGAGGAAAGAAAAATTATTTTTTATTTTCATGGCTCTGCATTATAAACTTCTGTGAAGCACCTGGGGGTTTAAAGTGCTCAATATGCATCTAGATAAGTTCCTTGGGGGGTCTAGTTTCCAAAATGGGGTCACTTGTGGGGGAGCTCCAATGTTTAGGCACACAGGGGCTCTCCAAACGCGACATGGTGCCCGCTAACAATTGGAGCTAATATTCCATTCAAAAAGTCAAATGGCGCGCCTTCCCTTCCGAGCCCTGCCGAGTGCCCAAACAGTGGTTTACCCCCACATATGAGGAATCGGCGTACTCGGGAGAAATTGCCCAACAAATTTTATGATCCATTTTATCCTATTGCCCATGTGATAATGAAAAAATTGAGGCGAAAAGAAATTTTTTGTGAAAAAAAAGTACTTTTTCATTTTTACAGATCAATTTTTGAAGCACCTGAGGGTTTAAAGTGCTCACTAGGCATCTAAATAAGTTCCTTGGGGGGTCTAGTTTCCAAAATGGGGTCACTTGTGGGGGAGCGCCAATGTTTAGGCACACAGGAGCTTTCCAAACGCGACATGGTGTCCGCTAAAGAGTGGAGCCAATTTTTGATTCAAAAAGTCAAATGGCGCTCCTTCTCTTCCAAGCCCTGCCGTGCGCCCAAACAGTGGTTTACCCCCACATATGAGGTATCAGCATACTCAGGACAAATTGGACAACAACTTACATGGTTCAGTTTCTCCTTTTACCATTGGGAAAATAAAAAAATTGTTGCTAAAAGATAATTTTTGTGACTAAAAAGTTAAATGTTCATTTTTTCCTTCCATGTTGCTTCTGCTGCTGTGAAGCACCTGAAGGGTTAATAAACTTCTGGAATGTGGTTTTGAGTACCTTGAGGGGTGCAGTTTTTAGAATGGTGTCACTTTTGGGTATTTTCAGCCATATAGACCCCTCAAACTGACTTCAAATGTGAGGTGGTCCCTAAAAAAATGGTTTTGTAAATTTCGTTGTAAAAATGAGAAATCGCTGGTCAAATTTTAACCCTTATAACTTCCTAGCAAAAAAAAATTTTGTTTCCAAAATTGTGCTGATGTAAAGTAAACATGTGGGAAATGTTATTTATTAACTATTTTGTGTCACATAACTCTCTGGTTTAACAGAATAAAAATTCAAAATGTGAAAATTGCGAAATTTTCAAAATTTTCGCCAAATTTCCGTTTTTATCACAAATAAACGCATAATTTATTGACCTAAATTTACCACTAACATGAAGCCCAATATGTCACGAAAAAACAATCTCAGAACCGCTAGGATCCGTTGAAGCGTTCCTGAGTTATTACCTCATAAAGGGACACTTGTCAGAATTGCAAAAAACGGCAAGGTCTTTAAGGTCAAAATAGGCTGGGTCATGAAGGGGTTAAAGGGGTCCTCTGGGGTGATGGTATGGCGGCTAGATGGGGACGCTTCCCACAGGTGAAGCGGGGTCCCCAGGGCTCCCAAGGTGTATGGGCCAGATGGTATAAGCCGACGAATAAGTGGAGGGCACAGAGTGGTAAAGTCTTTACCTGGTTTACTGGTGGTAGAAGTCCACAGTCCAGGGTACCAGGCACAGGTGGTGATGGGGTCCGGCCGGCTTGGAGGCAATAGGGGATCTCTTCCCCAGGTGAGGTCCGTAAGCCTTTCCAACTAGCGCTGTCATATGAGGTCCCTGCTGCCTGAAGATTACAGATTTTATTGAAAACACAGAACACCCGAAACTATCCAAGAATATGATATATATCACAACAATATTACATATAACGAACAGGCAATCGTGGTGTACTGTGAGGGTTGTCAGTGGAAACCACTACAGAGAGGAGACCAAAACCAAAGCAATACAGAACATGAGACCACCAGAAAGTATACAGGCTAGAGTAGAATTAAAATATGCCTTTATTTATAAAAAGTGGCAAATGGTTACATTAAATATAAAATAATACAAAGAGTGCGCAAGAGCAGGACTAGACAGGATATTAAATAGTACAGTATAATTATTCACAGCAACCCCAGAACATCTCAATAAAAGGATTATTATATGTTACTCGGCTGTGCATACCATATTGTGCAAAAGGGCAAATATTAAAACATCATGTGGAATGTGTAAAAAATCAATCAAAAAATCAATCAAAGGGCAAATTATTCACAAAAATAAGGTGCTAGTGTGCATCAAACACCAAGACAAAGCCAAATATAATGTGATATGTGTACCCAAAAATCAATCATTAATTAATTATTAATTAATCATAAGGTAGATAAGTAAAGTGCTAGAGTGCAATGACCGCAAATTAGGGTCAAGCAATGTGCAAGGTATACAAAAGGCATACAAAAATCCACAAGAGTAAAACTAGTGCAAAAAAATATATGTAAGATAGCACAGCGAGATATATGTAATATACCTGGGGGGTAAGCTGGGTCCCGTCCCTACTCTAGCCTGTATACTATCTGGTGGTCTCATGTTCTGTATTGCTTTGGTTTTGGTCTGAAGCTTACTGGCAAAGTCCTCTTTTCCCTTGTCCTGGGACAGGTACCTGCATGGCGGGAAGCTTGAGCCTTTTTACAGGGTCTCTATTACGACCCGTGCTCCCCAGATGCTGCTTTGCCTGAGGTGTGGTGCGGGCAAATCGCATACAGCTCAATGCCCTCCGGTTCTGCTCTGTGTCTTAAGAGTCCCACAAAAGCCTCGGACTCCCGGTACCCGGCCTCCATGGTTCAGCTCTGAGGGCGCCTGGTCACAGTTCCCCTCTGAGCCCTTTTCCACTCCTGTGCTCCTTCCCTAAATGCTCCACTGTAATTCCACCCTTCAGGTTCTCTCTCCTTTCCAGAGGCTGCAGCTCAATTCTGGCTGCCAGCCCCGCTGTCTGCTCTCTCAGACTTCCTTCTCTGTTCAGTGTCTCTCAGCAACTGCCTAACTCCTCTTCTATTCAGAATGTGGTGCATGTGTGTGCTTACCTGGTAAAGAGAATCCTCCTTGCCTCCAAGCGTGATATTACCCTCCCCGAAAGGAAGGCCACATCACTGTAACAATTGGTTCCCTGGGGTGTTACATATGCAAACAAGAATAAGACGGAGGTGTGGTCTAAATTTTCATTATGGGCACTAGGAAGAACTAATTTAATCAAAATAATGTTGATGCGACAAATATCCAATTGGAAAAACAGCAGCTACCAATGGAAGAAGGGTTTTTTTTGTTACCTAAGCCATGTATTTCTCAGCAGCACAACTCATTGCAGAACATAAGAAGTTCGTGGTTGCTAGATAGGGGTCAATTGAAACTGTAATGAAACATTTAGGAGTGGGAATTTTACCATTAGAAGGTGGGAAAGTCATAAGCTAAAAAGTGTGGCAGAAGGTAGCCAACTTTAGTTTTAATGCTTAACTCCTTAACGACCAAGGGTATTTCAGTTCTTGCGTTTCTGTTTTTTGCTCTCCTTCTTCCCAGAGCCATAACTTTTTTATTTTTAGGTCAATATGGCCATGTGAGGGCTTATTTTTGCAGGACAAGTTGTACTTTTGAATGACACCATTGGTTTTAACATATCGTTTACTGGAAAACAGGAAAACAATTCTAAGTGCGGTGAAATTGAAAGAAAAGTGCAATTCAACTGTTTTTTTTACTATGTTCACAAAATGCTAAAAGTGACCTGCTATTATGATTCTCCAGGTCATTACAAGTTCACAGACACCAAATATGTCTAGGTTCTTTTTTATTTAACCCCTTTACCCCCAAGGGTGGTTTGCACGTTAATGACCGGGCCAATTTTTACTATTCTGACCACTGTCCCTTTATGAGGTTATAACTCTGGAACGCTTCAACAGATCCCGATGATTCTGACATTGTTTTTTTCGTGAGATATTGTACTTCATGATAGTAGTAAAATTTCTTTGATATTACTTGCGTTTATTTGTGAAAAAAACGGAAATTTGGCGAAAAGTTTGAAAATTTCGCAATTTTCCAACTTTGAATTTTCATGCCCTTTAATCACAGAGATATGTCACACAAAATACTTAATAAGTAACATTTCCCACATGTCTACTTTACATCAGCACAATTGGGGGCTTATCTACAGGATTACAGAATGCTGTAGATAAGCCCCTGATGCCGGTGGCCGTAGCTCATATACGATTTTTGGGGTGACAGACGCCCTTTAAAAAGGTACTACTGGCCTCTCAGATCCTCAATATTAATCTGACCTGATAGCAAAATGACTATAGTTGCCCATAGGATATGTCCTCCACTTGACCAAGTAAGTCACAATAACATGTATGGGCATAACATCCTTTTCTTATAAGCACCACTTATTTGTACCATATAAATGAGATCATGTATATACTATTCATCCTATGGGCAAATATAGTCATTTTGCTATCAGGTCAGATTAATATTGAGGATCTGAGAGGCCAGTAGTACCTTTTTAACACCCCGCCCCCTTTTTCTGTTCGTTGGTTATAGGGAAAGGAAGAACAGAGAGAGAGAAAGGAGAGAGCAAGAAAGAAAGAACGGAGAAAGAAAGAAAGAAAGAAAGAAAGAAAGAAAGAAAGAAAGAAAGAAAGAAAGAAAGAAAGAAAGAAAGAAAGAAAGAAAGAAGAGAGAAAAAAGAACAGAGAGAGAAAGATAGAGGGGAAAGAAAACAGAGAAAGAAAGAAAGAAAGAAAGAAAGAAAGAAAGAAAGAAAGAAAGAAAGAAAGAAAGAAAGAAAGAAAGAAAGAAAGAAAGAAAGAAAGAAAGAAAAGAAAGAACAGAGAGAGAAAGAAAGAGGGGAAATAAATAGGGGAATGAAAGAAAGAACAGAGAGAGAAAGAAAGAGGGGAAAGAAAGAAAGGAGAGAGAGAAAGAAAGAAAGAAAGAACAGAGAGAGAGAGAAAGAAAGAGAGTAAAGAAAGAAAGAACAGAGAGAAAGAAAGAGGGTAAAGAAAGAAAGAGGGTAAAGAAAGAAAGAACAGAGAGAGAGAAAGAAAGAGGGTAAAGAAAGAAAGAACAGAGAGAGAGAAAGAAAGAGAAAGAACAAAAGAAAGAAAGAAAGAACAGAGAGAGAGAAAGAAAGAAAGAAAGAAAGAAAGAAAGAAAGAGAAAGAACGAAAGAAAGATAGAACAGAGAGAGAGAAAGAAAGAAAAAAAAAGAACAGAGAAAAAAGAAAGGAGAGAGAGAAAGAAAAAAAGATTAGAGAGGGAAAGAAAGAACAAAGAGAGAAAGAAAAAAAGATTAGAGAGGGAAAGAAAGAACAGAGAGAGAAAGAAAGATTCTATAAAGATACTACAGCAGCCCGGCTCCCATTGTAATGCCCACCTGAGCATCCTGCTGCAGGACATATCATGATTCGCTCACATGGCCGACATCCCCTATTCCAAGTTGATCCCGCTGTCCGCGCTGTCGGAAGACACAGTGATGGATCTGAAGCATTCCCTGTAGTGCCTCCATGATTCCGTCACAATCTCCTCCCGAAATTACATAATTTCCGGTCAGCTTCCAGCACGTCACTTCCGGTGGAACGTCATGTGCGAGTTTTAAAGTGCTCCTCGGGGCTCCGCCATGTACTCCTGTGTCCACAGGAAAAGTACGCTCCCAGCCAGGACAGCCTCTCAAAATCGGGACTGTCCCGCTGCATCCGGGACAGTTGGGAGGTATGAAATTTGCTCCCCACCATACACCGACATCGTACACGGCTCCACACACCTCATACACACACTGTTCCGCTTTGTATGCCTCTTACACACACGGCTCCGCTCCGTACACCTTGCGCACACACGGCTCCACTCAGTACACACATGGCTCCACTCCGTAAACCTTGTACACATGCGGCTCTGATCCAAACACCTCATACTCATGCTGCTCCGCTCCGTACACACACGGCTCCACTCCGTACAACAAGTACACACATGGCTCCATACACCAAGTATACACACGGCTCCACTTCATACACCTTGCAAACACACGGCTCCGTTCTGCACAAATCATACACACACGGCTCCACTCCGTACACTAAGTAGACACACAGCTCCACTCTGTACACCAAGTACACACATGGCTCCGCTCCATACACCTCGTAGACACATGGCTCCGCTCCGTACACCTCGTACATACACGGCTCCACTCCATACACATGTACACACGGCTCCACTCCGTACACCAAGTACACACATGGCTCCGCTCCATACACCTCATACACACACGGCTCCACTCTGTACACCAAGTACACACACGGCTCCGCTCCATACACCTCGTACACACATGGCCCCGCTCCATACACCTCGTACACACACGGCTCCGCTCCACACACCTCGTACACACACTGGTCCGCTCCGTACACCTCGTACATACACGGCTCCACTCCGTACACCAACTACACACACGGCTCCGCTCCATACACCTCATACAGACACGGCTCCACTCTGTACACCAAGTACACACACGGCTCCGCTTCATACACCAAGTACACACACGGCTCCGCTCCATACTCCTCGTACACACATGGTTCCGCTCCGTACACCTCATACACACACGGCTCCACTTCGTACACCTTGTACACACACGGCTCCGCTCCATACACCACATACACACACAGCTCTGCTCCGTACACTTCGTACACACACGGCTCCGCTCCAAACACCAAGTACAGTCATGGACAAAAATTTTGAGAATGAGACAAATATTAATTTTTCCAAAGTCTACTGCTTCATTTTTTCTAATGGCAATTTGCATATACTCCTGAATGTCAGAGTGATCAGCTTAACAGCAATTACTGTACTTGCAAAGTCAATATTTGCCCAGAAAATGAACTTTAACCCCCAAAACACATTTCAACATCATTGCAGTCCTGCCTTAAAAGGAGCAGCTAACATCGTTTTAGTGATTGATCCATTAACACAGGTGTGGGTGTTGATGAGGACAGGGCTGGCGATCAATCAGTCATGATTAAGTAAGAATGACATCACTGGACACTTTAAAAGGAGGCTGGTGCTTGGTATTATTGTTTCTCTTGAGTTAACCATGGTTATCTCTAAAGAAACACGTGCAGCCATCATTGCACTGCACAAAAATGGCCTAACAGGGAAGAGTATCGCAGCTACAAAGATTGCACCACAGTCAATAATCTATCGCATCATGAAGAACTTCAAGGAGAGAGCTTCCATTGTTGTCAAAAAGGCTCCAGGGCACCCAAGAAAGACCAGCAAGCGCCAGGACCGTATCTTAAAACTGTTTCAGCTGCGGGATCGGACTACCAGCAGTGCCGAGCTTGCTCAGGAATGGCAGCAGGCTGGTGTGAGTGCTTCTGCACGCACTGTGAGGTGGAGACTCTTTGAGCAAGGCCTGGTTTCAAGGAGGGCAGCAAAGAAGCCACTTCTCTCCAGAAAAAACATCAGGGACCGACTGATATTCTGCAAAAGGTACAGGGAATGGAATGCTGAGGACTGGGGCAAAGTAATTTTCTCTGATGAATCCCCTTTTCGATTGTTTGGGACATCTGGAAAACAGCTTATTCGGAGAAGAAGAGGTGAGCGATACCACCAGTCTTGTCTCATGCCAACTGTAAAGCATCCTGAAACCATTCATGTGTGGGGTTGCTTCTCAGAAAAGGGAATCGGCTCACTCACAGTCTTGCCTAAAAACACAGCCATGAATAAAGAATGGTACCAAAATGTCCTCCAAGAGCAACTTCTCCCAACCGTCCAAGAGCAGTTTGGCGCCCAACAATGCCTTTTCCAGCATGATGGAGCACCTTGCCATAAAGCAAAGGTGATAACTAAATGGCTCATGGAACAAAACATAGAGATTTTGGGTCCATGGTCTGGAAACTCCCCAGATCTTAATCCCATTGAGAACTTGTGGTCAATCATCAAGAGACGGGTGGACAAACAAAAACCAACAAATTCTGGCAAAATGCAAGCATTGATTATGCAAGAATGGACTGCTATCAGTCAGGATTTGGTCCAGAAGTTGATTGAGAGCATGCCAGGGAGAATTGCAGAGGTCTTGAAGAAGAAGGGTCAACACTGCAAATATTGACTTGCTGCATTAACTCATTCTAACTGTCAATATAACATATTGGTACTCATAATATGATTGCAATTATATTTCTGTATGTGATATAAACATCAGACAAACACTAATAAAAACCAGAGGGCAGCAGATCATGTGAAAATATAATTTTGGTGTAATTCTCAAAACTTTTGGCCATGACTGTAAGTACAGATCTCCTGTGAATATTGGCACTTATGGTGATAGTATGGTGCTTTTTTTTGATTACTAATCAGAATTGTAGTATTCAGTCACTATGTGGTGGTAATATGTGGTCTGGACATGGTGTTGCGGTATTTGTTCCTTGTATGTGATATTATTGGTCATTTTAAAAATTGAAAAATAAATAAAAATATACCTAAATTGTATTGCATATTTTAACAAATATTTAATAGGTTACAGAAGAGTAGGGCCCAGCAAAAAGTGTCTACCGTGTTATGGTGGCGGCTTAAAAAATCTTTTGGCCAAAACAAAAGATGCTGGCTATGTATGTGATCTGGTGATGGGAACTGTTAATGTGTGATAGGTGAGAAGTGGAGTTTTTCCAAGAGAGAGCGGTGGGACTGTGGACAGTTCGAGGGGTGGAGCGTGGAGGCGGGGCTGGGGTGGAGCCTGGTTGGAGTCTCAAGGGGGCCCTGAAAATTTTGCCAGTATGGGGCCCCAAAATTTCTAGTGGCAGCCCTGTTGTCTGTAGCAGTAGGACTCCGATACAATCCTCCACTGTCTTTGAGTCAACTACCAGTGTTACTATCTTTTACTAGTGTTACTACATTTTTCTGACATTAGTAACCTACGAAACAGATATGTGTGCCACCTGAGTGTGGCTGAGCATCACTTTAAATTTTTTGGGGGGTTTTACCTCTTATATAGAGCCAATAATTCAACACTCGCTTTACAGACATTTACAGACATTATTGGCACTGTCACCATTGAGACTCACAATCTATATGTATGTCTTTGTAGCATGGGTAGAAAAATAAGAAAAATAATTACTGGGAGTAATTGATTGACTGAGGTGCAATCTTTGTAGCTGAGATACTCTTCCCTGTTAGGCCATTTTTGTGCAGTGCAATGATGGCTTGGCAAATATTGACTTTGCAAGTACAGTAATTGCTGTTAAGCTGATCACTCTGACATTGAGGAGTATATCCAAATTGCCATTAGAAAAAATGAAGCAGTAGACTTTGGAAAAATTAATATTTGTCTCATTCTCATAATTTTTGTCCATGACTGTAGTATGCAGTGTCTGTGTACAGATAATACAGTGATCACTAGTGACATTATACACAGGAACTCTGTATATAGTATACAGTGTATAGTGTCAGTGTATAGGTAACACTGACTCACCAGTGATGTCTCTAGGTGAAGTCCTTCATCTTTCATCCAGCACAGACCGCCATCACTTCATCCAGCCAGGACTTGTCTCTGCAGGAAATGACACAGTTATCTCGAGCTCCGCTTGTAGAACACATTACTTAATTTTTCCCAACTTCTACATTAAACCACATAAAGAAAAAGAGGTGACATAGGGTCACTCTACACAGTCACAGGACCGCCCCCTCATTTAAAACAGTATACTCAAAAAATAAACTAAATACATCACTGCAGTAATAATATCCCTAAATTTGTCCCTATGGTAATAATATTCCCCATCCTGGCCACCGTGTGTCTCATTCCTGGCATCAGCCATATGTTCTCCCATCCTGCCCTCATGAGTATCCATTCTGCCCCATATGATCTCCCCATCCTGACCCATCTGTCTCCATCATATCCATCCTGCCCCATGATCCTGCACGACCTGTCTCCAATTCTGCCCCCAGTGTCTCCAATCATGCCCCATGTCTTTCATCCTGCCCTGTGTCTCCATTCTGCCCCCTATGTCTCTAATCATGCCCCCATGTCTGCAATCCTGCCACTTGTCTCCAATCATGCCCCCCTGTGTCTCCATTCTGCCCCATCTGTCTCCAATCCTGCCCCATCTGTCTCCAGTCATGCCCCCTTTCATCCTGCCCCGTGTCTCCAATCATACCCCGCATCTCCATTCTGCCCCTGTGTCTCGCATTCTGCCCCAGTGTCCAGCATTCTGCCCCTGTGTCCAGCATTCTGCCCCTGTGTCCAGCATTCTGCCCGTGTCCAGCATTCTGCCCGTGTCCAGCATTCTGCCCCTGTGTCCAGCATTCTGCCCATGTCCAGCATTCTGCAACTGTGTCTAGCTTTCTGCCCGTGTCCAGCATACTGCCTCTGTCCAGCATACTGCCCCTGTGTCCAGCATACTGCCCCTGTCCAGCATTCTGCCCCTGTGTCCAGCATACTGCCCCTGTCCAGCATTCTGCCCCTGTGTCAAGCATTCTGCCCCTGTGTCCAGCATACTGAGCCTGTCCAGCATTCTGCCCCTGTGTCCAGCATACTGCCCCTGTGTCCAGCATTCTGCCCGTGTCCAGCATACTGCCCCTGTCCAGCATTCTGCCCCTGTGTCAAGCATACTGCCCCTGTCCAGCATTCTGCCCCTGTGTCCAGCATTCTGCCCTTGTGTCCAGCATACTGCCCCTGTCCAGCATTCTGCCCCTGTGTCCAGCATACTGCCCCTGTATCCAGCATACTGCCCCTGTCCAGCATTCTGCCCCTGGGTGCAGCATACTGCCCCTGTCCAGCATTCTGCCCCTGTGTCCAGCATATTGCCCCTGTCCAGCATTCTGCCCCTGTGTCCAGCATACTGCCCCTGTCCAGCATACTGCCCCTGTCCAGCATTCTGCCCCTGTGTCCAGCATACTGCCCCTGTTTCCAGCATTCTGCCCCTGTGTCCAGCATACTGCCCCTGTCCAGCATTCTGCCCCTGTGTCCAGCATTCTGCCCCTGTGTCCAGCATCTCTGCCCCAGCGTGTCCAGCATTCTGCCCCGGGACCCCCTGCATCGCCGCTCTAAAAAAAAACAAAAAAAACACGAGTTCTTACCTGGCCGTGCTCCTGCGGCAGGCGAAGCTCACTCCCTCCACGCAGGTGAAGGACACACTCGCCGGCGGCTGACAATGACGTCAGACGCCGGCGAAGTGCGCACTGCGGCCGCTCAAGTCAGCTGCCAGCCTCCGACTGGCAGGGGCCCGCACGTCAATAGCGTACCACAGCGCCTGTAGGGGGGGCCCGGTGAGCAGATGAGACGGGGCCCGATGCGGGCCCCCTCTGCCCACCGGGCCCCATACACCAGTCATGGCTGTAATGCCCTGATGGCAGCCCTGACAGACAACACACATGAAGGAAACCCAATGCGCAATCTACACATTTACAAAAATGCATTTGCACACACAAACAAAGTGACATCAATTTCACCACAGTAGAAATAGTCTAATAGGGACCGACAGGTCTTCCACTACACCCAACCCATCAGATGGACTCCCAACCAGGAGTGTTCACATTTAAAAAAATTAGTAGCAGACACCAACAAAGTGGCATCAATTTTAACTCGGCAGAAATATTGTTGCAGAGTGCGTCTTCTTGCAGTCACCGCTGTACTTAGGAAAGCTTCAATCAGCAAGATATCTTGAATAAACAGTATTTACTTCATACTAGATAAACATGAGATACAATTCAGTGTCACACAGTCCGTGCACTGAAGACAACACATTCATGAAGAAAAGCAAAACCGAAAGTAAGAAAAGCAACCAACCACTGAGAGCTTCCCTCCCCACATTACAGCAAGTATATTATTTTACACACTATCGCCATCTGCTGTCTGGTTAATATAAAGTCCTCCTTTTACTTATAATAAGTCCCAATCTGTTGCATATGCCAACACCCTTTCTCAACAGTAAGGACTTATTCAATCAAACCCAACTTTTTTATTAGTCTCTGATGTTTATCAGCATTCAACGCCTTCGTGAAAATGTCTGCTGTCATTTCTTCAGTAGGACAGTACTCTAACTTCAAGACTCCTTGTTCCTGATGATCTCTCAAGAAATGATATTTCACATCAATATGTTTGGTTCTTGGATTGACTCTTTCCATCTGAGCAAGAACAAGACATCCTTGATTGTCCTCTTTTAGTTTTGTTGGTGCCAACTGTGGTTGTCCTAATTCTGTCAACAATTGTCTTAACCACAGTACTTCTTGACTCGCATGCGCTGCGGCAACATATTCTGCTTCTGTTGAAGATAGTGTCACAATTGACTGTTTCTTACTTGTCCAACTTATTGGTCCACCTGAGAGGAAAAAAATATGTCCACTGGTAGATCTTCTGTCAGTTGGATCTCCAGCCCAATCTGCATCAACATATCCTGTTAAAATGCAATCATTGCTTGTGGGTAATTTCAGCTTAACATTGCTAGTTCCTTTCAAATAACGTATTACTCTCTTCACAGCATTCCAATCAGCTTTATTTGGTTTTGATACCTTTCTACTCAGGATTCCTACTGCTGCTGCGATGTCTGGTCTTTTCCTATTGCTGTTCTGTATTCTTCATTATTTGGTAGCATATTTTGTTCACTGTTCATCTCTTTGAGATAATTAGTTTCCATTGGAGACTTTACTGTTTTTGCATCCTTTAATTCAAATTTTTCTGTTATGTCTTGAATCATATGATTTTGATTCAGTAGGAAACTTCCATCTTCTTCTCTTTCTACTTGTATTCCTAGGTATTGTTTTACATTTCCCAAGTCTTTGATTTCGAAATGTTGCTTCAGGATTTTTAGAATGTTTTCGTTATCCCTTTCTTGTTCAAAACAAATCAAAATGTTGTCTACATATATGAGTATGTAAATCCATCTATTAATCAGCCTTTTTGTGTATAAGCATGGATCAGCTTTGCTTCTTTGAAATTTTTCATTTGTAAGTACTTCCGTGATTTTGTCATTCCACGCTTTAGCTGCTTGCTTTAAACCATATATGCTTTTCTGTAGTTTACAAACTTTGTTTGGATTTCTTTCATCTTTGAATCCTGGAGGTTGTTCCATATAAATGTCTTCTGTTAAATCTCCATTCAGAAAAGCTGTCTTTACATCCAGATGTCTCAGTTGCATGTGTTTCATTGCTGCAACTGTAAGTAAAGTTCTTATTGTAGTGTGTTTGACAACTGGAGCAAATGTCTCATCATAGTCTTCTCCATATTTTTGAGAATACCCTTTAGCTACGAGTCTTGCTCGGTATCTTTCAGCTGTGCCATCTGTTTGGTATTTAACTTTAAAAATCCATTTACATCCTATGGTTTTTATTCCTTCTGGTAAATCTGTCAGTGTCCATGTATTTGAATCTTGCATGGATTTAATTTCTGTTTCTGTTGCTTCTATCCATTTATTAGCTTCTTCCACTGGAAGTTTAGATATTTCCTCCCAAGAAGTAGGCTCATAGATTTTTCTTGTGCTTGTCTTGTATGAGAGACGTTTCGGTGGTTTTCCTTTGTTCTCTCTCATTGAACATCTTGGTTCTGTGTCTGTTTGTAGTTGTGATTCTTCACTTTCAGTATTTTGTTCTTCATTAACTTCTACTTCTTTCTCATCAGATATTTCTTCAGTTGTGTCATTATTGGTTTTCTCATTTTTTGTTTCAACTGAAATCATAATATCTTCATTCAAATCTTCAATGAATGTCACACTGTTACTCACCGTAACTCTGTCTGTTTTGGGATCTAGGATTCTGTATCCTTTGCAATTTTCACTATATCCAAAAAATATTCCTTCCATGGATCTGTTTTGAAGTTTGGAACGTTTTTCTGTTGGAATGAATATGAAAACTTTACATCCAAAAACTTTTAAATGATTGACACTTGGTTTCATACCTTGCCACAGTTCATATGGAGTTTTCGTCAGTTTTCTGGAAAAAAGTCTGTTCTGTAGATAAGTAGCTGTCATTGCTGCCTCACCCCAATATTTCTCTGGTAGTTTGGAATCCGTCAGCATACATCTTATCATCTCTGTTAGAGTTCTGTTTTTCCTTTCTGCTACTCCATTTTGTTCAGGTGTGTATGGAACCGTTTTCTGGTGTTCTATTCCATTTTGTCTTAAGTAGTCTTCTATTCTGTGACCTGTAAATTCACCTCCATTATCACTTCTGATGACAATTGGCTTCCTTTGAAATTTGTTACTTGATCTTGTTACATAGTCTACAAGTTTATCAAAAACTTCACTTTTGTTTTTAATTAAGTATGTGACTGTGTATCTTGAGTAATCGTCTATAAAAGTCAACATGTATCTATTGCCTCCTGATGTAGTCACTTTCATGGGTCCACATACGTCAGTATGCACCAAATCAAGTGGTCTTTCGCTTTTCATCTCACTTTCTTTTGGAATAGATATCCTTGTGGCTTTGGATTTTATACAACAATCACATCTTATGGTAATTGAGCAATCTGATATCTTTAAATCTTTTGTCAATTCTTTTCTCTGTAGTTCCCTTATACTGTCAGGGTGTCTATGTCCTAGACGTCTATGCCACATGTGAATACAGTTTTTGTGATCATGTGTACATACCTTCATCTGTTCCTTTGGTGTGTCAAAATGATATAATTGTTCATCTGCCTTGACTTTGGTTATCACCTTGTTTCCTGCAATAATTGCACACTCATTGTCTTTGAATTTCACTGTAAGTCCTTTTGCTGTTAAACGTTTCACAGATAATAATCCGCCTTCCAATTTTGGAACATACAACACATCTTGTACAAGTATCTTTGAATCTTGCCCGAACTTGTTTGAACAATTTAGCATACCTTGTCCGATACCTTCTGCGGTTATTTTGCTTCCATCTGCGAGATAAATGGCTTCTTTCTTATCTAAATCAAGATCAGTAAAGAAATTCTTGTCACTTGTCATATGACTCGTTGGTCCTGAATCAATAAACCAACCAAGTGATGATTTCTTGTCTGTTACTTTAAATGTGCCATTCCAATTATTCTCACATGAATCGGAAATTGTGTTTTTTACTTTCTCTGTATGCTTTTTATGTTGTAATTTTTGTTGTTCTGCTTTCCATATGGTACAGTCTTTCTTTAAATGACCTTTTTTCTTACATCTGAAGCATTCTCTTGTCTCTTTATTATAGGGTTTTTTGAATTCTGTAGCTTTAAGAGCGTTTTCACTGTCCTTTTCAGTAGAAGAATCATTTCTTTGTTCTTTTCTTCTCTGATATTCATCTATTAGTCTTGTTTTCACAAAATCTAATGTAATGTCAGTTTCTGGTCTCGTCTCAAGGGCATTTATCAAGGCTGTATATGAATCTGGTAAACTGCACAACAATATAGCTGCTACATGACTTTCTTTAATATCTTCACCAATAGATCTTAGCTGTGATATCACTTCCATCATTGAGAATATGTGCTTCTGCATATCGTCATTTGCACTCAATCTCATACTGTACAGCTTTCTTAATAAAAACAACTTGTGATTCAAGCTAGGTCTTTCATACAGTTTTCTTAATGCTTCCCACATTCCCTTAGCTGTTTCTTCATTTCTTATATGTATTAATTGAGCATCATCCACTAATAAGCTAATGGTGGCTCTCGCTTTTATATCCTTCTTATCCCATGTCTGATTATCTTGATCTGGTCTTGCTGTAACAATTACTTCCCATAGATCATCCTTAGATAACAACATCTCTACTTTGAATTTCCATAACTGATAATTTTCACTATTCAGTTTAGCTACTGTAAATTTCAGTTCTGTGTTACTCATCATCTTTATATAGTCTAACTAGTTTAGAGAGTTGTACTGAAGATATTCACCTGTATGTCCTGTGAATTCTCTGCAATTATATCCAGCTCCTGGGATGCTGAATTCCTCTGTCACTCTGTATCTGGATTTAGTTCCTTCTGTTTACAGAGCTTATCTGTGTGCTCCGTTATCTGGGCTATAAACCAGGATCCTTCTGCCTGAGCTTGTAGTGCAGACCTGTAGTGTCTGGGGTGCCTGGAGTGCCTGGGGTTATCTGGGATTATCTGGGGTGCCTGGGATGTCTGGGGTTATCTGGGGTTATCTGGGATGCCTGGGCCCATAACCTGTTGCAGAGTGCGTCTTCTTGCAGTCACCGCTGTACTTAGGAAAGCTTCAATCAGCAAGATATCTTGAATAAACAGTATTTACTTCATACTGGATAAACATGAGATACAATTCAGTGTCACACAGTCCGTGCACTGAAGACAACACATTCATGAAGAAAAGCAAAACCGAAAGTAAGAAAAGCAACCAACCACTGAGAGCTTCCCTCCCCACATTACAGCAAGTATATTATTTTACACACTATCGCCATCTGCTGTCTGGTTAATATAAAGTCCTCCTTTTACTTATAATAAGTCCCAATCTGTTGCATATGCCAACACCCTTTCTCAACAGTAAGGACTTATTCAATCAAACCCAACTTTTTTATTAGTCTCTGATGTTTATCAGCATTCAACGCCTTCGTGAAAATGTCTGCTGTCATTTCTTCAGTAGGACAGTACTCTAACTTCAAGACTCCTTGTTCCTGATGATCTCTCAAGAAATGATATTTCACATCAATATGTTTGGTTCTTGGATTGACTCTTTCCATCTGAGCAAGAACAAGACATCCTTGATTGTCCTCTTTTAGTTTTGTTGGTGCCAACTGTGGTTGTCCTAATTCTGTCAACAATTGTCTTAACCACAGTACTTCTTGACTCGCATGCGCTGCGGCAACATATTCTGCTTCTGTTGAAGATAGTGTCACAATTGACTGTTTCTTACTTGTCCAACTTATTGGTCCACCTGAGAGGAAAAAAATATGTCCACTGGTAGATCTTCTGTCAGTTGGATCTCCAGCCCAATCTGCATCAACATATCCTGTTAAAATGCAATCATTGCTTGTGGGTAATTTCAGCTTAACATTGCTAGTTCCTTTCAAATAACGTATTACTCTCTTCACAGCATTCCAATCAGCTTTATTTGGTTTTGATACCTTTCTACTCAGGATTCCTACTGCTGCTGCGATGTCTGGTCTTGTAACGGTCGCTAGATACAGTAGTTTTCCTATTGCTGTTCTGTATTCTTCATTATTTGGTAGCATATTTTGTTCACTGTTCATCTCTTTGAGATAATTAGTTTCCATTGGAGACTTTACTGTTTTTGCATCCTTTAATCCAAATTTTTCTGTTATGTCTTGAATCATATGATTTTGATTCAGTAGGAAACTTCCATCTTCTTCTCTTTCTACTTGTATTCCTAGGTATTGTTTTACATTTCCCAAGTCTTTGATTTCGAAATGTTGCTTCAGGATTTTTAGAATGTTTTCGTTATCCCTTTCTTGTTCAAAACAAATCAAAATGTCGTCTACATATATGAGTATGTAAATCCATCTATTAATCAGCCTTTTTGTGTATAAGCATGGATCAGCTTTGCTTCTTTGAAATTTTTCATTTGTAAGTACTTCCGTGATTTTGTCATTCCACGCTTTAGCTGCTTGCTTTAAACCATATATGCTTTTCTGTAGTTTACAAACTTTGTTTGGATTTCTTTCATCTTTGAATCCTGGAGGTTGTTCCATATAAATGTCTTCTGTTAAATCTCCATTCAGAAAAGCTGTCTTTACATCCAGATGTCTCAGTTGCATGTGTTTCATTGCTGCAACTGTAAGTAAAGTTCTTATTGTAGTGTGTTTGACAACTGGAGCAAATGTCTCATCATAGTCTTCTCCATATTTTTGAGAATACCCTTTAGCTACGAGTCTTGCTCGGTATCTTTCAGCTGTGCCATCTGTTTGGTATTTAACTTTAAAAATCCATTTACATCCTATGGTTTTTATTCCTTCTGGTAAATCTGTCAGTGTCCATGTATTTGAATCTTGCATGGATTTAATTTCTGTTTCTGTTGCTTCTATCCATTTATTAGCTTCTTCCACTGGAAGTTTAGATATTTCCTCCCAAGAAGTAGGCTCATAGATTTTTCTTGTGCTTGTCTTGTATGAGAGACGTTTCGGTGGTTTTCCTTTGTTCTCTCTCATTGAACGTCTTGGTTCTGTGTCTGTTTGTAGTTGTGATTCTTCACTTTCAGTATTTTGTTCTTCATTAACTTCTACTTCTTTCTCATCAGATATTTCTTCAGTTGTGTCATTATTGGTTTTCTCATTTTTTGTTTCAACTGAAATCATAATATCTTCATTCAAATCTTCAATGAATGTCACACTGTTACTCACCGTAACTCTGTCTGTTTTGGGATCTAGGATTCTGTATCCTTTGCAATTTTCACTATATCCAAAAAATATTCCTTCCATGGATCTGTTTTGAAGTTTGGAACGTTTTTCTGTTGGAATGAATATGAAAACTTTACATCCAAAAACTTTTAAATGATTGACACTTGGTTTCATACCTTGCCACAGTTCATATGGAGTTTTCGTCAGTTTTCTGGAAAAAAGTCTGTTCTGTAGATAAGTAGCTGTCATTGCTGCCTCACCCCAATATTTCTCTGGTAGTTTGGAATCCGTCAGCATACATCTTATCATCTCTGTTAGAGTTCTGTTTTTCCTTTCTGCTACTCCATTTTGTTCAGGTGTGTATGGAACCGTTTTCTGGTGTTCTATTCCATTTTGTCTTAAGTAGTCTTCTATTCTGTGACCTGTAAATTCACCTCCATTATCACTTCTGATGACAATTGGCTTCCTTTGAAATTTGTTACTTGATCTTGTTACATAGTCTACAAGTTTATCAAAAACTTCACTTTTGTTTTTAATTAAGTATGTGACTGTGTATCTTGAGTAATCGTCTATAAAAGTCAACATGTATCTATTGCCTCCTGATGTAGTCACTTTCATGGGTCCACATACGTCAGTATGCACCAAATCAAGTGGTCTTTCGCTTTTCATCTCACTTTCTTTTGGAATAGATATCCTTGTGGCTTTGGATTTTATACAACAATCACATCTTATGGTAATTGAGCAATCTGATATCTTTAAATCTTTTGTCAATTCTTTTCTCTGTAGTTCCCTTATACTGTCAGGGTGTCTATGTCCTAGACGTCTATGCCACATGTGAATACAGTTTTTGTGATCATGTGTACATACCTTCATCTGTTCCTTTGGTGTGTCAAAATGATATAATTGTTCATCTGCCTTGACTTTGGTTATCACCTTGTTTCCTGCAATAATTGCACACTCATTGTCTTTGAATTTCACTGTAAGTCCTTTTGCTGTTAAACGTTTCACAGATAATAATCCGCCTTCCAATTTTGGAACATACAACACATCTTGTACAAGTATCTTTGAATCTTGCCCGAACTTGTTTGAACAATTTAGCATACCTTGTCCGATACCTTCTGCGGTTATTTTGCTTCCATCTGCGAGATAAATGGCTTCTTTCTTATCTAAATCAAGATCAGTAAAGAAATTCTTGTCACTTGTCATATGACTCGTTGGTCCTGAATCAATAAACCAACCAAGTGATGATTTCTTGTCTGTTACTTTAAATGTGCCATTCCAATTATTCTCACATGAATCGGAAATTGTGTTTTTTACTTTCTCTGTATGCTTTTTATGTTGTAATTTTTGTTGTTCTGCTTTCCATATGGTACAGTCTTTCTTTAAATGACCTTTTTTCTTACATCTGAAGCATTCTCTTGTCTCTTTATTATAGGGTTTTTTGAATTCTGTAGCTTTAAGAGCGTTTTCACTGTCCTTTTCAGTAGAAGAATCATTTCTTTGTTCTTTTCTTCTCTGATATTCATCTATTAGTCTTGTTTTCACAAAATCTAATGTAATGTCAGTTTCTGGTCTCGTCTCAAGGGCATTTATCAAGGCTGTATATGAATCTGGTAAACTGCACAACAATATAGCTGCTACATGACTTTCTTTAATATCTTCACCAATAGATCTTAGCTGTGATATCACTTCCATCATTGAGAATATGTGCTTCTGCATATCGTCATTTGCACTCAATCTCATACTGTACAGCTTTCTTAATAAAAACAACTTGTGATTCAAGCTAGGTCTTTCATACAGTTTTCTTAATGCTTCCCACATTCCCTTAGCTGTTTCTTCATTTCTTATATGTATTAATTGAGCATCATCCACTAATAAGCTAATGGTGGCTCTCGCTTTTATATCCTTCTTATCCCATGTCTGATTATCTTGATCTGGTCTTGCTGTAACAATTACTTCCCATAGATCATCCTTAGATAACAACATCTCTACTTTGAATTTCCATAACTGATAATTTTCACTATTCAGTTTAGCTACTGTAAATTTCAGTTCTGTGTTACTCATCATCTTTATATAGTCTTACTTGTTTAGAGAGTTGTACTGAAGATATTCTCCTGTATGTCCTGTGAATTCTCTGCAATTATATCCAGCTCCTGGGATGCTGAATTCCTCTGTCACTCTGTATCTGGATTTAGTTCCTTCTGTTTACAGAGCTTATCTGTGTGCTCCGTTATCTGGGCTATAAACCAGGATCCTTCTGCCTGAGCTTGTAGTGCAGACCTGTAGTGTCTGGGGTGCCTGGAGTGCCTGGGGTTATCTGGGATTATCTGGGGTGCCTGGGATGTCTGGGGTTATCTGGGGTTATCTGGGATGCCTGGGCCCATAACCTGTTGCAGAGTGCGTCTTCTTGCAGTCACCGCTGTACTTAGGAAAGCTTCAATCAGCAAGATATCTTGAATAAACAGTATTTACTTCATACTGGATAAACATGAGATACAATTCAGTGTCACACAGTCCGTGCACTGAAGACAACACATTCATGAAGAAAAGCAAAACTGAAAGTAAGAAAAGCAACCAACCACTGAGAGCTTCCCTCCCCACATTACAGCAAGTATATTATTTTACACACTATCGCCATCTGCTGTCTGGTTAATATAAAGTCCTCCTTTTACTTATAATAAGTCCCAATCTGTTGCATATGCCAACACCCTTTCTCAACAGTAAGGACTTATTCAATCAAACCCAACTTTTTTATTAGTCTCTGATGTTTATCAGCATTCAACGCCTTCGTGAAAATGTCTGCTGTCATTTCTTCAGTAGGACAGTACTCTAACTTCAAGACTCCTTGTTCCTGATGATCTCTCAAGAAATGATATTTCACATCAATATGTTTGGTTCTTGGATTGACTCTTTCCATCTGAGCAAGAACAAGACATCCTTGATTGTCCTCTTTTAGTTTTGTTGGTGCCAACTGTGGTTGTCCTAATTCTGTCAACAATTGTCTTAACCACAGTACTTCTTGACTCGCATGCGCTGCGGCAACATATTCTGCTTCTGTTGAAGATAGTGTCACAATTGACTGTTTCTTACTTGTCCAACTTATTGGTCCACCTGAGAGGAAAAAAATATGTCCACTGGTAGATCTTCTGTCAGTTGGATCTCCAGCCCAATCTGCATCAACATATCCTGTTAAAATGCAATCATTGCTTGTGGGTAATTTCAGCTTAACATTGCTAGTTCCTTTCAAATAACGTATTACTCTCTTCACAGCATTCCAATCAGCTTTATTTGGTTTTGATACCTTTCTACTCAGGATTCCTACTGCTGCTGCGATGTCTGGTCTTGTAACGGTCGCTAGATACAGTAGTTTTCCTATTGCTGTTCTGTATTCTTCATTATTTGGTAGCATATTTTGTTCACTGTTCATCTCTTTGAGATAATTAGTTTCCATTGGAGACTTTACTGTTTTTGCATCCTTTAATCCAAATTTTTCTGTTATGTCTTGAATCATATGATTTTGATTCAGTAGGAAACTTCCATCTTCTTCTCTTTCTACTTGTATTCCTAGGTATTGTTTTACATTTCCCAAGTCTTTGATTTCGAAATGTTGCTTCAGGATTTTTAGAATGTTTTCGTTATCCCTTTCTTGTTCAAAACAAATCAAAATGTCGTCTACATATATGAGTATGTAAATCCATCTATTAATCAGCCTTTTTGTGTATAAGCATGGATCAGCTTTGCTTCTTTGAAATTTTTCATTTGTAAGTACTTCCGTGATTTTGTCATTCCACGCTTTAGCTGCTTGCTTTAAACCATATATGCTTTTCTGTAGTTTACAAACTTTGTTTGGATTTCTTTCATCTTTGAATCCTGGAGGTTGTTCCATATAAATGTCTTCTGTTAAATCTCCATTCAGAAAAGCTGTCTTTACATCCAGATGTCTCAGTTGCATGTGTTTCATTGCTGCAACTGTAAGTAAAGTTCTTATTGTAGTGTGTTTGACAACTGGAGCAAATGTCTCATCATAGTCTTCTCCATATTTTTGAGAATACCCTTTAGCTACGAGTCTTGCTCGGTATCTTTCAGCTGTGCCATCTGTTTGGTATTTAACTTTAAAAATCCATTTACATCCTATGGTTTTTATTCCTTCTGGTAAATCTGTCAGTGTCCATGTATTTGAATCTTGCATGGATTTAATTTCTGTTTCTGTTGCTTCTATCCATTTATTAGCTTCTTCCACTGGAAGTTTAGATATTTCCTCCCAAGAAGTAGGCTCATAGATTTTTCTTGTGCTTGTCTTGTATGAGAGACGTTTCGGTGGTTTTCCTTTGTTCTCTCTCATTGAACGTCTTGGTTCTGTGTCTGTTTGTAGTTGTGATTCTTCACTTTCAGTATTTTGTTCTTCATTAACTTCTACTTCTTTCTCATCAGATATTTCTTCAGTTGTGTCATTATTGGTTTTCTCATTTTTTGTTTCAACTGAAATCATAATATCTTCATTCAAATCTTCAATGAATGTCACACTGTTACTCACCGTAACTCTGTCTGTTTTGGGATCTAGGATTCTGTATCCTTTGCAATTTTCACTATATCCAAAAAATATTCCTTCCATGGATCTGTTTTGAAGTTTGGAACGTTTTTCTGTTGGAATGAA
This sequence comes from Ranitomeya imitator, assembly GCF_032444005.1. NCBI lineage: Eukaryota > Metazoa > Chordata > Amphibia > Anura > Dendrobatidae > Ranitomeya > Ranitomeya imitator. The sequence continues at coordinate 223,255,402 of NC_091284.1, forward strand.
TATGAAAACTTTACATCCAAAAACTTTTAAATGATTGACACTTGGTTTCATACCTTGCCACAGTTCATATGGAGTTTTCGTCAGTTTTCTGGAAAAAAGTCTGTTCTGTAGATAAGTAGCTGTCATTGCTGCCTCACCCCAATATTTCTCTGGTAGTTTGGAATCCGTCAGCATACATCTTATCATCTCTGTTAGAGTTCTGTTTTTCCTTTCTGCTACTCCATTTTGTTCAGGTGTGTATGGAACCGTTTTCTGGTGTTCTGTTCCATTTTGTCTTAAGTAGTCTTCTATTCTGTGACCTGTAAATTCACCTCCATTATCACTTCTGATGACAATTGGCTTCCTTTGAAATTTGTTACTTGATCTTGTTACATAGTCTACAAGTTTATCAAAAACTTCACTTTTGTTTTTAATTAAGTATGTGACTGTGTATCTTGAGTAATCGTCTATAAAAGTCAACATGTATCTATTGCCTCCTGATGTAGTCACTTTCATGGGTCCACATACGTCAGTATGCACCAAATCAAGTGGTCTTTCGCTTTTCATCTCACTTTCTTTTGGAATAGATATCCTTGTGGCTTTGGATTTTATACAACAATCACATCTTATGGTAATTGAGCAATCTGATACATCCTATGGTTTTTATTCCTTCTGGTAAATCTGTCAGTGTCCATGTATTTGAATCTTGCATGGATTTAATTTCTGTTTCTGTTGCTTCTATCCATTTATTAGCTTCTTCCACTGGAAGTTTAGATATTTCCTCCCAAGAAGTAGGCTCATAGATTTTTCTTGTGCTTGTCTTGTATGAGAGACATTTCGGTGGTTTTCCTTTGTTCTCTCTCATTGAACGTCTTGGTTCTGTGTCTGTTTGTAGTTGTGATTCTTCACTTTCAGTATTTTGTTCTTCATTAACTTCTACTTCTTTCTCATCAGATATTTCTTCAATTGTGTCATTATTGGTTTTCTCATTTTTTGTTTCAACTGAAATCATAATATCTTCATTCAAATCTTCAATGAATGTCACACTGTTACTCACCGTAACTCTGTCTGTTTTGGGATCTAGGATTCTGTATCCTTTGCAAGTAAGAAAAGCAACCAACCACTGAGAGCTTCCCTCCCCACATTACAGCAAGTATATTACTTTACACACTATCGCCATCTGCTGTCTGGTTAGTATAAAGTCCTCTTTTTACTTATAATAAGTCCCAATCTGTTGCATATGCCAACAAATATTATAATAGAGACTCACAGATCTTACACTACACCAACCCAGCAGATGGACACCCAAGTTCACATTTCCACAAATTAGTGTTAGCATCTCCAGCAGCAGCAGCAACAGCAGGCACATAAGCCCCACTAAAGATATCAGAGACTGCAATTATGCAAGACCAATACAGTACACTAAAAACTACAACATCCAGTAACAGAAGTTGTCAGTTGGCTTTGGATAGGACATCAAGTTAGTGGTTTACTTGTGCTTTCAGAAACATTAACACTTACTCCACATACACCTCGAACACCAAGCCTAATCCCCCTTCCACCACGACCTCGCTTTTTCCCAGTCATGTTGCTCAGATAGTGTGCTAGGAGTTCACTATTCGCAATTAAAAATTAGATTTTTTACTCTGCACAACCTCTGCACAAAGCTGAATTTCAGCGGCACAAAATTAGAAGGTGAAATATGGCGTGATGAATTGCGTTACTCACAAAAGAAAGAATTGTTTCAGTGTGAATGAGGCCGGTATGACAAACAAGATCTGCTCCAAAAAATTTCAAAGTGAGATGTCCCCTACTGTACGACATTAGTAATAGATTTCTTTTTTGTTTTTTTGTGTGGATGAGCCCTGTATAACATTGACTACATGTTCCATACAATTTGTACGTGAGATGTCACCCACTGTATTACGTTAGTAACAGAATATTTGTTTTGGGCCTGTCAATGAGGCCTTTATAATATAGACTAGATGCTCAAAACAATTTCAATCAGATCTCCCCTTCTGAATCATGTTAGTAGCGTAAAAACAAAATAATTTTAGTGTGGATGAGGCCTATATAATCTAGAAGATTGTCCATGGCGTTGGAACGCCATCTTTCCAACAGTTGCTGCTGGTAAGGTGCAGGTTTGCCACAGAAATATGGCTGACGTGTCGTTACATGAACTGATCAGGAAAAGAGCCATGATGGTGGAGGGAATGGGATCGAACAACAGGGTCAATAACAAAGTGGCTATGGAAGGTGCGAGATCCAGGATCCAGCCTACAATGATTGATTACTCATTTACCCAACACCAATTACTAGAGAGCGTTTGATGCTCATCAGAAGATACATGTAACAGATGCACGTCTCAAGCTAGGCATAAAAGATGGCCTTGAGAAATTGGATGCCAGAGATGCACATAATCTAGAAGATAGGTTCAAAACAATTTCAAACTCAGATCTCTCCTTCTGTATCATGTTATTAACATAAAAATTTTTTTTTAGTGTGGATGAGGCCTGTATAATCTACAAGATTGTCCATTGCCTTGGAAAACTCTCTTTCCTACAGTTGCTGCTGGTAAGGTGCAGGTTTCCAGCAGAAATATGGCCAAAGTGTCGTCGCATTAACTGATCAGGAAAAGGGCCATGACTACAGCGGGAATGGGATTGGACAACAGGACCAATAACAGGGTGGCTATGGGAGGTACGAGATCCAGGATCCAACCTACAACGATTACTCATTTACCCAACACCAATTACCAGAGAGCGATTGATGCTCATCAGAAGATAGGTGTAACAGTTGTGTGTCTCAAGCAAGGCATAAAAGATGGCCATGAGAAATTGGATGCCAAATATGCACATAATGTAGAAGATAGGCTCAAAACTATTTCAAACTCAGATCTCGGCTGCTGTATCACGTTTGTAAAAAAATTAAATTAATTAACTTTAATGTACAACAGCTCTGCACACAGAACTATTTCAACACCACTAAATGAAAAGGTTGGATATAGCAGGCTGTATCACGTTTATCAACAACAACAAAAATATGTGCTTGAGGTCTGCAGACAGCTTCATATCACCACTATAAAATGACAACGTGGGATAGGGCGGTCAGTATCACATTCAGCAACAGAAAAAATTATAATTTTTTTAATGTGCATTTGGTCTGCAGACAGGTTCATATCACCTCCACAAAATGACAATGTGGGATACGGGGGTGGGGGGGGCTGTATCACCTTCAGCAACATAAAAAAAATATATTTTTTAATGCGCATTAGGTCTGCAGACAGGTTCCTATCACTGCCACAAAATGACAACGTGGGATATGGCGGGCTGTATCACATTCAGTAACAGAAAAAATTACAATTTTTTTAATGCACGTTCGGTCTGCAGACATGTTCATATCGCTGTCACAAAATGACAATGTGGGATGTTGCAGGCTGTGTCACATTCAGCAACAGAATTTTTTTAATTATTTTTAATGCGGGTTAGGTCTGCAGACAGGTTCATATCACAACAGCTCTAAATGACAAAATGGGGTACACCAGGTTGTTTCACATTTAGCTAGTGAAAAAATAAGATTTAGAATGCTACACTCATGGATGGAGCACAGTAGAAGCAGTGCACAACACACTTGTATGACATGTGCCCTGCTGGCTTTGTCTGTGGACCTCAGCAGTGGCAAAAAAATGCTGGAAGGTAAATTTAACAGCCACACTGGACATGAGTTAGTTACACTATCTGACTGATATACAATCGCCTAGCTAACTAATTAAAATCTTGCTGCTAACAGTGCCAGCGTCAGGAGCAGCCTCTCTGCGCTTTTACAATGTCAAAATGACGCTAAAGCAAGATGTCCGGTCTTTATGTGGAGAGGAACATGTGACTTCAGCGGCCAATGACACAAGCCATTGTGCCAGGACATTGTGGGTGTTTCCTGCACCCTTATTGGCTGTCATGATCTGCTTAGTTTGTGGAATTAGGTAGTTCAGAGGTTAATCTGGACGGCCTCGCTCTGGGATTCTGGGAGGCTTCTTATAGCCTCATTGTGGCTCCGTTCCCTGTCGCTTATACTTTGTCCCTTGGCCGAGTGTGTGTGACCTTGTTGTGCCTGTGCTACTTTATGTTTGTCTGGTTCTAATCTGGTTCTGCCCCCGTTTAGAGTTCTGCCTGTCCCTCCTGTACTGCGCTGCACTCTCCGTGTATTACTTCTTGCCTATGTTCTGACTATTCTCTGCTCGCCCCTCCTGTACCACGCCGCCCTCTCGTGTATAACCCTCGCTTGTCCAACCTGAGTTCTCCTTTCCTCTGTTCCAGGGTCTCTGTAGCATCCTGCATTCATCTCCAGTAGCAGGTAGCTAAGCCCCGCCCCCTGTGGTCACATGATCGCAGGTCCTTGTGTTTTCTGCTATTCTCACCATTTCTCAGTGTCTCCTCTCACCACTCACCACTCTGCTCAGGTCCCGTCTGTCTGAGTTCTCCCCCCCAGACCACCCCCCCCTCCCCCGTGGCATCTGACCCCGGGCTCTCCTGCAGTGTGAGTGAGTAACCCTGCTCAGCTGCGGCAGTTCGCTGGTGCTGACAGGATCCTGATATTGGCTAGCCGCAATGTGCACACATAAAGTTAGGGAAAAAATATTACTGTTTACAAGAATGCCGCACCTCTGAGCTCTGCAAACCCCCTCACCTCATCAAACATACAGCTCTGGCAAAAATTAAGAGACCACCACATCAAAACCCTGTCATGGGCAGCCCAATCTCCAGACCTGAACCCCATTGAAAACCTATGGAATGTAATCAAGAGGATGATGGATAGTCACAAGCCATCAAACAAAGAAGAACTGCTTACATTTTTGCGCCAGAAGCAGTGTGTAAGACTGGTGGAAAGCATGCCAAGACGCATGAAAGCTGTGATTAAAAATCATGGTTATTCCACAAAATTGATTTCTGAACCCTTCCTGAGATAAAACATTAGTATTGTTGTTTCTAAATTATTATGAACTTGTTTTCTTTGCATTATTTGAGGTTTGAAGGCTCTTTTTTTTGTAATTTTGACCATTTCTCCTTTTCTGAAAAAAATTACAAAATTTAGTGCTTGGAAATTCGGAGACATGTTGTCAGTAGTTTATAGAATAAAAGAAAAATTACATTTTACTAAAAAATATACCTATAAAAAGAAAAATCAGACAAACTGAACATTTTTCAGTGGTCTCTTAATTTTTGCCAGAGCTGTACGCCAAACGCTCATGATACACGACAATTATTGTTGCTAAAGTGCTGAAAATACATTTTTGGCAATGCAAATATTTTCCCGCACGTTTTACCGAATTTTACTGATTTTTTTTTACTGATGTTCTAAAATTTTGCTCATGTTTCCAATCACGAATCCGAATGTGCCATATTTGTGCAGAATTTATGTTTGACGATTGTTTTATGAATAAATTCGCTCATCACTAATCCCAAGCACTACGTGGCTCTTGATGATAATTCTGACAGTCTCCCTACAATGTAAAGAAAATTAATTTCGGACAATTTAAAATCTGTATTACCAAATGTTTAAATTGCACTCAGATTGTTCATGTGCATGATAGCGACCAACTATACCTGAGAACATTCTTTTTAAAAACTGAAACTTATAAAAAATCTGCTTCGTAGCACAATGGGGCAGCATCGTTTGAACTGGCTTTCACTCATGTGTATGGAAAATCACACACTGAAGACCATTGACTTAAAACCGATAATAAAGCAATTATTCAAAAAGAAACACCACAGATACCTATTATAATAAGAAGTTTGTACTTTCATACTGTGTCATCTAATCTGTGTGGCATACTGAGTATTATTGAGTCGCCCGCCAGGGCCGTGGAGTACTCGGTATCGGGTCCGGTACTCACAGGGGGATGTCATGGTGGCGACCCGGTCCGTGGCCCTGGGTGCCCATGTAAAAGGTGTATTAATTACAGTTAGTGTTCGTGATGCCACCTTTGGTATTCGGTCAGTGTGGACCGACGCTGCTTTAAGGGGTCCTCTGGGGTGATGTTATGGCAGCTAGATGGTATAACTTCCCACAGGTGAAGTGTATTCCCAGGGCTCCCGGTGTGTAGATAGAAGATGGTGAATGGCGCAGTAAAGAACGAGGACACAGGTTTGCAGTCTCTTTACCTGGTTTAACCTGGTTTACTGAAGACTTCAGGCAGCCACAGTCCAGGGCACCAGATCACAGGGCAGGCAAGGTCCGGCCGGCTTGGAAGTGAATCCAGAGTCCCCTTTACCAGGTGGAGTTAAAAGCCTTCCTCTTAGCGCTGTGGTATTGTAGTCCCTTACTGCCTATGGCTTCTGATAAGGTCCTCACAGTTCTCTCTGTCCTCCATAAAGGTGGGACATAAACGACCAGGACCCTGGGGCTTCACAACTGTGTTTTTCAAGCCATGTGTATTGTTCAAATGTTTATTATGCTGATTAGTTGCTTCTGTACAGCAGGTTTTCAATGTTTTAACACCAGTTTTGTTGAAGTGCCAATAAAATAAATATTAATGTTAAGACGGCCATGTCGCTCGCTGCCCTTTTCTCAATACTTAGCCCCCCATGCTGCCCTTCTTTCCACACTGAGCCCTCATGGGTTCCCTTCAAACCATATTAAGTCTCGCATGCTGCCCTTCTTTTCAGATTGAGCACCCCATGCTGCCCTTCTCTCCATTCTGAGCCATCACACTGCCCTTTTTTATGCTGAGCCTCCCGTGCTGTCCCTCTCCATGCTGTACCCTCCAGACTGTCCCGCTCTCCAAATTGAGCCCCCAGGCTTTCCCACTCTCCATGCTGAGCCTTCCATACTGGGTCTCCCATGCTAACCCTTCTCCACACTGTGCTCCCCATGCTTCTCCTTGTACAATAATAGACCCCTTAACCACCAGTCTATGGTAATAGTCCCTTTAACCACAAGTCTATAGTAATTGGCCCTCTAAACAGCAATCTATAGCAATAGGCCTCCTAACCCCTAGTCTATAGAAATAGTCCCCTGATTGCAGGGTCTTCACCGTTTTTGCCTTATTTAATGTATTATCTTAAACTATGTTACGAATGACTATTGTATATGAACCTCTGAACTGTAATAATAATAATCTTTATTTATATAGCGCCAACATATTCCGCAGCACTTTACAACTTAACAGTTTCAAACACAACAGTCATAAGTAACAAAGTTAACAATAAATGTGGATGGTCCTAATTTCTAGGGGTAGAGCATTCCAGAGGATTGGCGCAGCACGTGAGAAGTCTTGGAGTCGGGAGTGGGAGGTACGGATTAGTGCAGAGGTTAGTTGGAAGTGGTTTACAGAACGCAGTTGTCAGTTAGGCTGATAGACAGAAATGAGAAAGGAGATGTAAGGGGGTGCCGCACTGTGGAGAGCTTGGTGGATGAGAACAAGTACTTTGAATTGGATTCTATAATGAACGGGCAATCAGTGTAACGTCTGGCGAAGAGCGGACGCGTCTGAATACCGATTAGCTAGATGGACAACCTTGGCTGCTGCATTAAGGATGGACTGGAGAGGAGAAAGTCGAGTAACGGGGAGGCCAATTAATAGAGCATTGCAGTAGTCCAGGCGGGAGTGGATCAGGGCGACAGTGAGGGTTTTTGTTGTTTCCGTGGTGAGAAAAGGGCAGATTCTAGAGATGTTCTTTATGTGTAAGTGGCAAGAGCGGGCAAGAGATTGTATATGGGATGTGAAGGAGAGATCGGAGTCAAACATAACACCCAGAGAGAGCGCCTGCTGCCTGGGTGTTATTATGGTGCCACCCACGGAGAGGGAAATGTCAGATTTAGGGAGGTTAGTAGATGGTGGGAGCAGAAGAAGTTCAGTTTTGGAGAGGTTGAGTTTCAGATAGAGAGCGGACATAATGTTGGAGACTGTGGACAGACAGTCACTGGCCTTCTGTAGTACTGCGCGGGTAAGGTCAGGGGATGACGTGTATAGTGGTGTGTCATCAGCGTAAAGATGGTACTGAAAGCCAAATCTGCTTATGGTCTGTCCATTTGGGGCCGTGTAGAGAGAGAAGAGAAAGGTCCAAGGACTGAGCCCTGAGGTACCCCGACAGCCAGAGAAAGAGGAGATGAAGTGGAGCCAGGAAACAAAACACTGAAAGAGCGGTCAGAAAGATAGGAAGAGAACCAGGAGAGGGCAGTGTCCTTAACCCCTTTCTGACCTCGGACGGGATAGTACGTCCGATGTCAGATCCCCTGCTTTGATGCGGGCTCCGGCGGTGAGCCCGCATCAAAGCCGGGACATGTCAGCTGTTTTGAACAGCTGACATGTGCCCGTAATAGGCGCGAGCAGAATCGCGATCTGCCCGCGCCTATTAACTAGTTAAATGCCGCTGTCAAACGCAGACAGCGGCATTTAACTACCGCTTCCGGCCGGGCGGCCGGAAATGACGTCATCGCCGACCCCCGTCACATGATCGGGGGTCGGCAATGCTTCAGAATTGTAACCATAGAGGTCCTTGAGACCTCTATGGTTACTGATCGCCGGCAGCTGTGAGCGCCATCCTGTGGTCGGCGCTCACAGCACACCTGATTTTCAGCTACATAGCAGCGAACAGCAGATCGCTGCTATGTAGCAGAGGCGATCGTGCTGTGCCTGCTTCTAGCCTCCCATGGAGACTATTGAAGCATGGCAAAAGTAAAAAAAAAAAAAAAAGGTTAAAAAAGTGTGAAAAAAATTAAAAAAAATATAGAAGTTTAAATCACCCCCCTTTCGCCCCAATCAAAATAAATCAATAAAAAAAAAATCAAATCTACGCATATTTGGTATCGCCGCGCTCATAATTGCCAGATCTATCAACTAAAAAAAGCATTAACCTGATCGCTAAACAGCGTAGCGAGAAAAAATTTCGAAACGCCAGAATTACGCTTTTTTGGTCGCCGCGACATTGCATTAAAATGCAATAACGGGCGATCAAAAGAACATATCTGCACCAAAATGCTATCATTAAAAACGTCATCTCGGCACGCAAAAAATAAGCCCTCAAGCGACCCCAGATCATGAAAAATGGAGACGCTACGGGTATCGGAAAATGGCACAATTTTTTTTTATTTTTTTTTTTTAGCAAAGTTTGGATTTTTTTTCACCACTTAGGTAAAAAATAACCTAGTTATGTTAGGTGTCTATGAACTCGTACTGACCTGGAGAATCAAAATGGCAGGTCAGTTTTAGCATTTAATGAACCTAGCAAAAAAGCCAAACAAAAAACAAGTGTGGGATTGCACTTTTTTTGCAATTTCACTGCACTTGGAATTTTTTTCCCGTTTTCTAGTACATGACATGCTAAAACCAATGATGTCGTTCAAAAGTACAACTCGTCCCGCAAAAAATAAGCCCTCACATGGCCAAATTGACGGAAAAATAAAAAAGTTATGGGTCTGGGAAGGAGAGGAGTGAAAAACGAACACGGAAAAACGAAAAATCCCAAGGTCATGAAGGGGTTAGTGCCTAATGACTGGAGCCTAGAGAGTAGGAGATGGTGGTCAACAGTGTCGAAAGCTGCAGAAAGGTCGAGAAGAATGAGCAGAAAGTGGTCACCGTTACATTTTGCTGTCAGGAGGTCATTGGTCACTTTGATGAGTGCAGTTTCTGTTGAATGTAGGAGGCAGAAGCCGGACTGTGAAGGGTCTAGGAGGGAGTGAGTGGAGAGGTAACGGGTAAGGTGGGAGTAGACCAGGCACTCCAAGAGTTTAGAGATGAAGAGGAGATTGGAGACTGTTCTGTAGTTATTTGTGCAGGATGGGTTGAGAGCGGGTTTCTTTAACCCCTTTATGACATTTGACGTACTATTCCGTCCATGTGGGGTGGGCCCTACTTCCCAAGGAAGGAATAGTACATCCAGCGCAATCAGCCGTGCTCACGGGGGGAGCGCGGCCGATCGTCAGCTGACTATCGCAGCTGACATCCGGCACTATGTGCCAGGAGCGGTCACGGACCGCCCCCGGCACATTAACCCCTGGCACACTGTGATCAAACATGATCGCAGTGTTCTGGCGGTATAAGGAAGCATCGCACAGGGAGGGGGCTCATTGCGTGCTTCCCTGAGACCCCCGAAGCAATGCGATGTGATCGCGTTGCTCCGAGGGTCTCTTACCTCCTTCTCCCTGCAGCAGGCCCGGATCCAAAATGGCCGCGAGGCTGCATCCAGGTCCTGCATGGAGGTGGCTTCACAGGGCCTGCTCAGAGCAGGCGCCGGGAAGCCTCCAGGAGTGCACATCAGATCGTTGATCTGACACAGTGCACAGCAAAGTGTCAGATCAGCGATCTGTCACTTTACTGTGATGTCTCCCCCCTGGGGCAAAGTAAAAGAGTAAAAAAAAAAAAATTACATGTGTAAAAAAAAAAAAATCCTCAATAAGTAATAATAAAAAAAAATTGTTCCCATAAATACATTCCTTTATCTAAATTAAAAAAAAACAATAAAAGTACACATATTTAGTATCGCCGCGTTTGTAACGACCCAACCTATAAAACTGTCCCACTAGTTAACCCCTTCAGTAAACACTGTAAATAAAAAAAACCGAGGCAAAAAAAACGCTTTATTATCATACCGCCGAACAAAAAGTGGAATAACACGAGATCAAAAAAACTGATATAAATAACCATGGTACCGCTGAAAACGTCATCTTGTCCCGCAAAAAACGAGCCACCATATAGCATCATCAGCAAAAAAATAAAAAAGTTATAGTCCTTAGAATAAAGCAATGCAAATTATTTTTTCTATAAAATAGTTTTTATCGTATAAAAGCGCCAAAACATAAAAAAATGATATAAATGAGGTATCGCTGTAATCGTACTGACCCGAAGAATAAAACTGCTTTATCCATTTTATCAAAAGCGGAATGGTATAAACGCCCCCCCCCCCCAAAGAAATTCCTGAATAGCTGGTTTTTGGTCATTCTGGATCACAAAAATCGGAATAAAAAGCGGTCAAAAAATGTCATGTGCCTGAAAATGTTACCAATAAAAATGTCAACTCGTCCCGCAAAAAACAAGACCTCAAATGACTCTGTGGACCAAAATATGGAAAAATTATAGCTCTCAAAATGTAATGCAAAAAATATTTTTGCAATAAAAAGCGTCTTTTAGTGTGTGATGGCTGCCAATCATAAAAATCCGCTAGAACTCCCGTTAGAAATAGTAAATCAAACCCCCCTTCATCACCCCCTTAGTTAGGGAAAAAATAAAAAAATGTATTTATTTCCATTTTCCCATTAGGGTTAGGGCTAGGGTTGGGGCTAAAGTTAGGGATAAGGTTGGGGCTAAAGTTAGGGTTAGGGTTGGGGCTAAAGTTAGGGTTGGGGCTAAAGTTAGGGTTAGGGTTTGGATTACATTTACGGTTGGGAATAGGGTTGGGATTAGGGTTAGGGGTGTGTCAGGGTTAGGGGTGTGGTTAGGGTTACTGTTGAGATTAGGGTTAGGGGTGTGTTTGGATTATGGTTTCAGTTATAATTGGGGGGTTTCCACTGTTTAGGCACATCAGAGGCTCTCCAAACACGACATGGCATCCGATCTCAATTCCAGCCAATTCTGCGTTGAAAAAGCAAAACAGTGCTCCTTTCCTTTCGAGCTCCACCATGCGCCCAAACAGAGGTTTACCCCAACATATGGGGTATCAGCGTACTCAGGACAAATTGGACAACAACTTTTGGGGTTCAATTTCAACTGTTACCCTTAGAAAAATACAAAACTGGGGGCTAAATATAATTTTTGTGGAAAAAAAAAGATTTTTTTTATTTTCACGGCTCTGTGTTATAAACTGTAGTGAAACACTTGGAGGTTCAAAGTTCTCACAACACATCTAGATAAGTTCCTTGGGGGTCTAGTTTCCAATATGGGGTCACTTGTGGGGGGTTTCTACTGTTTAGTTACATCAGGGGCTCTGCAAATGCAACGTGACGCCTGCAGACCAATCCATCTAAGTCTGCATTCCAAATGGCACTCCTTCCCTTCCGAGCTCTCCCATGGGCCCAAACGGTGGTTCCCCCCCACATATGGGGTATCAGCGTACTCGGGACAAATTGGACAACAACTTTTGTTGTCCAATTTCTCCTGTTACCCTTGGGAAAATACAAAACTGGGGGCTAAAAATAATTTTTGTGGGAAAAAAAAAGAATTTTTATTTTCACGGCTCTGCGTTATAAACTGTAATGAAACACTTGGGGGTTCAAAGCTCTCATAACACATCTAGATGAGTTCCTTAGGGGGTCTACTTTCCAAAATGGTGTCACTTGTGGGGGGTTTCAATGTTTAGGCACATCAGTGGATCTCCAAACGCAACATGGCGTCCCATCTCAATTCCAGTCAATATTGCATTGAAAAGTCAAATGGCGCTCCTTCCCTTCCGAGCTCTGCCAAGCACCCGAGAGAGAGAGATATTTCCCATTGACTTTGCATTGGGTTTCGTGTTTCGGTCGATCCCCGACTTTTCACGATAATCGGCCGATTTCACTCGACTCGACTTTTGAGACAGTCGGGTTTCGCGAAATCCGACTCGACCCTAAAAAAGTAAAAGTCGCTCAACCCTACTCACCACACATTTAGATAAGTTCCTTAGGATGTCTACTTTCCAAAATGGTGTCACTTGTTAGGAGTTTCAATGTTTAGGCACATCAGTGGCTCTCCAAACGCAACATGGCATCCCATCTCAATTCCAGTCAATTTTGCATTGAAAAGTCAAACGGTGCTCCTTCCCTTCCGAGCTCTCCCTTGCGCCTAAACAGTGGTTTACCCCCAAATATGGGGTATCAGCGTACTCAGGACAAATTGTACAACAACTTTTGAGGTCCAATTTCTTCTCTTACCCTTGGGAAAATAAAAAATTGGGGGCGAAAAGATCACTTTTGTGAAAAAAATATTTTTTATTTTTACAGCTCTGCATTATAAACTTCTGTGAATCACTTAATGGGTCAAAGTGCTCACCACACGTCTAAATAAGTTGCTTAGGGGGTCTACTTTCCAAAATGGTGTCACTTGTGGGGGAATTCAATGTTTAGGCACATCAGCGGCTCTCCAAACGCAACATGGCGTCCCATCTCAATTCCAGTCAATTTTGCATTGAAAAGTCAAATGGCGCTCTTTCGCTTCCAAGCTCTGCCATGCACCCAAACAGTGGTTTACCCCCACATATGGGGTATCGGCGTACTCAGGAAAAATTGTACAACAACTTTTGGGGTCCATTTTCTTCTGTTACCCTTGGTAAAATAAAATAAATTGGAGCTGAAGTACATTTTTTGTGAAAAAAAGTTAAATGTTCTTTTTTATTTAAACATTCCAAAAATTCCTGTGAAACACCTGAAGGGTTAATAAACTTCTTGAATGTGGTTTTGAGCACCTTGAGGGGTGCAGTTTTTAGAATGGTGTCACACTTGGTTATTTTCTATCATATCAAAATGACTTCAAATGAGATGTGGTCCCTAAAAAAAAATGGTGTTGTAAAAATGAGAAATTGCTGGTCAACTTTTAACCCTTATAACTCCCTGACAAAAAAAAATTTTGGTTCCAAAATTGTGCTGATGTAAAGTAAACATGCGGGAAATGTTACTTATTAAGTATTTTGTGTGACATATCTCTGTGATTTAATTGCATAAAAATTAAAAGTTGGAAAATTGCAAAATTTTCAAAATTTTCGCCTAATTTCCTTTTTTTCACAAATACATGCAGGTAATATCAAAGAAATTTTACCACTATCATGAAGTACAATATGTCACGTGAAAACATTGTCAGAATCACCGGGATCCGTTGAAGCGTTCCAGAGTTATAACCTCCTAAAGGGACAGTGGTCAGAATTGTAAAAATTGGCCCGTTCATTAACGTGCAAACCACCCTTGGGGGTAAAGGGGTTAATAATGGAGTAATGATAGAATGTTTGAAGGAGGATGGGAAAATGCCTGAGGAGAGGGAGAGATTAAAGATCATAGTTAGGTGAGTTGTGACAACTGGAGAGAGAGACTAGAGGAGATGAGAGGGAAAGGGGTCAGTAGTGCATGTATTCGGTCGAGAAGAAGAGAGGAGCCTACAGACTTCTGTGATGGGATCAAATGTGGAGAGTGAGCCAGGGGAGATGCAGGGAGGGATGGGAGTCACTGAACTTGGTGGTTGGGAGCGGATTTCCTGACGGATTTATCTATTTTCTCTATAAAGTGGGAGGCCAGGTCATCAGCACAAATGTCTGTGATAGGGGCTTGTGCTTTTGGCCTGAGGAGGGAGTGAAAGGTGTCAAAAAGTTTCTTGGGGTTGTTGGATAGTGAGGAGATTAAGGTGGCGTAGTTGGTCTGTTTGGCGAGGTGAAGGGCAGAGTTATAGATTTTTAACATAAATTTGGAGTAAAGTGGATGAAGTTTTCTGGTGTGCGAGTTTTCCTCCATAAGTGTTCAGCACTCCTAAAGCATCGCTGGAGAAATCGAATTTGCGATGTGAGCCAGGGCTGTTTTACTCTGTGCTTGGAGGTTCTCACGGTGAGGGGCGCTACTTGGTCCAGGATGCTTCTTAGAGTGTCATTGTAGTGATGTACAGCCAGATCAGGACTGGAAAAAGAGGAGATTGGGGACAGTGATGAGTGTAGGGAGTGTAAGAGGGTTAATGGCTTGTAGACTTCTGGATGATAATGTGTGTAAAGCGCTGCGGAATATGTTAGCGCTATATAAAAATAAAGATTATTATTATAATGTATAGCGCCTGGGTATATGTTGGCGCCAAATAAATAAAGATTATTATTATCTTTGGCTCTATGAATTCATCACGCTGCTGCTATGTAAGCAGTGTTTGAACGTTGCTGCATCTTGAAGCAGGATGCTCCCTCTCTCAGCGGTTCATTTGTATTTGCGTCTTAAAGAATAAGGTTAAAAATGTTTAGCCTTTTTGCACTTAATCTTGGCATCACCCCCACATCCTGCTACCTTAAGCACTGGACCTCTAGTGCTTAGTGGAAAATACAGACTTGCCACTCCATATTCTACCTAAAAAAAAAAAAAAAATCGGAAGATTTACAGAGCTGTCTACTGATACAATTTTAATTATATTCCCTACATAACTGAATTTCTACTGCCACCTACTGGAGCTCCATCTTAGTGCATAGAAAAAGAAGCTCAGCTATGATTCGAACAATAAGTTACTATACATAACATCCTATGAAAACTACATTTATTTATCTAAATTGGCAAAAAATATGATCATATATTAGTGTAACACCCCAGGTAACCGGTTGTTACAGTGATGTTGCCTTCCTTTCTGGAAGGGTAATGTCATGCTTGGCGGCAAGGAGGATTTCCTTTACAAGGTAAGCACCTACATGCAACACATTCTGAATCCAGGCCAGTAGGGGGAGCTCTGAACCCGGATTCAGGGGAGCTTCTCCAGCTTTAAGTATTCTGGTCTGGAGGAGGCATTAGTTAGCTGGTAGCAGAAGTGGAAGAGAGAGGAGTGAGAGCAGAGAGTGGGGCTGTGCAACCATGTGTGAGCTGCAGCTCCAGGAACGGAAGATAACCTGAAGGGTTGGAATGTAGTGAGCATCTGAGGAAAGGAGCAAAGGAGAAGGAAAGGGCTTAGAGGGAAACTGTGACCGGGCACCCTCTGAGCCGAAGTGCTGAAACCGGGCACCGGGAGCCCGAGGTTGTGTTGAACTCTAGGTCGCACAGCAGAACCGGAGGGCAAAGGACTGTATGTAATTTGCCAGCACCCACACCTGAAGGTGCAGCAGTACATAAAGAGCCCGGGTCGTGATAGAGACCCTATAAAAAGGCTCACACTGCCCACCATATGGGTAACTGTCCTAGGACAGGAGAGAGAGTACTTTGTACGGAAGCCACAGGCAGCAAGGACCTCGCATACAAGCACGAGCAGGAAGTCTTACGGACCTCACCTGGGAGAGGGATCCACCATTGCCTCCAGGCCTGCCGGACCACATCATCACCTGTTGCTGGTACCTTGGACTGTGGCCTGATTCAACCAGTAAACTAGGTAAAGACGTTACAACCCTATGTCTTCCATTTATTTGCCAGCATTCACCATCCCTGACCAGCACACCGGGAGCCCTGGGGACCCAGCTTCACTTGTGGGAAGCGATACCATCTTGCTGCCGCAACATCACCCCCAGAGGACCCCTTTAAGCAGCATCGGTCACCTCTGACCGAGTACCACAGGTGGCGTCACGAACTTTCACCACCTTACATATCCCTTTAAAGACTGTTCCCCTTTTACTTGGATGCCCAGGGCCACAGACCGGGTCGCTGCCACCGTGACCACCCCTTTAATTGTGACCAGACCCGGACCTTAGATAATGACTTTTGGGCTTTCATTGGCTGTAAGCCATAATTATCAACATTAACAGAAACAAACACTTGAAATAGATCACTCTGTTTGCAATGATTCTATATACCGTAATATACAGTAGTATGAGATTCACTTTTTGTATTGAAGAACTGAAATAAATTAACTTTTTGATGATATTCTAATTTTGAGAGAAGCACCTGTACATCCTATTATTATCTTATATACTCTTGTTATTGAGTGCTGTTGGCCTAATGCATATTGATCTGTATGTATTGCAACAACAATTGTTTGTTTAATATGATGTGATTTATATATCTGCATGCATATTGTTCACATGTCAACAAAGTTAAAAAAAAAAAGAGTCCTCATTTACAGACAGGATGTTCCTCCTCCCCTTCCCTGTGAGCACATTTCTTGTGTGGAGCTGAAGCAGAAGGACTCACAGCAGATCTCTCTCTCTCTCTCAGAAACCAGATTGATCCTGTTCTCATGTTTTAAGCTGTATATCCTTAATTCTTAATAAATGAACATTCTCTGTTGCTCGTTGTGGATATCACGCTGATTAACCCGCTGCTAACAGGTTATGGGCCCAGGAGTCAAAGCAATCCCAAACCTCCAGAGCACAGAGATAAAAAGACAACAGCAAACTGAGAAGAAGTAAAATGGCCACCAGCAGCAACTCAACAAAGTTTACAGTGCCAAGCCTGAATAACCAGAACTACCAATCCTGGAAATTCAAGTTGAAGATGCTGCTGATAAGAGAAGGTACATGGAAATACACTCAGGACCCTAAGCCTGACCCAGTACCACAGGAATGGCTAGAAATGGATCAGAAAGCACACAGCACCATATCACTCAGTATAGAGGATGATCAGATTGTGCATGTGTGTAAGTGTGAATCTGCAAAGGAAATGTGGGAGAAGTTGCAGAAAGTACATGAGAGAATAAATTTAAGTAATAAACTCTATCTAATGAGAAAGCTGTGTCAGTCTAAGCTACACAATGACCAGGACATGCAGGACTACATTAGAAATACTCTGGAGACCGTAGAGCGCCTGCGGGGCATTGGGGAAGATATGAAGGACTTCCATGTAGCAGCACTATTACTTAGTGGTCTCCCAGAAAGCTATGACACTCTGGTAACTGCACTAGATGCACGCCCAGATGATGAGCTGACATTGGAATACGTCAGAGGAAAGCTTGTAGATGAATATAAGAGAAAGGCAGAAAATGTGAGCAGCAAGATATGTAACAAGGAAACTGCTTTACAAACACATGATGTACCCACCAGCAGAACCCACCCTAAAGAGACACGTGAATGTTTTGTATGCAAGAAGCCAGGTCATTTAAAAGCTGAATGCAGAGTCTGTAAAGCTAAAATGAGTCAGTTGAAAAAGCAAAACAGCCAACAGAGAGTTAAGAGTGCTGTATCTGGAAACAATGATTCGGCAAATACTGAAGCTGCATTCACATCAGTCAATGCATTTAAATCAAAGCATGCGTGGTGTATAGATTCAGGTGCGACCAGTCACATGACCAATGACAGAGACTTCTTTACTAAGCTTAACCAAAATAAGTCAGAGAAAGTGATAATGGCAAACGGTCAGTGCATGAACTCAGAAGGCATAGGAGACGGTTATATTGATTGTAACATCTCTGCAACACAAAGTAGAAGGATCCATGTAAAGGATGTACTATATGTGCCTAGTCTTGAAAGTAATCTATTATCTGTGAAAAAGCTCACAAAACAAGGTAATGAAGTTACATTTAAGGAAGATAGCTGCATCATCTCAAAGGAGGGTCACACATTAGCAAAAGGAAAAATCAGAGATGAACTGTATCAGTTGAAATGTAAAGAGTGTGTATGCACTGCTAAGCAAGAACTGCACAAGAACTGTATTCATGTATGGCACAGGCGGCTTGCGCATAGAGACCCAGAAGCAATAAGAAAGTTATTTCAAGAACAATTAGCTGATAATATTACAATTGATTCATGTAATCAGACAATGAGGTGTTCCAGCTGTATCAAAGGGAAAATGTCCAGAAAGGCCTTTCCTAAGAAAAGTACTAGAAGAACAGAACAACCACTAGATTTAGTACACACGGATATCTGTGGTCCAATGCGTACTCAGACCCCTGGAAAGAAGAGATATTTTCTTACATTTATTGATGACAATTCAAGATATACAGTTGTCTATTTACTTCACGGCAAAAATGAAGTTCCAGAGAAACTTGGAATATATCTAGCTGAAGTACACAACAAGTATGGAAGAATGCCAAAAACTTTACGTGCAGATAATGGAACTGAGAATACAAGTAATGAAACACAGGGCATTTTAAAGAAAAATTGAATCATATTTCAAACTAATGTACCATACAACCCTGAGCAAAATGGTGTAGCAGAAAGAAGGAACTGGACACTCTGTGAAAGCGCAAGGAGTATGTTATTTGATGCAAATTTGCCTACAGTATATTGGGGCGAAGCTATTATGACGGCTTGTTATCTTCAGAACAGACTACCAAGTAAAGCGACAGAGAAAACTCCATTTGAACAATGGAATGGTACAAAACCAAAACTACAACACATAAGGATTTTCGGAAGTAAAGCATTTGCACATGTTCCCAAAGAAAAACGAACTAAGTGGGAATCTCATGCCAAGGAAGGCATCCTGGTAGGCTACAGTGAAACTCAGAAAGGTTATAGAATTTTACACCCAGAGACAAACAAGGTCACAATAAGTAAAGATGTAGCGTTTGATGAAAACTTCGTGTCACCCAAGTTTTATGACATTATGCCAGTAGTCCAGATGAAGCAACAACAACAATCTCAATCACAATTACAAGACAACGAAGAAAAGAATGTAGAAGTCTGGCTGGACTCTTCAACCACTGAAGGAACAACAAAAGGCCTAAGTGAACCTGAAATTAGACGGTCATCAAGATCAAACAAAGGAATACCAGCTAAACGTTTATCCTACATTGTGAAGACACTGCCTGAGTCAGAACCACAGTCATGGGATGAAATGCAGAAACTACCCGCCCATGAAAGAACAAAGTGGATCAATGCCGCGAATGAAGAAATGAACTCGCTTCATCAACTTCAAACTTGGAAACTCACTGAGTTACCACAGGATGAAAAGGCAATTAAGTGTAAATGGGTATTTAAAACCAAATATGATTCTGAAGGTAAAGTCCACAGATTTAAAGCGAGGTTGGTCGCAAAAGGATATTCTCAAAAATATGGCGAAGACTATGATGCTACTTTTTCCCCGGTCGCTAAGCAGACAACATTTAGAGCATTGTTGGCGGTAGCTGCAGTACAAAGGATGTTTGTCAGACATTTGGATATCAAAACTGCATTTTTAAATGGTGACATTGAGGAGGACTTATACATGACTCAACCTGAAGGTTATGTAAAGGAAGGTGAACAGAATCTTGTTTGCAAACTACAAAAATCTCTTTATGGTCTTAAGCAATCGGCGAGAGCATGGAACTCTAAAATGAACAAAGTCTTGTTAGAAGAAGGATTTAAAAGAGGTCAAGCGGATCCATGCCTGTACACGAGATATACAGATGGAAAATGGATGTATATTCTCTTATATGTGGACAATGTAATTGTAGTTCATCCAGAAGAAGCTGAAATTGGGAAAATTACTAACATTTTGAACCAGCATTTTGAAACGAAAGACCTAGGAAATGTGACATATTATCTAGGAATCCACATCCAGAGAGAGGAAGATGGAAGTTTTCTTTTAAATCAAAGTGCAAAGATTAATTCAATTTTGGATCAGTTCAGAATGACGGAAGCCAAAGGTGTATCAACGCCAATGGAATCATCCTACCTGAAACTGGAAGAAGATGACCTGTTGCCTAACAATGAGAAATATCGACAGGCAGTGGGGGCACTTCTATATATATCAACTACGACTCGACCGGATATTACAACAGCAGTTGGAATATTGTGCAGATATGTGGAGAAACCACGCCAAAAGGACTGGAATGCCGTTAAAAGAGTTCTCCAATATTTAAAAGGGACACAAGGTGTAAATTTAAAAATACAGTGGGGCAAAAAAGTATTTAGTCAGTCAGCAATAGTGCAAGTTCCACCACTTAAAAAGATGAGAGGCGTCTGTAATTTACATCATAGGTAGACCTCAACTATCGGAGACAAACTGAGAAAAAAAAATCCAGAAAATCACATCGTCTGTTTTTTTAACATTTTATTTGCATATTATGGTGGAAAATAAGTATTTGGTCAGAAACAAAATTTCATCTCAATACTTTGTAATATATCCTTTGTTGGCAATGACAGAGGTCAAACGTTTTCTGTAAGTCTTCACAAGGTTGCCACACACTGTTGTTGGTATGTTGGCCCATTCCTCCATGTAGATCTCCTCTAGAGCAGTGATGTTTTTGGCTTTTCGCTTGGCAACACGGACTTTCAACTCCCTCCAAAGGTTTTCTATAGGGTTGAGATCTGGAGACTGGCTAGGCCACTCCAGGACCTTGAAATGCTTCTTACGAAGCCACTCCTTCGTTGCCCTGGCGGTGTGCTTTGGATCATTGTCATGTTGAAAGACCCAGCCACGTTTCATCTTCAATGCCCTTGCTGATGGAAGGAGGTTTGCACTCAAAATCTCACGATACATGGCCCCATTCATTCTTTCATGTACCCGGATCAGTCGTCCTGGCCCCTTTGCAGAGAAACAGCCCCAAAGCATGATGTTTCCACCACCATGCTTTACAGTAGGTATGGTGTTTGATGGATGCAACTCAGTATTCTTTTTCCTCCAAACACGACAAGTTGTGTTTCTACCAAACAGTTCCAGTTTGGTTTCATCAGACGATAGGACATTCTCCCAAAACTCCTCTGGATCATCCAAATGCTCTCTAGCAAACTTCAGACGGGCCCGGACAATACTGGCTTAAGCAGTGGGACATGTCTGGCACTGCAGGATCTGAGTCCATGGTGGCGTAGTGTGTTACTTATGGTAGGCCTTGTTACATTGGTCCCAGCTCTCTGCAGTTCATTCACTAGGTCCCCCCGCGTGGTTCTGGGATTTTTGCTCACCGTTCTTGTGATCATTCTGACCCCACGGGGTGGGATTTTGCGTGGAGCCCCAGATCGAGGGAGATTATCAGTGGTCTTGTATGTCTTCCATTTTCTAATTATTGCTCCCACTGTTGATTTCTTCACTCCAAGCTGGTTGGCTATTGCAGATTCAGTCTTCCCAGCCTGGTGCAGGGCTACAATTTTGTTTCTGGTGTCCTTTGACAGCTCTTTGGTCTTCACCATAGTGGAGTTTGGAGTCAGACTGTTTGAGGGTGTGCACAGGTGTCTTTTTATACTGATAACAAGTTTAAACAGGTGCCATTACTACAGGTAATGAGTGGAGGAAAGATGAGACTCTTAAAGAAGAAGTTACAGGTCTGTGAGAGCCAGAAATCTTGATTGTTTGTTTCTGACCAAATACTTATTTTCCACCATAAAATGCAAAAAAAATGATAAAAAAACAGACAATGTGATTTTCTGGATTTTTTTTTCTCAGTTTGTCTCCCATAGTTGAGGTCTACCTATGATGTAAATTACAGACGCCTCTCATCTTTTTAAGTGGTGGAACTTGCACTATTGCTGACTGACTAAATACTTTTTTGCCCCACTGTATCTGCAGCAGGAAATCTAAAACTCACCGGCTATGTTGACTCAGATTGGGCTGGTGATTCGCAAGATCGTAAATCCACAAGCGGATATGTATTTAAACTTGGAGAAAGTTCAATCTCCTGGTCTAGTAGAAAACAAGTGTCTGTTGCTTTGTCATCTACAGAAGCTGAGTATGTATCCGCAGCCTATGCAAGTCAGGAGATCATTTGGCTAAGACAACTGATGGACGATTTTGGTAAACCGTTAACTCAGCCAACGGTGATATATGAGGACAACCAAGGATGCATTAAACTTGCATGCAGTGAAAAGATCAGTGCTAGAACTAAGCACATCGATGTCAGATGTCATCATCTACGTGATTTAATAGATCGTGGCGTAATTCAATTTGTTTATTGTGAAACTGATAAAATGTTAGCTGATATTTTGACCAAGCCATTGCCACGACCTAGGTTCCACTATTTTGAGAGAAGCACCTGTACATCCTATTATTATCTTATATACTCTTGTTATTGAGTGCTGTTGGCCTAATGCATATTGATCTGTATGTATTGCAACAACTATTGTTTGTTTAATATGATGTGATTTATATATCTGCATGCATATTGCTCACATGTCAACAAAGTTAAAAAAAGGAGTCCTCATTTACAGACAGGATGTTCCTCCTCCCCTTCCCTGTGAGCACATTTCTTGTGTGGAGCTGAAGCAGAAGGACTCACAGCAGATCTCTCTCTCTCTCAGAAACCAGATTGATCCTGTTCTCATGTTTTAAGCTGGATATTCTTAATTCTTAATAAATGAACATTCTCTGTTGCTCATTGTGGACATCACGCTGATTAACCCCCTGCTAACAAGTGCACATTTATTTATTATCATTATTAATTATTATAGCGCCATTTATTCCACGGCGCTTTACATGTGAGGAGGGGTATACATAATAAAGACAAGTACAGTAATCTTAAACAACACAGGTCATGACTGATACAGGAGGAGAGAGGACCCTGCCCGGGAGGGCTCACAATCTACAAGATCAATCTCACCTCATGTCTTCAGTGCCTTAAGTGTTGTGAATTCTGTGGCTGAATTCACTCCTGTGGTCACAAGTGGTACTGCAGCTTCTGAGCTTCCTCCCTCAGGTGTTCTGGTGAGCTCGTTAACTGCTTCATTACTTAACTCCGCCTGATGCTGCTATCCTTGCTCCTTGTCTATGTTTCTGTGTTGGATCTGAGCTTCTCCTGATTGTTCCTGTGACCTGCTGCTCTGTATAGCTAAGTGCTTTTTGCTTTTTTGTTGCTTTTTTTCTGTCCAGCTTGTCTTTTGTTTTGCTGGAAGCTCTGAGACGCAAAGGGTGTACCGCCGTGCCGTTAGTTCGGCACGGTGGGTTTTTTTTTTGCCCCCTTTGCGTGGTTTTGCTTTAGGGTTTTTTTGTTCGCTTTACTGTCCTCGCTCTGTCCTAGAATATCGGGCCCCACTTTGCTGAATCTATTTCATCCCTACGTTTTGTCTTTTCATCTTACTCACAGTCATTATATGTGGGGGGCTGCCTTTTCCTTTGGGGAATTTCTCTGGGGCAAGTCAGGCCTATTTTTCTATCTTCAGGCTAGCTAGTTTCTTAGGCTGTGCCGAGTTGCCTAGGTAGTTGTTAGGCGCAATCCACAGCCGCTTTTAGTTGTGTTTAGGATAGGATCAGGTGTGCAGTCTACAGAGTTTCCACGTCTCAGAGCTCGTTCTTGTATTTTTTGGGTATTTGTCAGATCACTGTGTGCGCTCTGATCGCTAAGCACACTGTGTTTCTGGATTGCCTTCATAACACCTGTCATTAGCAAACATAACAGTACAAGGAGCCTAACTAATGATTCTCAATAGAGGGAAAGAAAAAGTTCTGACATCATTTTTTTTTTTTCTGCTCTGTGTTCACTTTTTTTTTTTCCCCTAGACATTTGGGTGATTCTGGACACAGGTGTGGACATGGATATTCAGGGTCTGTGCTCTTCAATGGATAATCTCGTTATAAATGTACAAAAAATTCAAGATACTATTGATCAGAAATCTATGTTAGAACCAAGAATTCCTATTCCTGATTTGTTTTTTGGAGATAGAACTAAGTTTCTAAGTTTCAAAAATAATTGTAAGCTATTTCTGGCCTTGAAACCTCATTCTTCTGGTAATCCTATTCAACAGGTTTTGATTATTATTTCTTTTTTGCGCGGCGACCCTCAAGACTGGGCATTTTCTCTTGCGCCAGGAGACCCTGCATTGAGTAGTGTCGATGCGTTTTTCCTGGCGCTCGGATTGCTGTACGATGAGCCTAATTCAGTGGATCAGGCTGAGAAAAATTTGCTGGCTTTGTGCCAGGGTCAGGATGATATAGAAGTATATTGTCAGAAATTTAGGAAATGGTCAGTACTCACTCAGTGGAATGAATCTGCGCTGGCAGCTTTGTTCAGAAAGGGTCTCTCTGAGGCTCTTAAGGATGTCATGGTGGGATTTCCTATGCCTGCTGGTTTGAATGAGTCTTTGTCTTTGGCCATTCAGATCGGTCGACGCTTGCGCGAGCGTAAATCTGTGCACCATTTGGCGGTACTGCCTGAGGTTAAACCTGAGCCTATGCAGTGCGATAGGACTATGACTAGAGTTGAACGGCAGGAATACAGACGTCTGAATGGTCTGTGTTTCTACTGTGGTGATTCCACTCATGCTATTTCTGATTGTCCTAAGCGCACTAAGCGGTCCGCTAGGTCTGCCGTCATTGGTACTGTACAGTCCAAATTCCTTCTGTCCATTACCTTGATATGCTCTTTGTCGTCGTTTTCTGTCATGGCGTTTGTGGATTCGGGCGCTGCCCTGAATCTGATGGATTTGGATTATGCTAAACGTTGTGGGTTTTTCTTGGAGCCTTTGCGGTGTCCTATTCCATTGAGAGGAATTGATGCTACACCTTTGGCCAAGAATAAACCTCAATACTGGGCCCAGCTGACCATGTGCATGGCTCCTGCACATCAGGAAGTTATTCGCTTTCTGGTGTTGCATAATCTGCATGATGTGGTCGTGTTGGGGTTGCCATGTCTACAAACCCATAATCCAGTATTGGATTGGAATTCCATGTCGGTATCCAGCTGGGGTTGTCAGGGGGTACATGGTGATGTTCCATTTTTGTCGATTTCGTCATCCACCCCTTCTGAGGTCCCAGAGTTCTTGTCTGATTATCAGGATGTATTTGAAGAGCCCAAGTCCGATGCTCTACCTTCCGCATAGGGATTGTGATTGTGCTATCAATTTGATTCCTGGTAGTAAATTCCCTAAAGGTCGATTATTTAATTTATCCGTGCCCGAACACGCCGCTATGCGCAGTTATGTGAAGGAATCCCTGGAGAAGGGACATATTCGCCCATCGTCATCACCACTGGGAGCAGGGTTCTTCTTTGTAGCCAAGAAGGATGGTTCGCTGAGACCGTGTATTGATTACCGCCTTCTTAATAAGATCACTGTTAAATTTCAGTATCCCTTGCCATTGTTATCTGACTTGTTTGCTCGGATTAAGGGGGCTAATTGTTTCACTAAGATAGATCTTCGTGGTGCGTATAATCTGGTGAGAATCAGGCAAGGAGATGAATGGAAAACTGCATTCAATACGCCCGAGGGTCATTTTGAGTATCTAGTGATGCCGTTCGGACTTGCCAATGCTCCATCTGTGTTTCAGTCTTTTATGCATGACATCTTCCGTGAGTATCTGGATAAATTCCTGATTGTTTACTTGGATGACATTTTGATCTTCTCAGATGATTGGGAGTCTCATGTGAAGCAGGTCAGAATGGTTTTTCAGGTCCTGCGTGCTAACTCTTTGTTTGTGAAGGGATCAAAGTGTCTCTTCGGTGTGCAGAAAGTTTCATTTTTGGGGTTCATCTTTACCCCTTCTACTATCGAGATGGATCCAGTTAAGGTCCAAGCCATCCAGGATTGGATTCAGCCGACATCTCTGAAAAGTCTGCAAAAGTTCCTGGGCTTTGCTAATTTTTATCGTCGCTTCATCTGTAATTTTTCTAGCATTGCCAAACCATTGACCGATTTGACCAAGAAGGGTGCTGATTTGGTTAATTGGTCTTCTGCTGCTGTGGAAGCTTTTCAGGAGTTGAAGCGTCGTTTTTGTTCTGCCCCTGTGTTGTGTCAGCCAGATGTTTCTCTTCCGTTCCAGGTCGAGGTTGATGCTTCTGAGATTGGAGCAGGGGCGGTTTTGTCACAGAGAGGTTCTGATTGCTCAGTGATGAAACCATGTGCTTTCTTTTCCAGGAAGTTTTCGCCCGCTGAGCGTAATTATGATGTGGGCAATCGAGAGTTGCTGGCCATGAAGTGGGCATTCGAGGAGTGGCGTCATTGGCTTGAAGGAGCTAAGCATCGCGTGGTGGTATTGACTGATCATAAGAACTTGACTTATCTCGAGTCTGCCAAGCGCTTGAATCCTAGACAGGCCCGTTGGTCGTTATTTTTTGCCCGCTTCGACTTTGTGATTTCGTACCTTCCGGGCTCTAAAAATGTGAAGGCGGATGCTCTGTCTAGGAGTTTTGTGCCCGACTCTCCGGGTTTATCTGAGCCAGCGGGTATCCTCAAGGAAGGAGTCATTGTGTCTGCCATCTGCCCTGATTTGCGGCGGGTGCTGCAAAAATTTCAGGCGAATAAACCTGATCGTTGTCCAGCAGAGAAACTGTTCGTCCCTGATAGGTGGACTAATAAACTTATCTCTGAACTTCATTGTTCGGTGTTGGCTGGTCATCCTGGAATCTTTGGTACCAGAGAGTTAGTGGCTAGATCCTTCTGGTGGCCATCTCTGTCACGGGATGTACGTACTTTTGTGCAGTCCTGTGGGATTTGTGCTAGGGCTAAGCCCTGCTGTTCTCGTGCCAGTGGGTTGCTTTTGCCCTTGCCGGTCCCAAAGAGGCCTTGGACACATATTTCGATGGATTTCATTTCTGACCTTCCCGTTTCTCAAAAGATGTCAGTCATTTGGGTGGTCTGTGATCGCTTTTCTAAAATGGTCCATCTGGTGCCCTTGGCTAAATTGCCTTCCTCCTCTGATTTGGTACCTTTGTTCTTTCAGCATGTGGTTCGGTTGCATGGCATTCCTGAGAATATTGTTTCTGACAGAGGTTCCCAGTTTGTTTCAAGGTTTTGGCGAGCCTTTTGTGGTAGGATGGGCATTGACCTATCCTTTTCCTCGGCTTTCCATCCTCAGACTAATGGCCAGACCGAACGAACCAATCAGACCTTGGAAACATATCTGAGATGTTTTGTTTCTGCAGACCAGGATGATTGGGTGTCCTTTTTGCCGTTGGCTGAGTTCGCCCTTAATAATCGGGCCAGCTCGGCTACCTTGGTTTCTCCATTTTTTTGCAATTCTGGGTTCCATCCTCGTTTCTCTTCAGGACAGGTTGAGTCTTCGGACTGTCCTGGTGTGGATTCTGTGATGGATAGGTTGCAGCAGATCTGGACTCAGGTAGTGGACAATTTGATCTTGTCCCAGGAGAAAGCTCAACTTTTTGCTAATCGCAGACGCCGTGTGGGTCCCCGACTTCGTGTTGGGGATCTGGTTTGGTTATCTTCTCGTCATATTCCTATGAAGGTTTCCTCTCCTAAATTTAAACCTCGTTTTATTGGTCCGTATAGGATTTCTGAGGTTCTCAATCCTGTGTCTTTTCGTTTGACCCTCCCAGACTCCTTTTCCATACATAATGTATTCCATAGGTCGTTGTTGCGGAGATACGTGGCACCTATGGTTCCATCTGTTGAGCCTCCTGCCCCGGTTTTGGTGGAGGGGGAATTGGAGTACCGTATTTTTCGCTTTGTAAGACGCTCCGGATTATAAGACGCACCCCAAATTTTGAGGAGAAAAATAGGAAAAAACTATTTTTTAATAAATTGGTGGGGCGTCTTATAATCCATGCGTCTTATTACTTACCAGGGGTTGTGGTTGTGGTGGATCAGGGTCCCAGGCTCGTTGCCGGAGGCAGGAGTGGAGCATTGCTGCAGGCTGGGATGAGGGGGTCTGCAGGGGGCTCCTGTGCTGCAGGGGGGCTCCTGTGCTGCAGCCTGGGATGAGGGGTCTGCAGGGGGCTCCTTTGCTGCAGGCTGGGATGAGGGGTCTGCAGGGGGCTCCTTTGCTGCAGGCTGGGATGAGGGGTCTGCAGGGGGCTCCTGTGCTGTAGGGCTGTCTCCGCTGCTGCGGGGGGCTCTGGCGACATTTTGTGAAAGACCAGAGCCCCCCGGCAGTTCTTCCATGCGTTCCAGTATGACTAATTCCGGGAAAATGGCCGCCGGAATCTCGAGAGATGAGATCTCAGCGCTGAAATCTCATCTCCCGAGATTCCGGCGGCCATTTTCCCGGAGTCAGTCATACTGGAACTAACTCCGGGAAAATGGCCGCCGGAATCTCGAGAGATGAGATCTCAGCGCTGAAATCTCATCTCCCGAGATTCCGGCGGCCATTTTCCCGGAATTAGTCAGACTGGAACGCATGGAAGAACTGCCGGGGGGCTCTGGTCTTTCACAATATGTCGCCAGAGCCCCCCGCAGCACCGGAGCCTTCAGCATCACCCGGGGCAGCAGCGGACAACCCCGGCAGTGGCGGCGGACGACAGCGGCGGCAGGCGGTAGCGGCGGCGGACACCCCCTCCTCCCAGCCTGTAATGGTAAGCGGTATATCCGCTTTGTTAGACGCACCCACATTTCCCCCCCAAATTTGGGGGAAATAAAGTGCGTCTTACAAAGCGGAAAATACGGTATATTGTGGAGAAGATTTTGGATTCTCGTGTTTCTAGACGGAAACTCCAGTATCTGGTTAAATGGAAGGGTTATGCTCAGGAAGATAATTCCTGGGTTTTTGCCTCTGATGTTCATGCTTCCGATCATGTTCGTGCCTTTCATGCGGCTCATCCTGGTCGGCCTGGGGGCTCTGGTGAGGGTTCGGTGACCCCTCCTCAAGGGGGGGGTACTGTTGTGAATTCTGTGGCTGAATTCACTCCTGTGGTCACAAGTGGTACTGCAGCTTCTGAGCTTCCTCCCTCAGGTGTTCTGGTGAGCTCGTTAACTGCTTCATTACTTAACTCCGCCTGATGCTGCTATCCTTGCACCTTGTCTATGTTTCTGTGTTGGATCTGAGCTTCTCCTGATTGTTCCTGTGACCTGCTGCTCTGTATAGCTAAGTGCTTTTTGCTTTTTTGTTGCTTTTTTTCTGTCCAGCTTGTCTTTTGTTTTGCTGGAAGCTCTGAGACGCAAAGGGTGTACCGCCGTGCCGTTAGTTCGGCACGGTGGTTTTTTTTTTTGCCCCCTTTGCGTGGTTTTGCTTTAGGGTTTTTTGTAGACTGCAAAGTTCGCTTTACTGTCCTCGCTCTGTCCTAGAATATCGGGCCCCACTTTGCTGAATCTATTTCATCCCTACGTTTTGTCTTTTCATCTTACTCACAGTCATTATATGTGGGGGGCTGCCTTTTCCTTTGGGGAATTTCTCTGGGGCAAGTCAGGCCTATTTTTCTATCTTCAGGCTAGCTAGTTTCTTAGGCTGTGCCGAGTTGCCTAGGTAGTTGTTAGGCGCAATCCACAGCCGCTTTTGTTTGTGTTTAGGATAGGATCAGGTGTGCAGTCTACAGAGTTTCCACGTCTCAGAGCTCGTTCTTGTATTTTTTGGGTATTTGTCAGATCACTGTGTGCGCTCTGATCGCTAAGCACACTGTGTTTCTGGATTGCCTTCATAACACCTGTCATTAGCAAACATAACACTTAAGGTACCTTCACACTAAGCGATGCTGCAGCGATACCGACAACAATGACGATTACTGCAGCGTCGCTGTTTGGTCACTGGAGAGCTGTCTGTGTGACAGCTCTCCAGCGACCAACGATCCCGAGGTCCCCGGTAACCAGGGTAAACATCGGGTTACTAAGCGCAGGGCCGCGCTTAGTAACCCGATGTTTACCATGGTTACCAGCGTAAACGTTAAAAAAACAAACACTACATACTTACCTTCAGCTGTCTGTCCTCCGGCGCTCTGCTTTCCTCTGCACTGTCAGCGCCGGTCAGCCGGAAAGCAGAGCGGTGACGTCACCGCTGTGCTTTCCAGCTGGCCGGCGCTGACCCAGGATGCAGGAGGAGTACAGAGAAGCAGAGCGCCGGGGACAGACAGCTAAAGGTAAGTATGTAGTGTTTGTTTTTTTAACGTTTACGCTGGTAACCAGGGTAAACATCGGGTTACTAAGCGCTGCCCTGCGCTTAGTAACCCGATGTTTACCCTGGTTACCAGTGAAGACATCGCTGGATCGGCGTCACACACGCCGATCCAGCGATGTCAGCGGGAGATCCAGCGACGAAATAAAGTTCTGGACTTTCCTCAGCGACCAACGATCTCCCAGCAGGGGCCTGATCATTGGTCGCTGTCACACATAACGATTTCCTTAACGATATCGTTGCTACGTCACAAAAAGCAACGATATCGTTAACGATATCGTTATGTGTGAAGGTACCTTTAGATCTCGTATTTCATGTTTTTTATCTCTTGTGTATATGTCAATTTCACCTTATCTTTTTTTTTTCTATCACATTTTGCACTTTGCATGCTGCTCAATTACCATTACACTTTTTCATGCCTATGACATTTCAAGTGTTTTTCAGCATCTTATTCTGCACATCTCATGTTCACACATTTCCTAGTTTATCTAACACTTAGGACACTCATTTTTTCTTAATGACTGTGCTTCATATTACTTATTTAATTATATACAGTACATACTCACGTAACTATTTGATCCACATCACATATATTATGTACACATATTGTCACAACACTGTTGTCAGGTGTCCAGGGACCAGGGGTTCCTTCCCTGTCATTAACACTAGGAGGCACCCTAGATTACCGTGCTCCTCGTATTACTTCTGAGGGTGAAGATGCCGGGGTCATGTACCTTGCTTTAAGTCCTGAATCTGCCCTCCGTCTGTACCCTTCCTCCACCCAGCGAAGAGGGGAGTAGTAGTGTACTGCTATACACCAACCAGACTTAACAAGGTAATACGAACAGGGGTAACGGAAAATATCAAACATACAAATATACACACATATAACAGAGGTAAGCACTGGGGAGTGTAGGATGGGGTTAAAACAAAGTAGGAGAAGAAAGGGAATTATCACACACTGAATACCAAGCAACAGTCACAGATAAATCCACTAACCGCCTACTCAAATAAACATCAACAAAGTCCAAGCCATGCAACAAAAGCTAGCTCTGATGATGTGTTAGTCAGGACACAGATAATATAGGAGCTGGGAGTGGCTAACAGTGCACAGCTGAGAGCCTTAGCTCCAAGAGCTCTCAACAGAGGAGATTAACCCCTGCACTACCCAAAGAAATTTACACAGTTTAATAAAGTGAAGTGTTTCTAATCAGTGCAGGAGTAGGAGAAATCAGACGCTGCGGTCTTCTGTCTCCTCTCTGTCATGATAAACCGTGACACATATGTATCTTAGCCCTCTTATTTACTTATGCAGACCTCCCAACCATCCCGGATCCAGTGGGGCAGTCCCGATTTTGAAAGTCTGCCCTGCAGTCACGGCCGGGATCGTACTTTTCCTGCACTGCACTGACTGTGATTACCGACTGGTTGCTAAGAGATGTCGGGAAACTTCCTCCACAGCTTTTCTTTGTACAACATCGGGATGGCTGCTCTGTGCGCACAGGACCTGTGATGAGGTCACAGGAGGGGAGGAGTCAGGGGTCACATGATCAGGGGCTCCGTGTATGCAGGACTCTGCTGTGCTGGTTGTCATGGTGCTGGATGAGGGTAAGATCATGTGTGGGGTCAGGACGGCTTTACAGTGTGGATGTAGCAGAGCCGTGTGTACAAGATATACGGCTCTGCTCCATACGTGTATGAGGTGTACGGAGTGGAGCTGTGTGTGTACGAGGTGTACGGATCGGAGCCGTGTGTGTACGGAGAGGAGCCATGTGTACGAGGTGTACGAAGTGCGGCCGTGTGTGTACGAGGTGTACGGATTGGAACCGTGTGTGTACAAGGTGTGCGGAGCGGAGCAGTATGTGTATGAGGTGTACAGAGAGGAGCTGCGTGTGTATGAGGTGTACGGATCGGAGCCGTGTGTGTACGGAGAGGAGCCATGTGTACGACATGTATGGAGTGCAGCCACGTGTGTACAAGGTGTATGGATCGGAGCCGTGTGTGTACAAGGTGTGCGGAGCGGAGCCGTGTGTGTACGAGGTGTACGAAGCGGAGCTGTGTGTAGGAGGTGTACAGAGTGGAGCCGTGTGTGTACGGAGAGGAGCCTTGTGTATGAGGTGTACGGAGTGGAGCCACGTGTGTACGAGTGTACAGAGCAGAGCCGCATGTGTGAGAGGTGTACGGAGCAGAGCTGCGTATGTATGAAGTGTACGGAGCAGAGCCGCATGTGTACAAGGTGTACGGAGTGGAGCCGTGTGTGTACGAGGTGTATGCAGGGGAGCCGCTTGTGTATAAGGTGTACGCAGCAGAGCCACGTGTGTACGTACACCTCGAAGCAGAGCCGCGTGTGTACGAGGTGTATGGAGCAGAGCCACGTGTCTACGAAGTGTATGGAGCAGAGCCGCGTGTGTACGAGGTGTACGGAGTGGAGCAGCGTGTGTATGAGGTGTACGCAGCAGAGCCACATGTGCACGAGGTGTATGGAGTGGAGCAGTGTGTGTACGAGGTGTGCGGTGCGGAGCCGCGTGTGTACGAGGTGTACGGAGCAGAGCCGCGTGTGTGAGAGGTGTACAGAGCAGAGCAGCGTGTGTATGAGGTGTACACAGCAGAGCCACGTGTGCACAAGGTGTATGGAGCAGAGCAGCGCGTGTACGAGGTGTACGGGGCGGAGCTGCATGTGTACGAGGTGTACGGAGCGGAGCCACGTGTGTACGAGGTGTACGGAGCTGAGCCGTATGTGTGCGCGGAGTGCAGAGCGGAGCCGTGTGTGTGTATGGAGCGGAGTCGCGTGTGCATAACTCCCAACCGTCCTGGATCCAAAATTGGGACTGTCCCGCTGTCCCGGCCAGGATCCTCCTTTTCTCGCATGGCCTCAGACCAAATGTACCGCCGCTTTAAACTGCTAGCGTGATTGCTAGCTGTGTCAGATCGGAGCAGATATTGCTCCTCAGTCCGACACTGACTGGCACAGGAGACATGGAGAGGCGACTTTATCAGTGGCGTACAGGAGCTGCAGCGACGTGAGCAGTCAGCGGCAGGGCGCGGCTGGATGACATCATTCAGCGCCACGGGAGATGAAGCTGCTGGCTGCTGCGAGGGAGCGCAGTGAGAGGTGTGTGTGGTGATGAAGAAGGCAATGATGAGGGTTGGGGAGAAGGCAATGATGGGGTGTGAGGGGAAGGATGGGGGTGGGGCAGGGGCGGATTATAAGAGGGTCAATCTGGGCGGAAGCCCAGGGCCCAGTAGTGTGGGGGGCCCTGGGCTACCGCACAGATTGCCCGCCGCCATCAGGGCATTACTGCCCGTGCCCTGACTGGCGTATCATTTATGGGCCCGGTGGGCAGAGAGAGGGGGCCCGCATCGGGCCCCATCTCATCTGCTCACCGGGCCCCTACCGGCGCTGCGGCGGTTTCCTATTGACGTGCGGGCGCGCGCCCGCACGTCAATAGTTAACAACAGCCGCCAGCCAATTGGAGGCTGGCAGCTGAAGTCGGCCACAGGCGCAGCACACATGTCGCTGGCGTCTGACGTCATTGTCAGTCGCTGGCGAGTGCGCACTGCTGGAGGGAGCTCGCTGCCTGGAGCGCTGGTCAGGTGAGGAGAACTCGGTTTGTTTTTTTGTTTTTTGCTAACCTAATGGCAATCCGGGTGGGCAAAAATGCTGGAGCCGGAGGACACACTGTGTAATGTATTGTACATACGGTAGTCTGTTAAGAGTCTTGTGCTTGGGTGCGAGGAAGACACAGGAGACAGAGGTTTAGTTATAACTTGCTTGTATTACTTCATACAAGTAGGTCACAGGGAAAAGGGATTCACACAATTGCAGGTACACAGGCAGGAGACACGGCAGATGGCACGGCAGGTCGGAGTAAACATTAAGTCCAACATTTAGCACAAACTGGTTCCAAGTCTCTCTCTGTTACTTCCCTTGCAAATGTAGATCAGCATGCAGCAGAGTTCCAGTGTCCAGAGATCCTCAGTAGTAGATGGAGAGTCCAAGGCTTCCAGGAGCAGGTAACAGGCTGACTGCAGACATGATTCAGAAGCACTGATTGAACAGCTGAGACTGCTTAAAAAGGCAAGAGGCTGTGAACAGGGCGGAAACACAGAAGCTAGAAACTCCATACTGACTCAGGGCAAAGTAGCTGCAGCAGGACAAAGCAAAATGGCCGACGGAAAAACCAGATTACAATAACAGAAAATCACAGCAGATATAACAAAGAGACCGAGAACCTTACATTACTCCCCCCTTAGGGACAGCCTCTGGATGACCTCAGACCAGGCTTGTCTGGGTACCTCTGATGGAATTGGCGGAGTAAGCGAGGAGCATTGATGTTATCAACCGGTTCCCATGAGTTGTCCTCAACTGGGTAGCCCTGCCATTTAATCAGGTATTGTAGCTGATTTCTATATAACCTGGAATCCAGAATTTTCTCCACCACAAATTCCTCCTGACCATCAATCAGCACTGGATCAGGTTGAGGAGAAGAACGTCCAGGAAACGTATTAGGTACTGCTGCCTTTAGTAGAGAAACGTGAAAGACAGGATGAATTCTCATAGTTCTTGGCAGTTGAAGACGACAAGCAGCGGCACTTACAATCTTATTGATCTTGTAGGGTCCAATGTACTTATGTCCCAATTTGGACGATGGGATTCTCAATTTAAGATTTTTAGTTGATAGCCAGACAGAGTCTCCTACCTTGAAGTTTGGTGCGGGTTTACGAAATTTATCTGCTGCTCTCTTATACCTTTCCTGAGCCAATTCCAGATTTTCCTTTAGAAGAACAATATTCTGTTGTAAAAACTTGATTCTTTCAGCCACAGCTGGCAATGGCGTATCTATGGGAAATTGAGGAAGAATGTTAGGATGATAACCAAGATTAGCGTAAAAAGGAAACTGTTTAGTGGAAGCGCTCTGAGAGTTATTATAAGAGAACTCGGCCAGTGGAAGTAAATCCACCCAATCATCCTGTAGGTGGCAGATAAAGCAGCGAAGATACTGCTCCAGGGTCTGATTAGTCCGTTCTGTTTGTCCATTTGTCTGGGGATGAAAAGCAGAAGAAAGGTTTATTTTAATGTCCAATGTGGCACAGAAATTCTGCCAAAACCTTGAAGTGAATTGCACCCCTCGATCAGAAATAACTTCATCCGGTACTCCATGCAAGCGAAACACGTTTTGAATCATTAAATCTGATGTCTGTTTAGCAGTGGGTAAGCCGACGCAGGGAATAAAGTGAGCCGCCTTTGTTAACCGATCTACTACCACTAAAATGGTGTTCTTCCCTTGAGAGGTTGGTAACTCCACAATGAAATCCATGGAAATGGATCCCCATGGACGGGAAGGGGTGGGTAGGGGTTGCAATAGACCTGTTGGCGAGGAACGTGGTGTCTTGCATCTCGCACAAACTTCACATGAAGTGACATAGTTTAGAACGTCCTTTCTGCAAGTGGGCCACCAAAAGAAACGTGAAAGAAATTCCTGTGTCTTTAGAATTCCTCTATGCCCAGCTATCTTAGAATCGTGGATGAGTTGCATTACTCTTAATCTGACCGTTTCAGGAATATACAGGCGTTGCCCCTGAAACCACACACCACTCTTATAAACAAGGCTTACGTCTCTAGGAGGTTGTGCCAGCAAAGAATCTGAATGGTATGCGTCTTTGATGTCCTTAAGTAGGTCTTGATTATGAATCACTCCCAGGAATCTAGAATCAGGAAGAATAGTCTTAGGAGGAGTAGATGGACGGGTCTCCGTTGAATGGATCCTAGAGAGTGCATCAGCCTTTCCATTGCGTGATCCTGGCCTGTAAGAGATTACGAAATCAAATTGGTTTAAGAAAAGATTCCAACGGGCCTGGCGAGGAGTCAGGCACTTAGCCGACCTTATAAATTCAAGGTTGCGGTGGTCAGTTAGGACGACTATTTGCTGTGCAGCACCCTGAAGAAGGTGTCTCCATTCCTTGAATGCGGCAATAATAGCTAGCAATTCTCTATTGCCTACATCATAGTTCCTCTCAGCCGCAGATAACCGCTGGGAAAAGAAAGCACAGGGATGCAAGACACTCTTCTCACCTGTTCTCTGGGAGAGTATAGCTCCGATGGCACAGTCTGAGGCATCCACCTCTATTGTAAAAGCAAGTTCAGGGTTGGGATGCACTAGGATAGGTGCTGTGGTGAATTTATCCTTCAGACTGGAAAATGCTTCTTGGGCTTGAGGGGTCCAAGTGAAGCTAACCTCTTTCCGGGTAAGTTGTGTGATAGGTTTCACTACCTCAGAAAAATTTCTAATAAAACGCCTGTAGAAATTGGCAAACCCGATGAAGCGCTGCACTTCCTTCACATTCCTGGGAACTGGCCAATTCTTGATGGCTTGGGTCTTGCTTCCATCCATACTAATTCCCTGTGTAGACATTACATACCCCAGAAATTGAATTTCGTTCTGATGGAAATCACACTTCTCCAGTTTAATGTAAAGATGTTCTGTCGTAGACGTTCTAAGACCATTTTCACGTGTCCATGATGTTCCTCTGTGGAGTTAGAAAAAATTAAAATGTCATCCAGATAAAATCACCACGAATGTATCTAAGAGATCCCTGAAAATGTAATTCACTAAGTGTTGGAAAGTGGCTGGGGCGTTACACAGACCGAACGGCATAACTAGATATTCAAAGTGTCCGTAGCGTGACCTGAATGCAGTCTTCCATTCATCCCCAGGTCTAATACGGACCAAATTATAGGCCCCTCGGAGATCCAGTTTAGAAAAAATCTTGGCATGCCGTACTCTCTCCAATAGCTCAGGGATCAATGGCAGTGGGTAACGGTTTCTAATAGTGACCTTATTAAGTTCCCGATAATCTATGCAGGGTCTAAGAGATCCATCTTTTTTCTTCACAAAGAAGATGGGTGCACCTGCAGGAGATGAAGAGTGGCGTATGAAGCCCTTGGCTAGATTTTCGTCAATATAGTCCTTCAACGCCTTTAGTTCGGGCCCTGCCAGAGGGTAGATTTTACCAAAGGGTATTCCTGCTCCGGGCAATAATTCAATCGGACAATCGTACGGACGATGAGGGGGAAGCTGGTCAGCGTTCCTCTTGTCACATACATCCGCATACTCCTGGTATATAGCTGGTAGTTCAGAGACTGACGTGGGTATCTTAGGAACCGAACAAGCTGAAACTTTGGGACCCATCTGTTTCTCTGGAAAATGCAGCTCCTTGGTCTCCCAGTTAATTGTAGGGTTTTGAGCCTGCAGCCATGGTAGCCCTAGAATAATGGGGAAGTGAGGAGAAGAGATGAGCAAAAAAGACAGCCTCTCCTGATGATCCTTACCCATAAAGACCTTCAAAGGCTCTGTTTCCTGATCCACTGGCCCAGAGGTTAGCAGGGAACCATCCACAGTCTCCATCTGTAAAGGGGTAGCCTTCTTCACTGAGCGTATCCCATGTTTCTGGGCAAAGGAGATGTCCATAAAATTACCGCTTGCCCCTGAGTCAATCATAGCAGAGCTAGACACCCAGACCGAGTCAACCCAGAGCTTGATGGAAAGAAAACAATCAGACTTGTTCTTCTTACAGCTCAGCTGTGACACTGCTGAGGAAACTTGAACAACTGCGGCATTTACACAGTCATCAGAATCTGAAATAACGGAGTTTAAGTCTGAGAAATCAACGTCTATAGCTGCAGACCTTTCTGGAGCCTGAGGTTCGGACATGACTGATCTCCTTTCGCAACACTCACAGTGAATGACTGCTGCAGTAGTCTTACGAGAACGGCTGGGGCAGTTTATAATGAAGTGCCCTGACTTACCGCAATAGAAACATAGATTTTCTTTTAGGCGATGTTCTTTGCGTGCATCACTAACCCGTCTCTGTAAAGAGTCCACCTGCATGGGTTCAGGTTCTGGTTCCCGTGTGATCCTGCTCAGAGGTTCCCTAGCTGGGGAGGAAGGTAGGAAATGGTTAATGCGATTACTTTCAGACCATCTCTCCTGTCTGCGTTCAGTAAGACGGGCATCAATGCGGATGCAGTAGTTAATAAAGTCACCTAACGCATTGGGAGGGTCAGCACGCGCAAGTTCATCCTTAATCATGGGAGACAACCCTTTCCGGAAGATAGGTTTTTTGGCGGAACTGTCCCAAGTGGTATCGAGGGCCCATCTCTTGAAATCCAAGGCATATTCGGCTACTGAGCGCTTACCTTGGCGCAAAGTTAACATGGCTGCTTCAGCTGTCGCACCTCGGTTAGGGTCATCAAACACCTGCCCCATGGCTAAAAGAAAGCATCCAGATTATTCAAGCACTCATCTTCAGTCTCAATCAGGGGATTTGCCCACATCAGAGCTTTGTTAGAGAGCAGCATGATTATAGTAAGCACTTTGGATCGTTCTGAGGTAAATTGCGAAGCATGTGCAGAAAAAAAAAGTTTGCATTGGTTTATAAACCCCCTGAATTTTTCACGTTCACCACCAAAACGAAAAGGGGGTAACTTGGGAAACCCAGAACCTGGAGGTGGGGATGGTGCCTGGACTCGTTCCTCCAGAGCCTCAATCCTGGCTCGTAAATCCTTGGTATTTTGTCCGAAAACTTGCAGATTGTGATTGTTAAGATCCTGTAGACTTGTAAAGCGAGTCTTTAAAGCCTGTATATCCGCAAGGATTGTATCGGTGACTTCACACAATTCCTTTACGCGAGCCTCCATCTTTCCAGATCCTTTAAGGCAGAAGTGCTAGAAAAGAAAAAGGTGCACAATAGTGTTTACCTGTGGTAACACACCTGACTGGAAAGAAGGGAATGCGCTCACCTGAAATGGTTGTGAGAAGTCACAACCACAATCATCACAGAAGGTATAAATGAAATATCTTCCCAGATCCTCTAAGGCAGAAATGCTGGAAGAGAAACAAGGGCGCACAATAGTGTTCACCTGTGGTAACACACGTGGCTGAAAAGAAGGGAATGCGCTCACCTGAAATGGTTGTGAGAAGTCACAACCACTGTCATCACAGAAGGAATAAACAGATACACGGTCCACAGCAGACTCGGCGTCATCAGACCCAGCAGACTCTAAAGTTGGCTTCTGAATCTTGTAATGTATTGTACATAGTCTGTTAAGAGTCTTGTGCTTGGGTGCGAGGAAGACACAGGAGACAGAGGTTTAGTTATAACTTGCTTGTATTACTTCATACAAGTAGGTCACAGGGAAAAGGGCTTCACACAATTGCAGGTACACAGGCAGGAGACACGGCAGATGGCACGGCAGGTCGGAGTAAACATTAAGTCCAACATTTAGCACAAACTGGTTCCAAGTCTCTCTCTGTTACTTCCCTTGCAAATGTAGATCAGCATGCAGCAGAGTTCCAGTGTCCAGAGATCCTCAGTAGTAGATGGAGAGTCCAAGGCTTCCAGGAGCAGGTAACAGGCTGACTGCAGACATGATTCAGAAGCACTGATTGAACAGCTGAGGCTGCTTAAAAAGGCAAGAGGCTGTGAACAGGGCGGAAACACAGAAGCTAGAAACTCCATGCTGACTCAGGGCAAAGTAGCTGTAGCAGGACAAAGCAAAATGGCCGACGGAAAAACCAGATTACAATAACAGAAAATCACAGCAGATATAACAAAGAGACCGAGAACCTTACACACTGGGGCAGATGATACCTGGATACCCTGGGGCAATGTTGGAGACACTGGGGCAGATTGCTGGACACACTGGGGGCAATGCTGGAGACACTGGGGCACATGATTGCTGGACACAATGGGGCAATGCTGGAGACACTGGGGCAATGCTGGAGACACTGGGGCAGATTGCTGGACACACTGGGGGGCAATTGTGAATTCTGTGGTCAAGCTCCCTCCTGTGGTCATGAGT
Organism: Ranitomeya imitator; assembly: GCF_032444005.1. Taxonomy (NCBI): domain Eukaryota; kingdom Metazoa; phylum Chordata; class Amphibia; order Anura; family Dendrobatidae; genus Ranitomeya; species Ranitomeya imitator. The sequence goes on from NC_091284.1 coordinate 223,295,417, forward strand.
GGTACTTCGGCTGGTTCTGTCTATGAGCTTCCTCTGGTAGATGTGAGTGGGGCTGCGGTTTCTGAGGTTCCTTCCTCAGGTGACGAGGTTAGGTCGTTAGGTGCTGCTCTATTTAACTCCACCTAGTTCTTTGTTCCTGGCCTCCAGTCAATGTTCCAGTATTGGTCTTGCTTTCTCCTGGATCGTTCTTGTGGCCTGTCTGCCCTGCATAAGCTAAGTTTTGCTTGTGTTACTTTTGTTTCCTATATTTTCTGTCCAGCTTGCTATATTGGTTTTTCTTGCTTGCTGGAAGCTCTGAGACGCAGAGGGAGCACCTCCGTACCGTTAGTCGGTGCGGAGGGTCTTTTTGCCCCCTCTGCGTGGTTGTTTGTAGGTTTTTGTGTTGACCGCAAAGCTATCTTTCCTATCCTCGGTCTATTCAGTAAGTCGGGCCTCACTTTGCTAAAATCTATTTCATCTCTGTGTTTGTATTTTCATCTTAACTCACAGTCATTATATGTGGGGGGCTGCCTTTTCCTTTGGGGAATTTCTCTGAGGCAAGGTAGGCTTATTTTTCTGTCTTCAGGGCTAGCTAGTTTCTCAGGCTGTGGCGAGTTGCATAGGGAGCGTTAGGCGCAATCCACGGCTACCTCTAGTGTGGTATGATAGGATTAGGGATTGCGGTCAGCAGAGTTCCCACGTCTCAGAGCTCGTCCTATGTTAGTAACTATCAGGTCACTTTGTGTGCTCTTAACCACTAGGTCCATTGTGGTTCTGAATCACCTGTTCATAACAGTACTGGAGGCCCAAAGTACTAATGCTTCTCAATAGAGGGAAAAGAGAAGTTCTGAGACCATTTTTTTTTCTCTGTACTGTGTTTTGTCTTTCTTTTTCCCTAGACATTTGGGTGGTTCAGGACACAGGTGTAGTGATGGACATTAAAGATCTGTCTTCTTGTGTGGATCATCTCACTGCAAGAGTACAAAATACTCAAGACTTTGTGGTTCAGAATTCTATGTTAGAGCCAAGAATTCCTATTCCTGATTTGTTTTCTGGAGATAGAGATACATTTCTGAGTTTTAAGAATAATTGTAAACTGTTTCTGGCTTTGAAACCCCGCTCCTGTGGTGACCCAGTTCAACAAGTTAAGATCATTATTTCTTTATTACGTGGCGACCCTCAAGACTGGGCATTTTCCCTTGCACCAGGAGATCCTGCATTATGTAATATTGATGCGTTTTTTCTGGCGCTCGGATTGCTGTATGATGAACCTAATTCAGTGGATCAGGCAGAGAAAAATTTGCTGGCTCTGTCTCAGGGTCAGGATGAGGTAGAGATATATTGTCAGAAGTTTAGGAAGTGGTCTGTGCTCACTCAATGGAATGAATGTGCGCTGGCAGCAATTTTCAGAAAAGGTCTCTCTGAAGCCCTTAAGGATGTCTGTCATGATCCCAATGGCAGGGGATCACAAAAGGACAAGCACAAAAAACAAAACAAGCTCTAGGGTGATGGAAACTGAGCTGACCGCGATCCTGAACCTAACACACAACTAGCTGTAGCTGGGGAACGTGCCTACGATGATTCCTAGACGTCTTGCGCCAGCCGAAGGACTAACTTCCCCTATTAGAAGAAACACAGACCTCTCTTGCCTCCAGAGAAACACCCCACAGAAATAGCAGCCCCCCACATGTAATGACGGTGAAATGAGAGGAAAGCACATACGTAGTTATGAAAACAGATTCAGCAAAATGAGGCCCGTTAAAGCTAGATAGCAGAGGATACAAAAGTGAACTGCGCGGTCAGCGAAAAACCCTACAAAAAAACCATCCTGAAATTACTTGAACTCATGTGCCAACTCATGGAACATGAGGAGTAATATCAGCCCACTAGAGCAACCAGCAAAAAGGAATCACATATCTGCAAGCTGGACTAAGACAAAAATTAAGCAAAACGTGGAACAGGAAAATCAAAAACTTAGCTTGTCCTGAAGATTACAGAAGCGGGAAGCAGAGGTAACAAGACACACTGATTACATTGCTAGCCGGCGAGGAAATGACAAGAAAGCCAGGTTAAATAGGAAACTCCCATATCCTGATAGAACAGGTGGACACCAGAGACCGCAGAAAACACAAGTCACCCAGTACCATCTGTAACCACCAGAGGGAGCCCAAAAACAGAATCCACAACAGTACCCCCCCCTTGAGGAGGGGTCACCGAACCCTCACGAGAACCACCAGGGCGACCAGGATGAGCCCTATGAAATGCATGGACCAAATCAGCAGCATGAACATCAGAGGCAACCACCCAAGAATTATCCTCCTGACCATAACCCTTCCACTTGACCAAATATTGGAGTTTCCGTCTGGAAACATGAGAATCCAAGATCTTCTCCACAACATACTCCAATTCTCCCTCCACCAGCACCGGAGCAGGAGGTTCAAGCGAAGGAACAACAGGTACCTCATACCTCCGCAACAACGACCGATGGAACACATTATGAATAGCAAACGATGCCGGGAGATCCAAACGAAACGACACAGGGTTAAGAATTTCCAAGATCCTATAGGGACCGATGAACCGAGGCTTGAACTTAGGAGAAGAGACCTTCATAGGAACAAAACGAGAAGACAACCACACCAAGTCCCCAACATGAAGTCGAGGACCCACGCGGCGACGGCGATTAGCAAACTGCTGAGCCCTCTCCTGGGACAACTTCAAATTGTCCACCACATGACTCCAAATCTGATGCAACCTATCCACCACCATGTCCACTCCAGGACAATCAGAAGGCTCCACCTGACCAGAGGAAAAACGAGGATGAAACCCCGAATTACAAAAGAAAGGAGAAACCAAGGTAGCAGAACTAGCCCGATTATTAAGGGCAAATTCGGCAAGCGGCAAAAAGGTAACCCAGTCATCTTGATCAGCAGAAACAAAACACCTTAAATAAGTTTCCAAGATCTGATTAGTTCGTTCCGTCTGGCCATTCGTCTGAGGATGGAATGCAGACGAAAAGGACAAATCAATGCCCATCTTAGCACAGAACGTCCGCCAAAATCTAGACACAAACTGGGATCCCCTGTCAGAAACGATGTTCTCCGGAATCCCATGCAAACGAACCACGTTCTGAAAAAACAGAGGGACCAACTCAGAGGAGGAAGGTAACTTAGGCAAGGGTACCAGATGAACAATCTTAGAAAAGCGGTCACACACAACCCAGATGACGGACATTTTTTGAGAGACAGGGAGATCCGAAATAAAGTCCATGGAAATGTGCATCCAAGGCCTCTTCGGGATAGGCAAAGGTGACAACAATCCACTGGCCCGAGAACAGCAAGGCTTAGCCCGAGCGCAAACTTCACAAGACTGCACAAAAGAACGCACATCCCTCGACAAGGAAGGCCACCAAAAAGACCTGGCCACCAAGTCTCTAGTACCAAATATTCCAGGATGACCTGCCAACACAGAAGAATGGACCTCGGAGATGACTCTACTGGTCCAATTATCCGGAACAAACAGTCTTTCAGGCGGACAACGATCAGGTTTATCCGCCTGAAACTCCTGCAAAGCACGTCGCAAGTCTGGGGAGACAGCCGACAAAATCACCCCATCCCTAAGGATACCAGTGGGCTCAGAATTTCCAGGGGAGTCAGGCACCAAACTCCTAGAAAGAGCATCCGCCTTCACATTCTTTGAACCTGGCAGGTATGAAACCACAAAATCGAAACGGGAGAAAAACAGTGACCAACGAGCCTGTCTAGGATTCAGACGCTTGGCAGACTCAAGGTAAATCAGATTTTTGTGATCAGTCAAGACCACCACACGATGTCTAGCACCCTCAAGCCAATGACGCCACTCCTCAAATGCCCACTTCATGGCCAAAAGCTCCCGATTACCAACATCATAATTCCGCTCAGTGGGCGAAAACTTTCTAGAAAAGAACGCACATGGCTTCATCACTGAGCAATCGGAGCTTCTCTGCGACAAAACCGCCCCCGCTCCAATCTCGGAAGCATCAACCTCAACCTGAAAAGGAAGCGAAACATCTGGCTGACGCAACACAGGAGCAGAAGAAAACCGGCGCTTAAGTTCCTGAAAGGCCTCCACAGCCGCAGGAGACCAATCAGCAACATAGCACCCTTCTTAGTCAAATCCGTCAAAGGCTTAACAACACTAGAAAAATTAGTTATGAAACGACGATAAAAATTAGCAAAGCCCAAGAACTTCTGTAGACTCTTAAGAGATGTAGGCTGCGTCCAGTCACAAATAGCCTGAACCTTGACGGGATCCATCTCAATAGTAGAAGGGGAAAAAATATACCCCAAAAAATAAATCTTCTGGACTCCAAACAGACACTTTGAACCCTTTACAAACAAAGAATTGGCCCGCAGGACCTGAAACACCTTCCTGACCTGCTGAACATGGGACTCCCAGTCATCAGAAAAAACCAAAACATCATCCAAATACACAATCATAAATTTATCCAGATATTCACGGAAAATATCGTGCATAAAGGACTGGAAGACAGAAGGAGCATTAGAAAGTCCAAAAGGCATCACCAAATACTCAAAATGGCCCTCAGGCGTATTAAATGCGGTTTTCCACTCATCACCCTGCTTTATCCGCACAAGATTATACGCACCCCGAAGATCAATCTTAGTGAACCATTTAGCCCCCTTAATGCGAGCGAACAAATCAGTCAACAATGGCAAAGGATACTGATATTTGACTGTAATCTTATTCAAAAGACGGTAATCTATACAAGGCCTCAAGGAACAATCTTTTTTGGCCACGAAAAAAAAACCCGCTCCCAAAGGGGACGAAGATGGACGGATATGTCCCTTTTCCAAGGACTCCTTAACATAATCCCGCATAGCAGTATGCTCTGGCACTGACAGATTGAACAAACGTCCTTTAGGAAATTTACTGCCAGGAATCAAATCTATAGCACAATCGCAATCCCTGTGAGGAGGAAGCGAATTGAGCTTAGGCTCCTCAAAAACATCCCGATAATCAGACAAAAATACAGGAACCTCAGAAGGAGTAGATGAAGCGATAGAAATCGGAGGTGCATCATCATGAACCCCCTGACATCCCCAGCTTAACACAGACATCGTTTTCCAGTCCAAGACTGGGTTATGAGTTTGTAACCATGGCAGACCAAGCACTAAGACATCATGTAAATTATACAGTACCAGGAAGCGAATCACCTCCTGATGAACGGGAGTCATACGCATGGTCACTTGTGTCCAGTACTGAGGTTTGTTCATAGCCAAAGGTGTAGAGTCAATTCCTTTCAAAGGAATAGGGACTTCCAGAGGCTCCAGACTAAACCCACAGCGGTTGGCAAATGACCAATCCATAAGACTCAGGGCAGCGCCTGAATCCACATAGGCATCGACGGAAATGGCTGATAATGAACAAATCAGAGTCACAGACAGAATGAACTTAGACTGTAAAGTACTAATGGCAACAGACTTATCAACCTTTTTTGTGCGTTTAGAGCATGCTGATATAACATGAGCTGAATCACCACAATAAAAACACAACCCATTTTTCCGCCTATAGTTTTGCCGTTCACTTCTGGACTGAATTCTATCACATTGCATTGTCTCAGGTGCCTGTTCAGAAGACACCGCCAAATGGTGCACAGGTTTGCGCTCCCGTAAACGCCGATCAATCTGAATAGCCATAGTCATAGACTCATTCAGACCTGTAGGCGCAGGGAACCCCACCATAACATCTTTAATGGCCTCAGAAAGGCCATCTCTGAATCTTGCAGCCAGGGCGCACTCATTCCACTGAGTAAGCACCGACCATTTCCGAAATTTCTGACAATATATTTCTGCTTCATCTTGCCCCTGAGAGAGAGCCAATAAAGCTTTTTCAGCCTGAATCTCTAGGTTAGGTTCCTCATAGAGCAAACCCAATGCCAGAAAAAACGCATCCACATTGAGCAACGCAGGATCCCCTGGTGCCAATGCAAATGCCCAATTCTGAGGGTCACCCCGCAGGAAAGATATAACAATTTTGACTTGCTGAGCAGGGTCTCCAGAGGAGCGAGATTTTAAAGAAAGAAACAACTTGCAATTGTTCCTAAAATTCAGAAAACTAGATCTATCTCCAGAAAAAAACTCTGGGATAGGAATTCTAGGTTCAGACATAGGAGCATGTACAACAAAATCTTGTATATTTTGAACCTTAGCAGCAAGATTATTCAGGCTGGAAGCCAAGCTCTGGACGTCCATGATAAACAGCTGAGGTCAGAGCCATTCAGGGATTAAGAGGAGGTAAGACGCAGCCAGGCTGCAATTAAGGCTAGGCAGCAAACTCTGAGGGAAAAAAAAAAAAAAAAAACTTCCTCAGACTACTTTTCCTCCTACTTCAGCCAATACGATTACCACCTTTCGGCCGGCTATACTGTCATGATCCCAATGGCAGGGGATCACAAAAGGACAAGCACAAAAAACAAAACAAGCTCTAGGGTGATGGAAACTGAGCTGACCGCGATCCTGAACCTAACACACAACTAGCTGTAGCCGGGGAACGTGCCTACGATGATTCCTAGACGTCTCGCGCCAGCCGAAGGACTAACTTCCCCTATTAGAAGAAACACAGACCTCTCTTGCCTCCAGAGAAACACCCCACAGAAATAGCAGCCCCCCACATGTAATGACGGTGAAATGAGAGGAAAGCACATACGTAGTTATGAAAACAGATTCAGCAAAATGAGGCCCGCTAAAGCTAGATAGCAGAGGATACAAAAGTGAACTGCGCGGTCAGCGAAAAACCCTACAAAAAAACCATCCTGAAATTACTTGAACTCATGTGCCAACTCATGGAACATGAGGAGTAATATCAGCCCACTAGAGCAACCAGCAAAAAGGAATCACATATCTGCAAGCTGGACTAAGACAAAAATTAAGCAAAACGTGGAACAGGAAAATCAAAAACTTAGCTTGTCCTGAAGATTACAGAAGCGGGAAGCAGAGGTAACAAGACACACTGATTACATTGCTAGCCGGCGAGGAAATGACAAGAAAGCCAGGTTAAATAGGAAACTCCCATATCCTGATGGAACAGGTGGACACCAGAGACCGCAGAAAACACAAGTCACCCAGTACCATCTGTAACCACCAGAGGGAGCCCAAAAACAGAATCCACAACAGATGTCATGGTGGGATTTCCTATGCCTGCTGGTCTGAATGAGTCTATGTCTTTGGCCAATCAGATCGGTCGACGCTTGCGTGAACGTAAAACTGTGCACCATTTGGCGGTATTATCTGAGCATGGACCTGAGCCTATGCAGTGCGATAGGACTTTGACCAGAGCTGAACGGCAAGAACACAGACGTCAGAATGGGCTGTGTTTTTACTGTGGTGATTCCACTCATGCTATCTCCGATTGTCCTAAGCGCACTAAGCGGTTCGCTAGGTCTGCCACCATTGGTACGGTACAGTCGAAATTTCTTTTGTCCGTTACTTTGATCTGCTCTTTGTCATCCTATTCTGTCATGGCATTTGTGGATTCAGGCGCTGCCCTGAATTTGATGGACTTGGAGTATGCTAGGCGCTGTGGGTTTTTCTTGGAACCCTTGCAGTATCCTATTCCATTGAGAGGAATTGATGCTACGCCTTTGGCCAAGAATAAGCCTCAGTACTGGACCGAGCTGACCATGTGCATGGCTCCTGCGCATCAGGAGGGTATTCACTTTTTGGTGTTGCATAATCTGCATGATGTGGTCGTGTTGGGGTTGCCATGGCTACAAGTCCATAACCCAGTATTGGATTGGAAATCAATGTCTGTGTCCAGCTGGGGTTGTCAGGGGGTACATGGTGATGTTCCTTTTCTGTCTATTTCATCATCCACCCCTTCTGAGGTCCCAGAGTTCTTGTCAGATTACCGGGATGTATTTGATGAGCCCAAGTCCAGTGCCCTACCTCCGCATAGGGATTGTGATTGTGCTATCGATTTGATTCCTGGTAGTAAGTTTCGTAAGGGTCGACTGTTTAATTTGTCTGTGCCTGAGCACGTCGCTATGCGGAGTTACGTAAAGGAATCCTTGGAGAAGGGTCATATTCGCCCGTCGTCGTCGCCATTGGGAGCAGGGTTCTTTTTTGTGGCCAAGAAGGATGGTTCGCTGAGACCTTGTATTGATTACCGCCTTCTAAATAAAATCACGGTCAAATTTCAGTACCCCTTGCCGCTGCTGTCTGATTTGTTTGCTCGGATTAAGGGGGCTAGTTGGTTCACCAAGATAGATCTTCGTGGTGCGTATAATCTTGTGCGTATTAAACAGGGCGATGAATGGAAAACAGCATTTAATACGCCCGAGGGCCATTCTGAGTACCTGGTTATGCCATTCGGGCTTTCTAATGCTCCATCAGTGTTTCAGTCCTTTATGCATGACATCTTCCGAGAGTACCTGGATAAATTCCTGATTGTATACTTGGATGATATTTTGGTCTTCTCGGATGATTGGGAGTCTCACGTGAAGCAGGTCAGAATGGTGTTCCAGGTTCTGCGTGCGAATTCTTTGTTTGTGAAGGGGTCAAAGTGTCTCTTTGGTGTTCAGAAGGTTTCATTTTTGGGGTTCATTTTTTCCCCTTCTACTGTCGAGATGGACCCTGTTAAAGTTCAGGCCATTTATGATTGGACTCAGCCGACATCTCTGAAGAGTCTGCAAAAGTTCCTGGGCTTTGCTAATTTTTATCGTCGCTTCATAAATAATTTTTCTAGTATTGCTAAACCGTTGACTGAGTTAACCAAGAAGGGTGCTGATGTGGTCAATTGGTCTTCTGCTGCTGTGGAAGCTTTTCAAGAGTTGAAGCGTCGTTTTTCTTCTGCCCCTGTGTTGTGCCAACCAGATGTTTCGCTCCCGTTCCAGGTCGAGGTTGATGCTTCTGAGATTGGAGCAGGGGCTGTTTTGTCGCAAAGAAGTTCTGATGGCTCGGTGATGAAACCATGCGCCTTCTTTTCCAGGAAGTTTTCGCCTGCTGAGCGTAATTATGATGTTGACAATCGAGAGTTGCTGGCCATGAAGTGGGCATTCGAGGAGTGGCGTCATTGGCTTGAAGGAGCTAAGCATCGCGTGGTGGTCTTGACTGATCACAAGAACTTGACTTATCTCGAGTCTGCCAAACGGTTGAATCCTAGACAGGCTCGTTGGTCGCTGTTTTTCTCCCGTTTTGACTTTGTGGTTTCGTACCTTCCGGGCTCTAAAAATGTGAAGGTGGATGCCCTGTCTAGGAGTTTTGTGGCCGACTCTCCGGGTTTGTCTGAGCCGGCGGGTATTCTCAAAGAGGGGGTAATTTTGTCTGCCATCTCCCTGATTTGCGGCAGGTGCTGCAAAAATTTCAGGCTAATAGACCTGACCGTTGCCCAGCGGAGAAACTGTTTGTCCCTGATAAATGGACGAGTAGAGTTATCTCCGAGGTTCATTGTTCGGTGTTGGCTGGTCATCCTGGAATCTTTGGTACCAGAGATTTGGTGGCTAGATCCTTTTGGTGGCCGTCTCTGTCGCGGGATGTGCGTTCGTTTGTGCAGTCCTGTGGGATTTGTGCTCGGGCTAAGCCCTGCTGTTCTCATGCCAGTGGGTTGCTTTTGCCCTTGCCAGTCCCGAAGAGGCCCTGGACACATATCTCTATGGATTTTATTTCGGATCTCCCCGTCTCTCAAAAAATGTCAGTCATTTGGGTTGTTTGTGATCGCTTCTCTAAGATGGTCCATTTGGTACCCTTGTCTAAATTGCCTTCCTCCTCTGATTTGGTGCCATTGTTCTTCCAGCATGTGGTTCGTTTACATGGCATTCCGGAGAACATCGTTTCTGACAGAGGTTCCCAGTTTGTTTCGAGGTTTTGGTGAGCCTTTTGTGCTAGGATGGGCATTGATTTGTCTCTTTCCTCGGCTTTCCATCCTCAGACAAATGGCCAGACTGAACGAACCAATCAGACCTTGGAAACATATCTGAGATGTTTTGTTTCTGCCGATCAGGATGATTGGGTGTCCTTTTTGCCTTTGGCTGAGTTTGCCCTTAATAATCGGGCCAGCTCGGCTACTTTGGTTTCGCCATTTTTCTGCAATTCTGGTTTCCATCCTCGTTTCTCTTCAGGGCAGGTTGAGTCTTCTGACTGTCCTGATGTGGATACTGTGGTGGATAGGTTGCAGAAGATTTGGACTCATGTGGTGGACAATTTGACATTGTCTCAGGAGAAGGCTCAATGTTTCGCTAACCGCAGGCGCTGTGTGGGTCCCCGACTTCGTGTTGGGGATTTGGTTTGGTTGTCATCTCGTTATATTCCTATGAAAGTTTCCTCTCCTAAATTTAAGCCTCGTTTCATTGGTCCGTATAGGATTTCTGAGGTTCTTAATCCTGTGTCTTTTCGTTTGACCCTTCCAGCTTCTTTTTCCATCCATAACGTATTCCATAGGTCATTGTTGCGGAGATACGTGGCACCTGTGGTTCCATCCGTTGATCCTCCTGCCCCGGTTTTGGTTGAGGGGGAGTTGGAGTATATAGTGGAGAAGATTTTGGGTTCTCGTATTTCGAGACGGAAACTCCAGTACCTGGTTAAGTGGAAGGGTTATGGTCAGGAAGATAATTCCTGGGTCTTTACCTCTGATGTTCATGCTGCCGATCTGGTTTGTGCCTTTCATTTGGCTCATCCTGGTCGGCCTGGGGGCTCTGGTGAGGGTTCGGTGACCCCTCCTCAAGGGGGGGGGTACTGTTGTGAATTCTGTGGTCAAGCTCCCTCCTGTGGTCATGAGTGGTACTTCGGCTGGTTCTGTCTATGAGCTTCCTCTGGTAGATGTGAGTGGGGCTGCGGTTTCTGAGGTTCCTTCCTCAGGTGACGAGGTTAGGTCGTTAGGTGCTGCTCTATTTAACTCCACCTAGTTCTTTGTTCCTGGCCTCCAGTCAATGTTCCAGTATTGGTCTTGCTTTCTCCTGGATCGTTCTTGTGGCCTGTCTGCCCTGCATAAGCTAAGTTTTGCTTGTGTTACTTTTGTTTCCTATATTTTCTGTCCAGCTTGCTATATTGGTTTTTCTTGCTTGCTGGAAGCTCTGAGACGCAGAGGGAGCACCTCCGTACCGTTAGTCGGTGCGGAGGGTCTTTTTGCCCCCTCTGCGTGGTTGTTTGTAGGTTTTTGTGTTGACCGCAAAGCTATCTTTCCTATCCTCGGTCTATTCAGTAAGTCGGGCCTCACTTTGCTAAAATCTATTTAATCTCTGTGTTTGTATTTTCATCTTAACTCACAGTCATTATATGTGGGGGGCTGCCTTTTCCTTTGGGGAATTTCTCTGAGGCAAGGTAGGCTTATTTTTCTGTCTTCAGGGCTAGCTAGTTTCTCAGGCTGTGGCGAGTTGCATAGGGAGCGTTAGGCGCAATCCACGGCTACCTCTAGTGTGGTATGATAGGATTAGGGATTGCGGTCAGCAGAGTTCCCACGTCTCAGAGCTCGTCCTATGTTAGTAACTATCAGGTCACTTTGTGTGCTCTTAACCACTAGGTCCATTGTGGTTCTGAATCACCTGTTCATAACAGGCAATGCTGGAGGACACACTGGGGCAGGTGATAGCTGGACACACTGGGGCAATGCTGGAGACACTGGGGTAGATTGCTTGACACACTGGGGGCAATGCTGGAGGACCCACTGGGGCAGATGATTGCTGGACACTGGGGCAATGCTGGAGACACTGGGACAATGCTGGAGACACTGGGGCAGATTGCTGGACACACTGGGGGCAATGCTGGAGGACACACTGGGGCAGATGATAGCTGGACACACTGGGGCAATGCTGGAGACACTGGGGCAATGCTGGAGACAATGGGGCAGATTGCTGGACACAGTGTCTGGGGGCAATGCTGGATACACTGGGGCAATATGCTGGACACACTGGGGCAGATTGCTTGAAACACTGGGGGTAATATGCTGGACACACTGGGGCAGATTGCTGGACACACTGTCTGGGGGCAATGCTGGACACACTGGGGCAATATGCTGGACACACTGTCTGTGGGCAATGCTGGACACACTGGGGGTAATATGCTGGACACACTGGGGCAGATTGCTGGACACACTGTCTGGGGGCAATGCTGGACACTCTGGGGCAATATGCTGGACATACTGGGGCAGATTGCTGGACACACTGTCTGGGGGCAATGCTGGACACACTGGGGCAATATGCTGGACATACTGGGGCAGATTGCTGGACACACTGGGGGTAATATGCTGGACACACTGGGGGGTAATATTCTGAACACACTGGGGCAGATTGCTGGACACACTGGGCCAGATTGCTGGACACACTGTCTGGGGGCAATGCTGGACACACTGGGGCAATATGCTGGACACACTGTCTGTGGGCAATGCTGGACACACTGGGGGTAATATGCTGGACACACTGGGGCAGATTGCTGGACACACTGTCTGGGGGCAATGCTGGACACTCTGGGGCAATATGCTGGACATACTGGGGCAGATTGCTGGACACACTGGGGGTAATATGCTGGACACACTGGGGGTAATATGCTGGACACACTGGGCAGATTGCTGGACACACTGTCTGGGGGCAATGCTGGACACTCTGGGGCAATATGCTGGACACTCTGGGGCAGATTGCTGGACACACTGGGGGCAGGACTGGAGGCATGGGCAGAATGTAGATACGGGGCATGATTGGAGACACGAGGCAGAATGAAAGACATGGGGCAGGATTGGATCATGGGGCAGGATGGATACGAAGGAGACAGATGGGGCAGGATGGGGAGATCATATGGGGTAGAATGGATACTCATGAGTGCAGGATGCGAGAACATATGGCTGGAGACAGGAATGAGATACACAGGGCCAGGATGGGGGATATTATTATCATCATAGGGCTAATTAAGGGATATTATTACTGCAGTGATGTATTCATTTTATTTTTTGAGTATACTGTTTTAAATGGGGGGGGGGGCGGTCCTATTACTGTGCAGAGTGACACTATATCGCCTTTTTTTCTTCATGTGGTGTAATGTAGAAATTGGGAAAATTAAGTAATGTTTTCTGCAAGCGGAGCTCGAGATAACTGTTATTTCCTGCAGAAACGAGCCCTGGCTGGAAGAAATGATGGCGGTCTGTGCTGGATGGCAGATGAAGGACTTCACCTAGAGACGTCACTGGTGAGTCAGTGTTACCTATACACTGACACTATACACTGTATACTATATACAGAGCTCCTGTGTATAATGTCACTGGTGATCACTGTATTACCTATACATTATATACAGAGCTCCTGTGTATAATACCACCAGTGATCTCTGTATTACCTCTACACAGACACTGCATACTAAGTACAGATCTCCTGTGAATACTGGCACTGATGGTGATAGTATTGTGTTTTTGTTTTTTTGTTTTTATTACTGATCAGTATTGTAGTATTCAGTCACTATGTGGTGGTAATATGTGGTCTGGAAATGGTGTTACGGTATTTGTCCCTTGTTTGTACTATTTGGTCACCAAGTGGTGGTAATATGTGGTCTTGACATGGTGCGGTGGTATTTGTTCCTTGTATGTGATATTATTCGATCACGTGGTTGTAATTTGTGGTCTGGTCATGGTGCGGTGGTATTTGTTCCTGGTATGTGATATTGGTCATTTTAAAAATTGAAAAATAAATCAAAATATACCTAAATTGTATTAAATATTTTAACAAATATTTAATAGGTTACAGTTGAGTAGTGCCATTTTTCTGGAATAATCTGGTTCAGGTATATCATGACCCCCGTCACATGACCCCCATCACATGACTGCCGTCACATGACCGGGGGGGCCCAGAGTGTCTGAATAGCCTGGGGCCCTGGCTACCCTTAATCCACCCCTGGGGTGGGGTAACTATGTGTGACCATTATACTGTACGCAGCATCATGTGGGGCCATTATACTGTACCCAGCATCATGTGTGGCTATTATACAGTATGGAGCACTGTGTGGAAATTATACTGTATGGAGCATCATCTGTGGCCATTATACAGTACTCTCTATCAAGAACTGCCATCCCGCTCAGGTCACCCCCACTTTCCACACTTATAGAAACATACAGGCCATTAACACCCAGAAACTTATGAAGAACTTGCAGTCCTCATTGGCCCCAATCTCCTCCATCTCACATCCTGATTCTGCTCTGAAGCATTACAATGAAACCCTGCAAAGTGCCCTGGATGAAGCTGCATCTCCTATACATAGGACAACTCGGCACAGACGGCGACAACTGTGGCACACGCTGCAAACACGTTTCCTGCAGGGGTGCTCCAGGTGCGCCGAACGTCTGTGGAGAAAATCTAATCTACCCGAATCTATCCATTATAAGTTCATGCTAAAAACATACAACTCTGCCCTTCACCTCTCCAAATAAACCTATTTCAACACCCTCATCACCTCGCTGTCCAATAACCCTAAACGTCTCCTTGACACTTTCCAGTCCCTACTCAACTCAAGAGTGCAGGCCCCAACGATGGATCTCCGCGCTGACGATCAGGTCAATTACTTCAAAGAAAAAATTGACCACATTTGACAGGAAATCAACTCCCAATCTCTTCATACCATGCACTGTCCTCCCTCCCCCACTGCATCTAGTTCACTCTCTGACTTTGAACCAGTTACAGAAGCAGTAATCAGGCTCCTTGCATCTTCTCGCCCAACCACTTGCACCAGTGACCCCATTCCGTCACATCTCCTCCAGTCCCTTTCCCCAGCTGTCACCTCTCACCTAACAAAAAAATTCAACCTTTCTCTCACTTCCGGTATTTTTCCATCCTCATTTAAGCATGCCATCATACATCCATTACTTAAAAAACCATCCCTCGATCAAAACTGTGCCGCTAATTATAGACCTGTCTCTAATCTTACCTTCATCACTAAACTCCTCGAACGCCTGGTCCACTCCCGTCTTACCCGCTATCTCTCAGATAACTCACTTCTCGACCCTCTTCAATCTGGTTTCCGCTCTTTACACTCTACTGAAACTGCCCTCACTAAAATCTCTAATGACCTACTAACAGCTAAATCTAATGGTCACTACTTCATGCTAATTCTCTTGGATCTTTCCGCAGCATTCGACACTGTGGATCATCAGCTCCTCCTCACTATGCTCCGCTCCATCGGCCTCAAGGACACTGTTCTCTCCTGGTTCTCCTCCTATCTCTCTGACCGATCCTTCACTGTATCTTTTGCTGGTTCCTCCTCCTCTCACCTTCCCCTTACTGTAGGGGTTCCTCAAGGATCAGTCCTAGGCCCCCTCCTTTTCTCTTTGTATACCGCCCCTATTGGACAAACAATCAGTAGATTTGGTTTCCAGTACCATCTCTATGCTGACGACACCCAATTTTACACTTCTCCTGATATCACGCCAACCGTTTTAGATAACACCAGTGATTGTCTTACCGCTATCTCTAACATCATGTCCTCCCTCTATCTGAAAACTGAACTCCTCGTGTTTTCTCCCACTATTAACCTACCTTTGCCTGACATTGCCATCTCCGTGTGCGGTTCCACCATTACTCCAATGCAACATGCCCGCTGCCTTGGGTTAATACTTGATTCCGAGCATTCATTCACCCCCCACATCCGATCACTGGCTCGATCTTCTTATCTGCATCTCAAAAACATTTCTAGAATTCGCCCCTTTCTTACTTTCGAATCTGCAAAAAGTCTTACTGTTTCACTTATTATTCATTCTCATCGGCACTATTGTAACTCTTTATTGATCGGCCTCCCTCTTACCAAACTCTCCTCGCTCCTATCTGTCCTGAATGCTGCAGCCCGGATCATATTCCTCACCAACCGTTACACCGATGCCTCTACCTTGTGCCAGTCATTACACTGGCTACCCATCCACTCCAGAATCCACTACAAAACTACTACCCTCATCCACAAAGGACTCCATGGCTCAGCACCACCCTACATCTCCTCTCTGGTCTGAGTCTACCACCCTACCCGTGCCTTCCGCTCCGTTAATGACCTCACGTTAGCATCCTCAATAATCAGAACCTCGAACTCCCATCTCCAAAACTTTACACGTGCTGCGCCGATTCTTTGGAATGCACTACCCAGGTTAATACGATTAATCCCCAATCCCCACAGTTTTAAGCGTGCCCTAAAAACTCATTTGTTCAGATTGGCCTACCGCCTCAACGCATTAACCTAACCATCCCTGTGTGGCCCATTAAAAAGACAAAAAAAAAACAAAAACAAATTTAAACCATAATCAGGTTCCTCGCATCATGTTCTCATACACTTTATACAGTTAACAACCCTCTGTGTCTGTACTGCTACATACAGTTGGGCAAAAAAGTATTTAGTCAGTCAGCAATAGTGCAAGTTCCACCACTTAAAAAGATGAGAGGCGTCTGTAATTTACATCATAGGTAGACCTCAACTATGGGAGACAAACTGAGAAAAAAAAATCCAGAAAATCACATTGTCTGTTTTTTTTAACATTTTATTTGCATATTATGGTGGAAAATAAGTATTTGGTCAGAAACAAACAATCAAGATTTCTGGCTCTAACAGACCTGTAACTCCTTCTTTAAGAGTCTCCTCTTTCCTCCACTCATTACCTGTAGTAATGGTACCTGTTTAAACTTGTTATCAGTATAAAAAGACACCTGTGCACACCCTCAAACAGTCTGACTCCAAACTCCACTATGGTGAAGACCAAAGAGCTGTCAAAGGACACCAGAAACAAAATTGTAGCCCTGCACCAGGCTGGGAAGACTGAATCTGCAATAGCCAACCAGCTTAGAGTGAAGAAATCAACAGTGGGAGCAATAATTAGAAAATGGAAGACATACAAGACCACTGATAATCTCCCTCGATCTGGGGCTCCATGCAAAATCCCACCCCGTGGGGTCAGAATGATCACAAGAACGGTGAGCAAAAATCCCAGAACCACGCGGAGGGACCTAGTGAATGAACTGCAGAGAGCTGGGACCAATGTAACAAGGCCTACCATAAGTAACACACTACGCCACCATGGACTCAGATCCTGCAGTGCCAGACGTGTCCCACTGCTTAAGCCAGTACATGTCCGGGCCCGTCTGAAGTTTGCTAGAGAGCATTTGGATGATCCAGAGGAGTTTTGGGAGAATGTCCTATGGTCTGATGAAACCAAACTGGAACTGTTTGGTAGAAACACAACTTGTCGTGTTTGGAGGAAAAAGAATACTGAGTTGCATCCATCAAACACCATACCTACTGTAAAGCATGGTGGTGGAAACATCATGCTTTGGGGCTGTTTCTCTGCAAAGGGGCCAGGACGACTGATCCGGGTACATGAAAGAATGAATGGGGCCATGTATCGTGAGATTTTGAGTGCAAACATCCTTCCATCAGCAAGGGCATTGAAGATGAAACGTGGCTGGGTCTTTCAACATGACAATGATCCAAAGCACACCACCAGGGCAACGAAGGAGTGACTTCGTAAGAAGCATTTCAAGGTCCTGGAGTGGCCTAGCCAGTCTCCAGATCTCAACCCTATAGAAAACCTTTGGAGGGAGTTGAAACTCCGTGTTGCCAAGCGAAAAGCCAAAAACATCACTGCTCTAGAGGAGATCTGCATGGAGGAATGGGCCAACATACCAACAACAGTGTGTGGCAACCTTGTGAAGACTTACAGAAAACGTTTGACCTCTGTCATTGCCAACAAAGGATATATTACAAAGTATTGAGATGAAATTTTGTTTCTGACCAAATACTTATTTTCCACCATAATATGCAAATAAAATGTTAAAAAAACAGACAATGTGATTTTCTGGATTTTTTTTTCTCAGTTTGCCTCCCATAGTTGAGGTCTACCTATGATGTAAATTACAGACGTCTCTCATCTTTTTAAGTGGTGGAACTTGCACTATTGCTGACTGACTAAATACTTTTTTGCCCCACTGTACTTAAGCAGTTAACTGGTTCATGCAGCTTTACATTAACACCCGAGCCTTACACTATGGCTGGTCCGAATAACTAAAGCAATTGTTACCATCCACCTCTCGTGTCTCCCTTTTTCCTCATAGTTTGTAAGCTTGCGAGCAGGGCCCTCATTCCTCATGGTATCTATTTTGAAATGTGATTTCTGTTATGCTATAATGTCTATTGCCTGTACAAGTCCCCTCTATAATTTGTAAAGCGCTGCGGAATATGTTGGCGCTATATAAATAAAATTATTATTATTATTATGGAGCATTATGTGGGGCCATTATACTGTATGCAGCATCATGTGGAGCCATTATACAGTATGGAGCACTGTGTGGCCATTATACAGTATTGAGCATCATGTGTAGCCATTATACAGTATGGTAGAATAAACAAACACTGCACACGTACAGTTCAATGGAATTGCTTCAGGTGAACAATTTATTGGAATATGGTGAGGAAGGTGAAACAGGCAATTGACTTTTTGGCCATCCAGTGGCCTTGATCACAATATTGCTGAAATAAACAGAGAAATATATACAATGACAAATATATACACTGAACATTTATACATATAATCTCATGAACACATATATACAGTATATATACAATTTTAGGAAGTACAATCTTGAAAAAAAAATTAAAAAAAAATATGTCAGGGTAATCAAGAAAACTTCCCTAGGACAGCGATCTAAATTTTTAGGAGACCTATGATTCAAAGGACATTCCGGAGAGCAGGGTTTAAAGATTTAAGAGGTTAGAGACAAAAGTAGAATAACAGATAAGAATAACAGAATAACTCTGTATAAACATACTGTATGTATACATGTGTGTGGATATATCTCTATACCGCAATAGTATAGGGCAGCTCAGTTTCAAAAGTGAACCGTATCAAGGTTTTGTTATAGCGATGCCTTTAGAGGTATGCAGTAAAAGAGAAGAAAGTAATGCGGCACTCACCCCGAATTTGCTGTGAAGATTGTGATCTTTAATGGAGAAAGATGAAAATTACATCCATCAGGACATCAGGTACATATGAGGGTGCGGTATAGGAGCACGGACGATGGCCGTTTCGCACACACAGGTGCTTCTACGGGTCCAGGTAGTAGATTACAATACGTCATTTCCTTTTAAAGGATATCTGACGTATAGGTACAAATAGAAACGTGAACTAAATAAATTAGACAATGTGAACAAACTGTGAATGTGACTAAATAAATATAAATAATCTACATGCAGACCAACATTTTTCTGGAGAATACAATAAATTTATAACCATATTGTTATTTACAAAAATCATCCAAAAAGTCAATTTTAATATTAGACCAATATTATTGCCTATAAGGTATTTTTAACAATAAGAAATTTTATAAAAATACAGACATATCGAGTCGGTCATTTAAGCCAATGGGTCCCTGTGCATTAGCATTAAGGATCCATTTGGCTTCTTTTTGTAAAAGAATCCTCTTTTGGTCTCCTCCCTTTGGAGGGAATGGAACGATTTCTATGCCTGCAAAGCTAAGTGAATCTGGGTTAGCATCATGTTTTTCTCTAATGTGCTGAATTAGTCTTAAACACCCTTTTCCCGATGTAATGGAGTTGTAATGCTCTTTAAAACGCATGATCAAAGGTCTAATTGTTTTGCCTAGATAAAAATATCGGCACGGGCAGAACAGAACGTAAATCACAAACTTGCTTTTACAAGAGATAAAATCTGTTACAACATGAGTAATGGGACCTATTTGTAGTGGATTTTTTATAACATGTAGGTGACAAAACCTACAATTGCCGCATCTATGGTTACCGGCCGGAGTATTAAAAGTGAGCCAAGTATTACTGGGAGCAGTCAGTCTGTTATGCACCAATAAATCTGATAAATTGTGAGCACGTCTATATGCAAATCTTGGAGTATACTTATAGATCGAAACAAGGTCTTTATCTGTCTGCAATATGTGCCAGTTTTTGCGGACTGAGGCATGAATCACTTTATCTAAATTGCTGTGTCTAAAACAAAAAGAAAAATTATTGTTCTCTTCATTATCCAACTTGGATTTACTTTTTCTTTTTCTTTTTAAGATGTTTTGTTGGGTAAATTTACTAATTCGTGTTTCAGCTTCCTCTAATATCTGTGTAGGGTAACCTCTCATTTTTAGACGAGATTTAAGTTCATTAATTTGCTCATTGAATACTATATTATTATTATTATTAATTTTCCGTAATCTCACCATCTGACTATACGGTAGCCCCTTTTTTGTATGGAGCGGATGAGCACTCTCAAAATGCAGTATATTATTAGTTGCCGTTTGTTTCCTAAACACCTTGGTCAGTATGTCACCTTCAACAATCTCTATTTTAACATCTAGATATTCAAGATTGTCATATCCATAACATGAAGTAAACTTCATATTATAATCATTAGAAATATTCAGATGTTCGACAAAATTATTAAATTCTGTTTCACTGCCATCCCATATTATCATTATGTCATCCACAAATCTGGTATAGAAACGAATATGCTTAATGAACGGATTATTAATATTATTAACATATATTTCCTCAAAAACTGCTAAGAAAAGATTGGGATAAATACACAAAGTGGATGAGCAAAAGGTCACCAACATTATTACAAAGACCCATTCAGGGTATATCTATATGTATAGTGTAACGGGACCCTATATAGGACCATAGTGGACACACTGCATATTTATAGCCAAACACAAGAAAAAGAAAAGAAGCAGCAACTATTAGTATTAATGGTTCTTACTTTAGAGGATGGTCTACCAACCACTACTGTATGAACATGGTACGGAGTCTCCTGATCTACATATACCGGTCCACTGAATGAAGTATCTATTGAAATGGGCCGTTAAAGAATCTTCGCGATATATCCGGATTCACTATTATGGACACGTTCTTTGCAGTAGTATTTGATGTATTGTATATTCTTTGCGGTGGTCCTTAGGGCTGTGACTCCGGAATATAACTGTTATGTACATTATCCTCTTTTGATTTTTTGTTCTTTTGGTTTGTATTTTTTATGTAGTATATTTTCTTTTTATTTATTATTTCCTTTTTTAGTGGTATTGTATTCACACCTGGGCTCAATATATGCGCTTTTCGAGTGTTTCTGTATGTATTTTTCATGTTCGGGATAGTATATTATTTTACATACTGGCCACTCTATTTTTTAGGGGGCTGTAGCGCTATTCTAACATTACCCGGTTTTGGGTGCATTGGTTTGTGGCCATACATGGGTTAAGGCAATTATTTAATTATTAAGAGATTACTCTCTAACCATAATAATCATCTTTAAGGTCTCCCATTAATACCTAAACTGTAGTTCCTCTCTATATGTCCGCACCACTGTGTGTAATATGGTCCCCTTCATAATGGCCACACAGTGTGCTCTCATATGGTCTTCCTTAAAATGGCCGACTAATGCGATCTGCGCATGCGCGGACGCTTTGTATCAGTACAACCCGGAAGTGCGGCTTCTGCTCGGGGCGATGTGGCGCCATCGCTGCGGTGAGCGCATGGGGCCCCGTGCGACTCCTGCTGCGTGGCGTCCAGGTGCTCAGTGAGTGGATTTACCAGGGACCTCATCATCATCAGGTACTTCGCTGCCATTGGCCATATAATTAGCTCTTGCCCTATCATGGTGTGCCCCTCTCCCTTATATACTTCACCCAGCCTGTCACTATTGTACCCCTTGAAAAAGGCAGTAGCCGAAACGTGCGTCGGGGGGGACAGGTGTGTGGTGCCTTTTGATACTTGTGACCTTTGTACTCTACCCGGTATGTATATGTGGTATTATGCATTGGCTTTACTGTTTGTACCCTATGGGTCTTAATACATGTAGCTATATTTGGCTATCTCTGCATTGCCTATAACGTTTGATAAACTGTATTTACAGGGTAGTAGTGTGTATATGCTTTACACTATTGGAACCTACCACCTGCCCATTCTTTGTGCATGCTATGTGTAGTACGGGGATTGTTATATCCCTCCGTTATGTTTTTACCTGTTGTTATTATTAATAAAGCTTTTTGTATTTTTTCAGTATTTTGGACTAGTTGCTGCTTCTTTTCTTTTTCTTGGGTTTGGCTAAGAAAAGATTGGCGTATGTACATGAAGTGGGCGTACCCATTGCAGTTCCAGTAACTTGAGTATACCATTTGTTCATAAATTTAAATGAATTATTAGATAAAATAAAGTCTAAACTTTCCAAAATAAATGAAATGATATCAGAATCCACACCTCTTTTAAGTAAGATACTATGAATAGCTAGTATACCTTTCTCCTTGGGGATACGGGTATATAGATTCACTACATCTATAGATGTTAGGGCAAGTGTAGGTTGCCAATTTATCTCCTTGAGAGCTACCACCAGGTCACCAGAGTCCTTAATGTATGATGGAATATAATATAATAATGGTTTTAATAACCAATCGATATATTGGGACAAACTTTCAGTAACTGAGTTTATACCAGAAATTATAGGGCGACCTGTTGGTTCTCTCAAGTTTTTGTGGATTTTAGGTATACTATACCAGTACGGGAATTGTGGATGTTCAGGTAAAAGGCTTTCAGCTCTTTTTTTAGGCAATACTCCTTTTTCAACATATTTTTTTTTAACAACGATCTTAATTTTACTATATATTTATGTGTGGGATTATTAGGGAGTACTTCATAAGTCGACCGATCATTTAGCTGAGAGAGAGCTTCTGAAACATAATAATCTCTGTCCAAAATAACAATATTACCCCCCTTATCTGCTCTCCTGATAACGACATCGTCCCAACTCTGCAATTCTTTTAGTGCAGACAACTCTTTACTATTCAGGTTTTTAGTAGGAGTTTTATATAGGATTGCTTCCACGTCTTTAATGACTAAATCTTGGAAAAGGTCGATGACGTTACCAGGAGAGACAGGGGGGATAAACCGGGATTTCATACCACCCATAAATGGTTTTCTTGAAGGGACATACATAGTATCAGTGGATTGAGCTTCAAATGAATCATTTAACCCGAGTAATAAATCTGTATCGTTTTTGTCCATATCAACATCTGGTGGATATATCATAAAACCCAAGTGTCCTATCTTATTATCTGATGGTATCGTGGGACCCATTTCTGTTTGAGAACCACAGCTATTTATAGCCTGTTTTTTATCCTTCTGATAGTATTTATGAAGATGGAGTTTTCTTACACCTTTAAATAAGTCTATTTTAAAGTTGGTTAAATCAAATGATTCTGGGAGGCAATAATTTAAGCCTTTAGATAATAAGGAGATGTGATCAGTTTTTAATGTTCTTTTAGATAAATTCACTATCTGTAGATCGTCTTTAGAACTTTCATCTTTAGGACTTTCATTCTCTGCATTTGGCCCATTTATTTCCTCCAAGAGACTTGCTTGCGCTTTTTCTTTGCGGTTGCGTTTTCCTCTCCCTCGTCTGATCTTTCCTCTAAAGGGGATACTCCATCAGATTTTCGCGGAGTGGTGAAATTAATTTCACCTGTATCCTCTGCCGCACTTGAATCAGAATCAGTAATCCATCCGTCTTGTTTCTTTTTCTTATAGGTTTTACCCCCTTTAAAATTGCGGTTTTTATTATAAAATGGCAACTGTTTTTTATTTTTATTCCATTTAAACACCATCCCCATGTCATAATCGTTCTTATCTCTTAAGAATTTTTCTTTCTTTTGCTGTTTAATTTCGATTTGTAGTAAGGTTAATTTTCTTTCCATTTTATTAATAAAGCTCTTATTATGTACATCCGTTACTCGTGATGAAAGTTCTATCTTGGCTTTTACTAATTCTTTACACAGCTGTGTATATTCCTTTTCGTTTTGAGAAATAACTAAGAGCAGCAAACTGCGGGAACATTGTAAATGAATTCTTTCTCCATTAAAGATCACAATCTTCACAGCAAATTCGGGGTGAGTGCCGCATTAGTTTCTTCTCTTTTACTGCATACCGATTACTCTCTGGACATTCATGCAGAGCACCATTACCCTTTACAATTGTGATGCCTGAATACACAGCTGTCCATTAACAGTCCTGCATGCTTGGAAACATTCTGCTTTAGTGCCGTTCTACACCCTTTACTATTACGAATATTTATCTATTACTATTATTGAACTGAGCACAGAGTGTTGAGATGTTTTAAAGATTAGCATTTAATCTCGATTATTAAAGGACTTTTCCTGAGATTATGGATGAAAATATGGACGCTGGCGAGCACATAGGTATGGAGAAACAAGGCATTTTAGCAGGTCGAGAGGGTGCGGTGGAGTTTTTTGCAGACTGCAATCTGAGAGATGAACTTCAAGTAATTAGTACTAAAAGCTTGGAAACCAAGATATATACGCTTGCCGAAAAGGAAATGCGTTTGTTTTGGACTATTAAATCACTTAAATCATATATTGACTGCAATCGAGTGCCAAGAGGGTTACGTGTGTTTAAAGAAATTTCTCAATTCCAAAATGATACATCGTTCCAAGAAGAATGGGAAAAAATTCATTTACAATGTTCCCGCAGTTTGCTGCTCTTAGTTATTTCTCAAAACGAAAAGGAATATACACAGCTGTGTAAAGAATTAGTAAAAGCCAAGATAGAACTTTCATCACGAGTAACGGATGTACATAATAAGAGCTTTATTAATAAAATGGAAAGAAAATTAACCTTACTACAAATCGAAATTAAACAGCAAAAGAAAGAAAAATTCTTAAGAGATAAGAACGATTATGACATGGGGATGGTGTTTAAATGGAATAAAAATAAAAAACAGTTGCCATTTTATAATAAAAACCGCAATTTTAAAGGGGGTAAAACCTATAAGAAAAAGAAACAAGACGGATGGATTACTGATTCTGATTCAAGTGCGGCAGAGGATACAGGTGAAATTAATTTCACCACTCCGTGAAAATCTGATGGAGTATCCCCTTTAGAGGAAAGATCAGACGAGGGAGAGGAAAACGCAACCGCAAAGAAAAAGCGCAAGCAAGTCTCTTGGAGGAAATAAATGGGCCAAATGCAGAGAATGAAAGTCCTAAAGATGAAAGTTCTAAAGACGATCTACAGATAGTGAATTTATCTAAAAGAACATTAAAAACTGATCACATCTCCTTATTATCTAAAGGCTTAAATTATTGCCTCCCAGAATCATTTGATTTAACCAACTTTAAAATAGACTTATTTAAAGGTGTGAAAACTCTATCTTCATAAATACTATCAGAAGGATAAAAAACAGGCTATAAATAGCTGTGGTTCTCAAACAGAAATGGGTCCCACAATACCATCAGATAATAAGATAGGACCCTTGGGTTTTATGATATATCCACCAGATGTTGATATGGACAAAAACGATACAGATTTATTACTCGGGTTAAATGATTCATTTGAAGCTCAATCCACTGATACTATGTATGTCCCTTCAAGAAAACCATTTATGGGTGGTATGAAATCCCGGTTTATCCCCCCTGTCTCTCCTGGTAACGTCATCGACCTTTTCCAAGATTTAGTCATTAAAGACGTGGAAGCAATCCTATATAAAACTCCTACTAAAAACCTGAATAGTAAAGAGTTGTCTGCACTAAAAGAATTGCAGAGTTGGGACGATGTCGTTATCAGGAGAGCAGATAAGGGGGGTAATATTGTTATTTTGGACAGAGATTATTATGTTTCAGAAGCTCTCTCTCAGCTAAATGATCGGTCGACTTATGAAGTACTCCCTAATAATCCCACACATAAATATATAGTAAAATTAAGATCGTTGTTAAAAAAATATGTCGAAAAAGGAGTATTGCCTAAAAAAAGAGCTGAAAGCCTTTTACCTGAACATCCACAATTCCCGTACTGGTATAGTATACCTAAAATCCACAAAAACTTGAGAGAACCACCAGGTCGCCCTATAATTTCTGGTATAAACTCAGTTACTGAAAGTTTGTCCCAATATATCGATTGGTTATTAAAACCATTATTATATTATATTCCATCATACATTAAGGACTCTGGTGACCTGGTGGTAGCTCTCAAGGAGATAAATTGGCAACCTACATTTGCCCTAACATCTATAGATGTAGTGAATCTATATACCCGTATCCCCAAGGAGAAAGGTATACTAGCTATTCATAGTATCTTACTTAAAAGAGGTGTGGATTCTGATATCATTTCATTTATTTTGGAAAGTTTAGACTTTATTTTATCTAATAATTCATTTAAATTTATGAACAAATGGTATACTCAAGTTACTGGAACTGCAATGGGTACGCCCACTTCATGCACATACGCCAATCTTTTCTTAGCAGTTTTTGAGGAAATATATGTTAATAATATTAATAATCCGTTCATTAAGCATATTCGTTTCTATACCAGATTTGTGGATGACATAATGATAATATGGGATGGCAGTGAAACAGAATTTAATAATTTTGTCGAACATCTGAATATTTCTAATGATTATTAGGGTTGAGCGAAACGGGTCGAACATTTTCAAAAGTCGCCGACTTTTGGCGAAGTCGAGTTTCATGAAAGCCGATCCGACCCCTGTGCGTGGTCGGCCATGCGGTACGCGACTTTCGCGCCAAAGTCGCGTTTCAATGACGCGAAAAGCGCCATTTCTCAGCCAATGAAGGTAAACGCAGAGTGTGGGCAGCGTGATGACATAGGTCCTGGTCCCCACCATCTTAGAGAAGGGCATTGCAGTGATTGGCTTGCTGTCTGCGGCGTCACAGGGGCTATAAAGGGGAGTTCCCGCCGACCGCCATGTTACTGCTGCTGATCTGAGCTTAGGGAGAGGTTGCTGCCGCTTCGTCAGAAGCAGGGATAGCGTTAGGCAGGGTCCATTAACCACAAAACCGCTTGTGCTGTAGCGATTTCCACTGCCCAACACCACCTTCGGTGTGCAGGGACAGTGGAAGCTCCTTTTTTTTTTTTTTTCCTCAGCGCTGTAGCTCATTGGGCTGCCCTAGAAGGCTCCCTGATGGCTGCATTGCTGTGTGTACGCCGCTGTGCAAACCAACTGCTCTTTTCAAAGCACAAATCCTCTTGTTCCTTCCTTTCTGCACAGCTATCTTGTTTGTTTGTCCACACTTTTTATTTAATTTGTGCATCAGTCCACTCCTTATTGCTGCCTGCCATACCTGGCTGAGATTACTGCAGGGAGATAGTAATTGAAGGACAGTTCCTTTTTTTTTTTTTTTTTTGTGGGAGATTAAGATTGACATTTCTGCTAGAGTGCCATCTCTGTCTGTGTCATCTCTCACTCAGTGGGCCATAGAAAGCCTATTTATTTTTTTGCTTGATTTGGGATCCAAAATCTACCAGAAAAAATCACAACATCAATCAGTGGGAGAAAAATATTGGCCTCAGGGCTTGTGTGCCACTCCTTACTCCTGTGTGTGCCATCTCTCACTCAGTGGGCCATAGAAAGCCTATTAATTTTTTTGCTTGATTTGGGTTCTAAATTCTACCTGAAAAAATCATTAAATCAATCAGTGGGAGATTAATATTGGCCTTTGGGCTTGTGTGCCAGTCCTAAGCGTGCCATCTCTCTCTCTCTCAGATAGTGGGCCATAGAAAGCCTATTTTTTTATTATTTTATTGGGTTTATAAATTTTCCCTGGAAAAAAAAAAAGTGGGAGATTAATATTGGCCTCTGGGCTTGTGTACCAGTCCTGAGCGTGCCATCTCTCTCACAAATAGTGGGCCATAGAAAGCCTATTTATTTTTTTGGTTGATTTGGGTTCATAATTCTACCTGAAAAAATAAATCAATCAATCAGTGGGAGATTAATATTGGCCTTTGGGCTTGTGTGCCAGTCCTAAGCGTGCCATCTCTCTCTCTCAGATAGTGGGCCATAGAAAGCCTATTTCTTATTATTTTTTTTATTGGGTTTATAAATTTTCCCTGGAAAAAAAAAAAATGGGAGATTAATATTGGCCTCTGGGCTTGTGTGCCAGTCCTGAGCGTGCCATCTCTCTCACAAATAGTGGGCCATAGAAAGCCTATTAATTTTTTTGCTTGATTTGGGTTCCAAAATCTACCAAAAAAAATCACTAAATCAATCAGTGGGAGATTACTATTGGCCTCTGGGCTTGTGTGCCACTCCTGACTCCTGTGAGCGTCATCTGTCACTCAGTGGGCCCTAGAAAGCCTATTTTTTGTTTTATTTGTTTTCTAAATTCTCCGTGAAACAATCATTTTATTTTCTTTGGTTTCTAAATTATTCCTGAAAAAAATCATTTTTTTTGTATTTTTTTTTCTCTCAAGTCTCCCTGAAAAAAAAAAAAAAAAAAAATCTGTGGGAGATTCATATTGCCCCTTCTGCTTGTGTGCCAGTCTTGACTCCTGGGTGTGCCATCTCTCTCTCTCTCCCCAATTGTGGGCCATAGAAAGCCTATTAATTTTTTTGCTTGATTTGGGTTCCAAAATCTACCAAAAAAAATAACTAAATCAATCAGTGGGAGATTAATATTGGCCTCTGGGCTTGTGTGCCACTCCTGACTCCTGTGTGCGTCATCTGTCACTCAGTGGGCCCTAGAAAGCCTATTTTTTGTTTTATTTGTTTTCTAAATTCTCCCTGAAACAATCATTTTATTTTCTTTGGTTTCTAAATTATTCCTGAAAAAAATCATTTTTTTTGTATTTTTTTTCTCTCAAGTCTCCCTGAAAAAAAAAAAAAAAAAAAAAATCTGTGGGAGATTCATATTGCCCCTTCTGCTTGTGTGCCAGTCTTGACTCCTGGGTGTGCCATCTCTCTCTCTCTCCCCAATTGTGGGCCATAGAAAGCCTATTAATTTTTTTGCTTGATTTGGGTTCCAAAATCTACCAAAAAAAATAACTAAATCAATCGGTGGGAGATTAATATTGGCCTCTGGGCTTGTGTGCCACTCCTGACTCCTGTGTGCGTCCTCTCTCACTCAGTGGGCCCTACAAAGCCTTTTTTTTTTTTTTTTTCCTAAATTCTCCCTGAAACAATCATTTCATTTTATTTGTTTTATAAATTCTTCTGTAAAAAATAATTTTTTTTTAATTTTTTTTTTTTCTGAAGTCTCCCTTTTAAAAAAAACAAACACAAATCAGTGGGAGATAAATATTTATATTTGCGCTTCAGTGACAGTCCTGCATGTGTGCCATCTCATTTGTTGCCAACAACAACAGAGTGTGTAACATTGTGGCTGATTTTCGTTGTGGTCTCACCCACCTGTAAAGGGGTAGCTAAATCATACTGAAGTTATAGCTCACCGTGTAAGTTGTGTGACAGCAACAAATACCGTTCGTTTGGTAACGTTTTTAAAACAATGAGGAAGTCTGGTGGAAGAGGTCGTGGCCGGGGGCGTTCATTGTCAGCTGGTAATGACGGTAGTGGTAGTGGTGGAGCATCAGGTGGTCGTGGGAAAAAAAATATTGCACCTAAGTCTGGAGCTGTGGAGCCAGGTTCGTCGTCTGGCTACACAAGGCCTCGAACCCTCCCTTTTCTGGGAGTAGGAAAACCGCTTTTAAAGCCGGAGCATCAAGAGCAAGTTTTGGCTTATCTTGCTGACTCAGCCTCTAGCTCTTTTGCCTCCTCTCGTGAAACTGGTAAAAGTAAAAGCAGCGCGTCGTTAGTGGATGTTCACGGTCAGGGACAAGTCGCTTCCTTGTCCTCTTCAGCAAAAACAACAACAGAGAAGAATGCAGCAGGCGACACAACGGGTTACTCCATGGAGCTCTTTACACATACCGTCCCTGGCTTAGAAAGTGAAGCAGTTAACAGTCCATGCCCATTACAAGTTGAATCTGACATGGAGTGCACTGATGCACAGCCACAGCCAGACTACTATGCTGGTCCTTTGACTCAGACCACAACATTGCCCTCGCAGGGTGCTGATCAAGAATCAGACCCTGATGAGACTATGTTGCCCCATCACGAACGCTATACCACCGACCGACACGGTGACACAGACGAAGTTGCACACGAGCTACAAGAAGAGGTAATAGATGACCCAGTTCTTGACCCCGATTGGCAGCCATTGGGGGAACAGGGTGCAGGCGGCAGCAGTTCTGAAGCGGAGGAGGAGGGGCCGCAGCAGGCATCAACATCGCAACAGGTTCCATCTGCCGTGCCCGTATCTTGGCCAAAACGCGTGGCAAAGTCAAAACCTGTTGGAGGACAGCGTGGCCATCCGGTTAAAGCTCAGTCTGCAATGCCTGAAAAGGTATCCGATGCTAGAAAGAGTGCAGTCTGGCATTTTTTTAAACAACATCCAATTGATCAGCACAAAGTAATCTGTCAAAAATGTTCAACTACCTTAAGCAGAGGGCAGAATCTGAAAAGTGTCAATACAAGTTGCATGCATAGACATTTAACCACCATGCATTTGCAAGCTTGGACTAACTACCAAACGTCCCTTAAGGTTGTAGCACCCTCGGCCAATGAAGCTACTCATCAACGCAACATCCCTTCCGGCAGTGTAGGGCCACCATTTTCTGCACCACCTGCAGTATCTGTGCAGGTTTCTTTGCCAGGCCAAAGCAGTCAGGGTCAGGGAATCTCCAGTTTCGTAGTAGGAAACACTGCATCTAGGGCACCGGCGGCAACAATACCATCTCCCACCGTCTCTCAGTCTGCCATGTCCACCGGCACCCCCGCTAGTTCCACGATCTCCAGCTCTCCAGTCCAGCTCACCCTACATGAGACTATGGTTAGAAAAAGGAAGTACTTAGCCTCGCATCCGCGTACACAGGGTTTGAACGCCCACATAGCTAGACTAATCTCGTTAGAGATGATGCCCTACCGGTTAGTTGAAAGCGAAGCTTTCAAAGACCTGATGGACTACGCTGTACCACGCTACGAGCTACCCAGTCGACACTTTTTTTCCAGAAAAGCCATCCCAGCCCTCCACCAGCATGTTAAAGAGCGCATCGTCCATGCACTCAGGCAATCTGTGAGCACAAAGGTGCACCTGACAACAGATGCATGGACCAGTAGGCATGGCCAGGGACGTTACGTGTCCATCACGGCACACTGGGTAAATGTGGTGGATTCAGGGTCCACAGGGGACAGCAAGTTTGGGACAGTTCTGCCTAGCCCACGGTCTAGGAAACAGTTGGCTGTAGCCGTTCGCACCCCCTCCTCCTCCTCCTCCTCCTCGTCCTCCTGCAGAAGCGAGAGCTCGTCCACAGACCGCAGTCGCACAACCACTCCATCCGCAGCTGCCACTGTTGCACACCAGGTCTCCCATTATGGGGCAGCTACTGGCAAACGTCAGCAGGCTGTATTGGCTATGAAGTGTTTGGGCGACAACAGACACACCGCGGAAGTTCTGTCCGAGTTCTTGCAGCAAGAAACGCAGTCGTGGCTGGGCACTGTAGATCTTGAGGCAGGCAAGGTAGTGAGTGATAACGGAAGGAATTTCATGGCTGCACATCTCCCTTTCCCAACTGAAACACATTCCTTGCCTGGCTCACACCTTAAACCTGGTGGTGCAGTGCTTCCTGAAAAGTTATCCGGGGTTATCCGACCTGCTCCTCAAAGTGCGTGGACTTTGCGCACATATCCGCCGTTCGCCTGTACACTCCAGCCGTATGCAGACCTATCAGCGTTCTTTGAACCTTCCCCAGCATCGCCTAATCATAGACGTTGTTACAAGGTGGAACTCAACACTGCACATGCTTCAGAGACTGTGCGAACAGAGGCGGGCTGTTATGTTTTTGTGGGAGGATACACATACACGGGCAGGCAGTAGGATGGCAGACATGGAGTTGTCAGGTGTGCAGTGGTCAAAGATTCAAGACATGTGTCAAGTCCTTCAGTGTTTTGAGGAATGCACACGGCTGGTTAGTGCAGACAACGCCATAATAAGCATGAGCATCCCCCTAATGTGTCTGCTGATGCAAAGTTTGACGCACATAAAGGATCAGGCGTCTGCACCAGAGGAAGAGGAAAGCCTTGATGACAGTCAGCCATTGTCTGGTCAGGGCAGTGTACAGGACGAGGTAGCGGGCGAAGAGGAGGTGGAGGATGAGGAGGATGATGGGGATGAGTATATTTTTAATGAGGAAGCTTTCCCGGGGTCATTGGAAATTGGTGGCGTGGCAAGGGCGGGTTCTGGTTTTTTGAGGGACACAAGTGACGTAGATTTGCCTGCAACTGCCCCTCAACCAAGCACAACCGCAGATTTGACAACTGGAACTTTGGCCCACATGGCGGATTATGCCTTGCGTATCCTCAAAAGGGACACACGCATTACAAAAATGATGAACGATGACGATTACTGGTTGGCCTGCCTCCTTGATCCTCGCTATAAAGGCAAATTGCGAAATATTATGCCACATGAGAACTTGGAACTAATATTAGCAACAAAACAATCAACTCTTGTTGACCGTTTGCTTCTGGCATTCCCTGCACACAGCGCCCGTGATCGTTCTCACACGAGCTCCAGGGACCAGCAGACCAGAGGTGTTAGAGGGGCAGAAATCAGAAGTGGCGTTGGCCAGAGGGGTTTTCTGACCAGGTTGTGGAGTGATTTTGCTATGACCGCAGACAGGACAGGTACTGCAGCATCAATTCAAAGTGACAGGAGACAACATTTGTCCAGTATGGTTACAAACTATTTTTCATCCCTTATCGACGTTCTCCCTCAACCGTCATTCCCATTTGATTACTGGGCATCCAAATTAGACACCTGGCCAGAATTGGCAGAATATGCATTGCAGGAGCTTGCTTGCCCGGCAGCTAGTGTCCTATCAGAAAGAGTATTCAGTGCTGCAGGTTCAATACTAACTGAAAAAAGGACTCGTCTGGCTACCCAAAATGTAGATGATCTAACCTTCATTAAAATGAACCACAACTGGATTTCGAAATCTTTTGCCCCACCTTGCCCGGCTGACACCTAACTTTCCTATGAAAAGGTCTTGCCTGTGGACTCTTCTGAATGACTTTTCCAATCTCGTAATTTTCTGCACCTGATTGTCCAGCATACGATATGTTTACTCCTAACAAAATGGCCAAACTCCCCACACGGGGCCGTGGTATCGCCACTTTGCGCCAGCACCCGTGAGAGTGCTGTTTGTCTGAAGAGGTGGGTGTGCCCGCTTTTGGTCGACGGCACTGCCACTGGGTCCCTCATAGTACAATAAAGTGTCTCTGGCGGTGGTGGTGCGCACCCAACGTCAGACACACCATTGTAATATGAGGGGCCCTGGGCCTGTACCGCCGGCCACAAGACAGTTCCCCCCCCCAGCTCAAACAGTGCTCTACCACTAGCAAAATTATCTCTCACAGCTTCACCAATGTTTAGTCTATGCGCTGACATCCTTCAATGCCTGGCACTGACAATACCATTGTTTTGACATTTTTGTTATGTTAGGCCTTCGAAGCCTGTCTGCGGTCCGTTCTTTCTACAACTACTACACTGACCAGGCCACTGCTGGCCGTGTTCCCCTGGAACCAATTTAAACTTGCCTACAGCCAGCCCAATTTTGTTATGTTAGGCCTTCTTAGCCTGTCTGCCGTCACTCCTTCCACTAGACTTCCACTGACCAGACCACTGTTGCCCGTGTACACCTGGAACCAATTTTAAATTGCCAACAGCCAAATGTTATTATGTTAGGCCTTTGATGCCTGTCTGCCGTCACTCCTTCCACTAGACTTCCACTGACCAGACCACTGTTGCCCGTGTACCCCTGGAACCAATTTTAAATTGCCAACAGCCCAATGTTATGATGTTAGGCCTTTGATGCCTGTCTGCCGTCACTCCTTCCACTAGGCCTCCACTGACCTGTCTACTGCTGCCCGTGTTCCCATGGAACCAATTGTAAATTGCCTACAGCCAGCCCATTTTATTACGTTAGGCCTTCGAAGCCTGTCTGCGGTCCCTCCTTCCACTAGGCCTCCACTTACCTGTCTACTGCTGCCCGTGTTCCCCTGGAACCAATTTTAAATTGCCTACAGGCAGCCCAATTTATTATGTTAGGCCTTCGAAGCCTGTCTGCGGTCCCTCCTTCCACTAGGCCTCCACTTACCTGTCTACTGCTGCCCGTGTTCCCCTGGAACCAATTTTAAATTGCCTACAGCCAGCCCATTTTATTATGTTAGGCCTTCGAAGCCTGTCTGCGGTCCCTCCTTCCACTAGGCCTCCACTGACCTGTCTACTGCTGCCCGTGTTCCCCTGGAACCAATTTTAAATTGCCTACAGGCAGCCCAATTTATTATGTTAGGGCTTCGAAGCCTGTCTGCGGTCCCTCCTTCCACTAGGCCTCCACTGACCTGTCTACTGCTGCCCGTGTACCCCTTGAACCAACATCATAAAATAAAAAAAAAAGTATTTTGCTTATAAAAAAGAAAATACTGGTGAGATATCAAATGCAGACATTTTAACATTAAAAACAAACACACAACTAAAATCTGGTACAGTACTAAAAATGGCCACCAGCTACAATTACTTTCTCCTGCAAGTAGTTAACTGAAAGGTTTTTTAAATTGAAAACACAGATATGGCATCCACCGAGTGTTGTCCTGTCGCGTCTTCTTTATATTATTGCCGAGAAGATGCAAAACAATGAAAATAATAAAATCATTAATTACCAAAATAATAGAGAAAGTCAACACCACATTGCAAATAAACATTCATTCCAAATAAAGAAGCAGGGCGCGTCCGAGGGTGAGTATATACCTAATAAGAATATAATCACCCTCGGACGCGCAATGCTTATTTCCAACAGCCTTCCTTCCTAAGAATCAGCCCTTCCGTGGTGTAGAGAGACGTTGTGTTACACTCCAAGGTGTTCCCCAGGTTGCCTTTCCTGAGCTTCGATCTTCCGGCTCTCGTTTAGTAGTTGTTGGAAACTACGCTGCATTAGGCCTTCAAATTGGGTATGGGGTGTAGAGAGATGGTGTGTTCCACTCCAAGGTGTTCCCCAGGTTGCCTTTCCTGAGCTTCGATCTTCCGGCTCTCGTTTAGTAGTTCTTGGAAACTACACTGCATTAGGCCTTCAAATTGGGTATGGGGTGTAGAGAGAGGGTGTGTTACACTCCAAGGTGTTCCCCAGGTTGCCTTTCCTGAGCTTCGATCTTCATGCTCTCGTTTAGTAGTTGTCGGAAACTACGCTGCATTAGGCCTACAAATTGGGTATGGGGTGTAGAGAGAGGGTTTGTTACACTCCAAGGTGTTCCCCAGGTTGCCTTTCCTGAGCTTCGATCTTCCGGCTCTCGTTTAGTAGTTGTTGGAAACTACGCTGCATTAGGCCTTCAAATTGGGTATGGGGTGTAGAGAGAGGGTGTGTTACACTCCAAGGTGTTCCCCAGGTTGCCTTTCCTGAGCTTCGATCTTCCGGCTCTCGTTTAGTAGTTCTTGGAAACTACACTGCATTAGGCCTTCAAATTGGGTATGGGGTGTAGAGAGAGGGTGTGTTACACTCCAAGGTGTTCCCCAGGTTGCCTTTCCTGAGCTTCGATCTTCATGCTCTCGTTTAGTAGTTGTCGGAAACTACGCTGCATTAGGCCTACAAATTGGGTATGGGGTGTAGAGAGAGGGTTTGTTACACTCCAAGGTGTTCCCCAGGTTGCCTTTCCTGAGCTTCGATCTTCCGGCTCTCGTTTAGTAGTTGTTGGAAACTACGCTGCATTAGGCCTTCAAATTGGGTATGGGGTGTAGAGAGAGGGTGTGTTACACTCCAAGGTGTTCCCCAGGTTGCCTTTCCTGAGCTTCGATCTTCCGGCTCTCGTTTAGTAGTTCTTGGAAACTACACTGCATTAGGCCTTCAAATTGGGTATGGGGTGTAGAGAGAGGGTGTGTTACACTCCAAGGTGTTCCCCAGGTTGCCTTTCCTGAGCTTCGATCTTCCGGCTCTCGTTTAGTAGTTCTTGGAAACTACACTGCATTAGGCCTACAAATTGGGTATGGGGTGGAGAGAGATGGTGTGTTACACTCCAAGGTGTTCCCCAGGTTTCCTTGCCATTGCTTCGGTCTTCCGACTCTCGTTTACTAGTTGTAGAAAAGTACACTGCATTAGGCCTACAAAATGGGTATGGGGTGGAGAGAGATGGTGTGTTACACTCCAAGGTGTTCCCCAGGTTGCCTTTCCTGAGCTTCTATCTTCAGGCTCTCATTAAATTGTGGTTAAATGGAACAACTGCATTTGGCGTACTAGTTGGTTTGGGGCCTACTATCGGTGTCTGCCACTCCTTGCTGTTCTCCTGGTTTCCTGTCCTGAAATTCCATTTTCAGGCTCTCTTTAAGTAGTTGTTAATGTTAGACTGCATTTGGCCTACTAGTTGGGTTGGGGCCTACTATCGGTGTCTGCCACTCCTTGCTGTTCTCCTCCACTGAACAAAGCTGTGCCGCCTGTTTACTACGGTTGCCAATTTTGAACTGCATTTCGACTACTTACTGATTTGGCCCTACTCTCTGTGTCAGCCTCTCATTCCAGTTGTCCTCCACTGCAATGCCCCCTGGTTATTCCTGTGTTACCAATTTTGAACTGCATTTAGCCCACTTTATTCTTTGGGCCTATATCTGTGTTTCCACTTCATCGTGTCCATTGCCCAGCCAGTGATAGATGAGTCTGCTGGTACATTGACCCATAACGCAACATTCCCCGTGCATGCTACACAACAACATTGTGACCCTGCTGAAAGTCAGGTTGCTCTTCCCGCATACCATACCACCTTACACGGGGACAAAGAGGAAGGTGCAGATGAAAGTGCAGGTTCCTTCATCAGGTGGGGGGAGGAATACTAGTTGGCGACGTCACTGGCACAGGGCCTCTCATAGTACGCAAAAGTGTTGCTGCCGGTGGGAGGCGCCCCCGCCGTGCAAACACACCGCTGTACTTTGAGGGGCCCTGTGCCAGTGCCAATGCCAACAAGTGGGCCCCCCCTGCTTGCTCAGGATCACAGCACTTGCAAAGTTGAAATACTTACCTCTCCCTGCTCCACTGCCGTGACGTGGTCCAGATTTCCTGGGCCCACTAATTACTTGAACCAGCCCTACCCCACACAACTTTAGCCAAATGACCCCCAATTTCAAATGCCTTCCAATTATTATAAGGTAAATTACGCTTGACAAGCTTCATTAAGAAGAATGGATGGTTTTGACATTAAAATGGGCACTCTAGGTGTTTTCCTGGCCCCCACTCACTGCCGACTATGCTGCCCCATTGACTTGCATTGGGTTTCGTGTTTCGGTCGATCCCGACTTTTCGCCATAATCGGCCGATTTCACTCGACCCGACTTTTGAGATAGTCGGGTTTCGCGAAACCCGGCTCGACTCTAAAAAGGTCAAGGTCGCTCAACTCTAATGATTATAATATGAAGT
This sequence comes from Ranitomeya imitator, assembly GCF_032444005.1. NCBI lineage: Eukaryota > Metazoa > Chordata > Amphibia > Anura > Dendrobatidae > Ranitomeya > Ranitomeya imitator. The sequence goes on from NC_091284.1 coordinate 223,332,643, forward strand.
TTACTTCATGTTATGGATATGACAATCTTGAATATCTAGATGTTAAAATAGAGATTGTTGAAGGTGACATACTGACCAAGGTGTTTAGAAAACAAACGGCAACTAATAATATACTGCATTTTGAGAGTGCTCATCCGCTCCATACAAAAAAGGGGCTACCGTATAGTCAGATGGTGAGATTACGGAAAATTAATAATAATAATAATAATAATATAGTATTCAATGAGCAAATTAATGAACTTAAATCTCGTCTAAAAATGAGAGGTTACCCTACACAGATATTAGAGGAAGCTGAAACACGAATTAGTAAATTTACCCAACAAAACATCTTAAAAAGAAAAAGAAAAAGTAAATCCAAGTTGGATAATGAAGAGAACAATAATTTTTCTTTTTGTTTTAGACACAGCAATTTAGATAAAGTGATTCATGCCTCAGTCCGCAAAAACTGGCACATATTGCAGACAGATAAAGACCTTGTTTCGATCTATAAGTATACTCCAAGATTTGCATATAGACGTGCTCACAATTTATCAGATTTATTGGTGCATAACAGACTGACTGCTCCCAGTAATACTTGGCTCACTTGTAATACTCCGGACGGTAACCATAGATGCGGCAATTGTAGGTTTTGTCACCTACATGTTATAAAAAATCCACTTCAAATAGGTCCCATTACTCATGTTGTAACAGATTTTATCTCTTGTAAAAGCAAGTTTGTGATTTACGTTCTGTTCTGCCCGTGCCAATATTTTTATCTAGGCAAAACAATTAGACCTTTGATCATGCGGTTTAAAGAGCATTACAACTCCATTACATCGGGAAAAGGGTGTTTAAGACTAATTCAGCACATTAGAGAAAAACATGATGCTAACCCAGATTCACTTAGCTTTGCAGGCATAGAAATCTTCCATTCCCTCCAAAGGGAGGAGACCAAAAGAGGATTCTTTTACAAAAAGAAGCCAAATGGATCCTTAACCCCTTAGTGACAGAGCCAATTTGGTACTTAATGACCGAGCCAATTTTTGCAATTCTGACCACTGTCACTTTATGAGGTTATAACTCTGGAACGCTTCAACGGATCCCGCTGATTCTGAGACTGTTTTTTCGTGACATATTGTACTTCATGTTAGTGGTAACATTTCTTCGATATTACTTGCGATTATTTATGAAAAAAACGGAAATATGGCGAAAATTTTTAAAATTTTGCAATTTTCAAACTTTGTATTTTTATGCCCTTAAATCAGAGAGATATGTCACGAAAAATAGTTAATAAATAACATTTCCCACATGTCTACTTTACATCAGCACAATTTTGGAAACAAAATTTTTTTTTGTTAGGGAGTTGTAAGGGTTAAAAGTTGACCAGCAATTTCTCATTTTTACAACACCATTTTTTTTTAGGGACCACATCACATTTGAAGTCATTTTGAGGGGTCTATATGATAGAAAATAATGAAGTGTGACACCATTCTAAAAACTACACCCCTCAAGGTTCTCAAAACCACATTCAAGAAGTTTATTAACCCTTTACGTGCTTCACAGGAACTGAAACAATGTGGAAGGAAAAAATGAACATTTAACTTTTTTTTGCAAACATCTTAATTCAGAACCATTTTTTTTATTTTCACAAGTGTAAAAACAGAAATGTAACCATAAATTTTGTTATGCAATTTCTCCTGAATACGCCAATACCCCATATGTGGGGGTAAACCACTGTTAGGGCGCACCGCAGAACTTAGAAGTGAAGGAGCGCCGTTTGACTTTTTCAATGCAGAATTGGCTGGAATTGAGATTGGACGCCATGTCACGTTTGGAGAGCCCCTGATGTGCCTAAACAGTGGAAACCCCCCACAAGTGACACCATTTTGGAAACTAGACCCCTTAAGGAACTTATCTAGATGTGTGGCGAGCACTTTGAACCCCCATGTGCTTCACAGAAGTTTATAACGTAGAGCCGTGAAAAAAAAAAATCGCATTTTTTCTACAAAAATGATCTTTTTGCCCACAAATTTTTATTTTCACAAGGGTAACAGGAGAAATTAGACCACAAAAGTTGTTGTGCAATTTCTCCTGAGTACGCTGATACCCAATATGTGGGGGTAAACCACTGTTAGGGCGCACCGCAGAGCTTGGAAGAGAAGGAGTGCCGTTTTACTTTTTCAATGTAGAATTGGCTGGAATTGAGATCGGACGCCATGTCGCGTTTGGAGAGCCCCTGATGTGCCTAAACAGTAGAAATCCCCCACAAGTGACCCCATTTTGGAAACTAGACCCCCCATGGAACTTATCTAGATGTGTGGTGAGAACCTTGAATGCCCAAGTGCTTCACAGAAGTTTATAATGCAGAGCCGTGAAAATAAAAAATATTTTTTTTTTCCACAAAAAAGATATTGTAGCCCCCAAGTTTTTATTTTTACAAGGGTAACAAGAGAAATTGGACCCCAAAAGTTGTTGTCCAATTTGTCTTGAGTATGCTGGTACCCCATATGTGGGGGTAAACCACTGTTTGGGCGCACGGCAGAGCTCGGAAGGAAGGAGCGCCGTTTTGGAATGCAGACTTTGATAGAATGGTCTGCGGGTATTATGTTGCATTTGCAGAGCCCCTGATGTACCTAACCAGTAGAAACCCTCCACAAGTGACCCCATTTTGGAAACTAGACCCCCCAAGGAACTTATCTAGATGTGTGGTGAGAACTTTGAATGCCCAAGTGCTTCACAGAAGTTTAGAATGCAGAGTCTTGAAAATAAAAAATATTTTTTTTTTCACAAAAAAGATTTTGTAGCCCCCAAGTTTTTATTTTCACAAGGGTAACAGGAGAAATTGGACTGCAATAGTTGTTGTCCAATTTATCCCGAGTACGCTGATGTGCCATATGTGGGGGTAAACCACTGTTTGGGCGCACGGCAGAGCTCGGAAGGGAAGGAGCGCCTTTTTGGAATGCAGACTTTGATAGAATGGTCTGTGGGCATTATGTTGCGATTGCAGAGCCCCTGATATACCTAAACTGTAGTAACCCCCCACAAGTGACCCCATTTTGGAAACTAGACCCCCCAAGGAACTTATCTAGATGTGTGGTGAGAACTTTGAATGCCCAAGTGCTTCACAGAAGTTTAGAATGCAGAGTCGTGAAAATAAAAAATATTTTTTTTTTTCACACAAAAGATTTTGTAGCCCCCAAGTTTTTATTTTCACAAGGGTAACAAGAGAAATTGGACCCCAGAAGTTGTTGTCCAATTTATCCCGAGTACGCTGATGCCCCATATGTGGGGGTAACCCACTGTTTGGGCGCACGGCAGAGCTCAGAAGGGAGGGAGCACCATTTGACTTTTTGAGCGCAAAATTGGCTGTCGTGTTTGGAGACCCCCTGATGTACCTAAACAGTGGAAACCCCCCAATTCTAGCTCCAACCCCTAACCCTAATCCCAACCTGATCCATAATCCTAATCACTAACCCTAACCATAATCACAACCCTTACCCCAAAACAACCCTAATGTCAACCCTAACCATAACCCTAATCAAAACCCTAAATCCAACACACCCCTAATCCTAATCTCAACCCTAACCTCAAACCTAACCCTAATCCCAATACACCCCTAATCACAACCCTAACCTTAACCCTAATCCCAAACCTAACCCTAATCCCAAGCGTAACCCTAATGCCAACCCTAACCCTAATACCAACCCTAATCCAAACCCTAAACCTAATCCCAGCTCTAACCCTAACTTTAGCCCCAACCCTAGCCCTAACTTTAGCCCCAACCCTAACCCTAGCCCTAAGGCTACTTTCACACTTGCGTTGTTTGGCATTCCGTCGCAATCCGTCGTTTTGGACAAGAAACGGATACTGCAAATGTGCCCGCAGGATGCGTTTTTTGCCCATAGTATTGCCGACGGATCGTGACGGATGGCCACACGTCGCGTCCGTCGTGCACTGGATCAGTTGTGTTTTGGCGGAGCGTCGGCACAAAAAAACGTTCAATGAAACGTTTTTTTGTACGTCGCATCCGCCATTTCTGACCGCGCATGCGTGGCCGTAACTCCGCCCCCTCCTCCCCAGGACATAGATTGGGCAGCGGATGCGTTGAAAAACTACAGCTGCTGCCCACGTTGTGCACAATTTTCACAACGTGCGTCGGTATGTCGGGCCGACGCATTGCGACGGCCCCGTACCGACGTAAGTGTGAAAGAAGCCTAACCCTAAATTTAGCCCCAACCCTAACCCTAAATTTAGCCCCAACCCTAACCCTAAATTTAGCCCCAACCCTACCCCTAACCTAACCCTACCCCTAACCCTAACCTAACCCTACCCCTAACCTAACCCTAGCCGTAACCCTACCCCTAACCTAACCCTAGCCCTAACCCTACCCCTACCCTAACCCTAACCCTACCCCTAACCCTACCCCTACCCTAGCCCTAACCCTAACCCTACCCCTACCCTACCCCTAACCCTAACCCTACCCCTAACCCTACCCCTAACCCTACCCCTAACCCTACCCCTAACCCTAACCCTAATTTTAGCCCTAACCGCTGTTCTCCTGCCGGCCGGCAGATGGAGACAGATGGCGGGCGCACTGGGCATGCGTCCGCCATGTTCTTCTGCCGGCGGCCAGGAGGAGCAGCAAGAGGATCCAGGGACCTAGGTGAGTATGCTAGGGTCCCCGAATCCCCCTATTTCTCTGTCCTCTGATGTGCGATCACATCAGAGGACAGAGAATTACACTTTACTTTTTTTTTTTTTTTTTTTGCGGTCGCCGGTAAACAGTTAATTACCGGCGATCGCAAAACAGGGGTCGCTAAAACCGACCCCCGATCATGCTCTTTGGGGTCTCGGCTACCCCAGGCAGCCGAGACCCCAAAGATTCTCCCGGTGCCGGCCGGCGGGCGCACTGCGCATGCGCCCGCCATTTTGAAGATGGCGGCGCCCACCGGGAGACACGAGGAGCATCGGGGGAGCTAGGTGAGTATTGGGGGGCCATCTGGGACCCCTTTTCTCTGTCCTCCGATGTGCGATCACATCGGAGGACAGAGAAATTAAAAAGAGATCGCTTTTTTTTTTTTTTTTTTGCGATCGCCGGTAAACGGTTAATTACCGGCGATCGCAAATGCGGGGAGGGTTAAAAAAACCCCGAATCATGTTCTCTGGGGTCTCGGCTACCCTCGGCAGCCGAGACCCCGGAGAAAATCGGCCTGTGGGGGGCGCTATACACTTTTTCCACAGCGCCGTTAATTAACGGCGCTGTGGTTTAAGTACCCTTAGCGGCCGCCGTTAAAAGGCGTATCGGCGGTCGCTAAGGGGTTAATGCTAATGCACAGGGACCCATTGGCTTAAATGACCAACTCGATATGTCTGTATTTTTATAAAATTTCTTATTGTTAAAAATACCTTATAGGCAATAATATTAGTCTAATATTAAAATTGACTTTTTGGATGATTTTTGTAAATAACAATATGGTTATAAATTTATTGTATTCTCCAGAAAAATGTTGGTCTGCATGTAGATTATTTATATTTATTTAGTCACATTCACAGTTTGTTCACATTGTCTAATTTATTTAGTTCACGTTTCTATTTGTACCTATACGTCAGATATCCTTTAAAAGGAAATGACGTATTGTAATCTACTACCTGGACCCGTAGAAGCACCTGTGTGTGCGAAACGGCCATCGTCCGTGCTCCTATACCGCACCCTCATATGTACCTGATGTCCTGATGGATGTAATTTTCATCTTTCTCCATTAAAGATCACAATCTTCACAGCAAATTCGGGGTGAGTGCCGCATTACTTTCTTCTCTTTTACTGCATACCGATTACTCTCTGGACATTCATGCAGAGCACCATTACCCTTTACGATTGTGACGCCTGAATACACAGCTGTCCATTAACAGTCCTGCATGCTTGGAAACATTCTGCTTTAGTGCCGTTCTACTCCCTTTACGATGCCTTTAGAGGTGTGAACACTGAAATGAAGGATTTACCACATAGGGGAAATGTATGGCCAACAGTTCAAATGGAGAGCGTCAGGGTAGGTGTATACACACCACATAACCAGAAGAAGACTTGCAGTAAAATACCAATTGTCGGAAAAATAGTATTTTTACTAATGTTATACGTAAAAAGTTTGAGACCATTAAGTGAATGACTATGGTGTACTTGCCTATATAGTGTAGAGCCTAATGGGGCCAGTGAGGATTTCAGTAACAGCGCTGTGTGTGCTTGCTAGTCCGAAAGCAATATAAGCCCTTATATCTGTGGAGGAGGAAAATGGGGTACATCTTAGGGTGTCTAAATGTAAGCTCTAGGTGACTTACAGTGGGGCAAAAAAGTATTTAGTCAGTCAGCAATAGTGCAAGTTCCACCACTTAAAAAGATGAGAGGTGTCTGTAATTTACATCATAGGTAGACCTCAACTATGGGAGACAAACTGAGAAAAAAAAATCCAGAAAATCACATTGTCTGTTTTTTTAACATTTTATTTGCATATTATGGTGGAAAATAAGTATTTGGTCAGAAACAAACAATCAAGATTTCTGGCTCTCACAGACCTGTAACTTCTTCTTTAAGAGTCTCCTCTTTCCTCCACTCATTACCTGTAGTAATGGCACCTGTTTAAACTTGTTATCAGTATAAAAAGACACCTGTGCACACCCTCAAACAGTCTGACTCCAAACTCCACTATGGTGAAGACCAAAGAGCTGTCAAAGGACACCAGAAACAAAATTGTAGCCCTGCACCAGGCTGGGAAGACTGAATCTGCAATAGCCAACCAGCTTGGAGTGAAGAAATCAACAGTGGGAGCAATTATTAGAAAATGGAAGACATACAAGACCACTGATAATCTCCCTCGATCTGGGGCTCCACGCAAAATCCCACCCCGTGGGGTCAGAATGATCACAAGAATGGTGAGCAAAAATCCCAGAACCACGCGGGGGGACCTAGTTGTCGGGATCACACTCAGTCGGAGCAGCCTTTGGAAGTGGGGAATCACCAGAAATAATACACAAGACACGTCTTGTATAGTGTATCACTGGGAAGTCTATGAAGCACGCCTGCCTTCAAGGTGCTATCCCTTCTTTATATAGTTGTTTCAGTAGGTTTAGTGGTTATACAAGTTTTGCATGTTTAAACAAAGAGACAAAACAGGAAAGAAAGAAAAGAAAAGAAAACAGTTTCGTGGGCGGCAGTTTCACAACAAACAGTACAAAGGCAATTCCACAGACAAGAAAAACAGGATTTCATACTATAGCTAAAATGTCCTTGAATGGACAGGTCAATGTTTATCACAAATTCTTTTTTTTTTATTTTTGTTCATTGAGGTAATCATTTTTGTTCTGCTCTTCACAATCCCCCCTTTGACATATTCCATTCAAAACCTTGTTGATCATTTTAGTCATTCTTTTTGTGATATTACAAAAAAAAAACTTTATATTCTCGCATCCATTACACAAAATTTATTTGTGCATACCGAGATACCCTTGAGTACAACCTTGAATAATACATATATAATTACAATAACCATAACTGTATGTATTAGGCTTTGCATAATCCCGGTAACCCACCCACCGATCCCTCTGAACCAATTGGCCGGGTTAAGAAAAGAAAAGGTATCTGACCACCAGCTATCCTTATTTTGGTCATTGTCTTTGTCATACTGATCCCTGAGTCGTTGTACGTCTTTTAATTTAAATCTCATACTCATAGTACTATTCGGGTCTATATAATGACAGCAGGTGGGTCCGATGATTTGACACATACCCCCTTGTGAGGCAGTTAGGTAATCCAATACCAGGGTATGTTGGTTAGTGACTATTATAAGCTGATTCTGTACAGCTATACTAGTATTTAATATGTCCAATATATCCCAAATCTGATCATCTAGATAATCCGTGGCTCTAACTAATTTATCCCACATCTGTGTTAACATAGGATAAATAAAAATGGTACTAGCAATTTTGTTGGGAATTCCCATTTGTACTATATGCGGCCTCCCCGAGGGACGTGGTGAGTTATCTGCAGCTCTTTTATACAGTGTGTGCTTGGGCACGGCTTGCATATTCACTTGTTTATTTGAAATTATGAAAGTAGCCGGGGTTAGGCGTCCTAATGTACAAGTACCCTTTATACCTACGGGAAGCCATTTATATGCTCCTTCTCCGCATATCCAAAATGTACCCTCAGGCAGATCCCACAAAGCTGAGTGCTGCAATACCAATCTGTGAGCCAAATCCACAAAACTAGATACATTCTGAAGCATACACCAAGAGGGTTTTTGTCCCAAGGGGCTACAGTACCCGGCTGCGGGATTCCCACATACATGCATTCCGTTGACATACTCATTGGATTCATTACAAACCAGGTTCCCCGGCTTACTTGTACAACTGTTTGCATCACCTTGGGGGAACAACTCAGAATGTTCCCATTTTCTATTATGTATATATCTTTCCAATACTGTAGGTTTGAAAGCATCAGAGGAAGGGGTGGTTGTACTGAAACTGAGCTGTAGATTTTCAGTGGGGACCTGTCCTAAATCAGTTAATCCAGTCTTATTCCTAGGTACCCATTTTCCTCCCTTGAATGCTAAATATTGTAAGTTGTCTATTTTTCCTGTAAGATTGCCCTGCCACCAAGGAAATTCTACCCATCCCACAATTGGTATGGCGATTGTAGTATTCCATAGTCTAGTATTGCCAGGTTGGTTGTTGGCCAGGTTGTCTGAACAATTAGGCCAAGCGAATATTTCTTCAGCTGACACGGGAACTGCTAGAAAAGGTATACTTGTGGCTGATACCGGTGAATGGGTACAGATCCAACAATCTGCCAGGGGTTGCGTATTATTTAACAAGTCATGCACTAATTTTCTATGATGTTGTACGAATCTATTGTTCAAAGGGGCTAGAGAATTCAGTCTTTCCCATGCCTCCGTTGAGGTTAACATTATTAACATCAATATCATGAGTCTTATACTGCTTTTTTGCAATGGCTTGCATGTATCCATGATGCCTTTCCTTCAAGCTTGACTGCTGTTGGAGTTGTTAACAGGACTTGGAAAGGTCCGTCAAATCTCGGTTCCAGAGTCTTTCTGGTGTGTCTTTTCACGTAGACTTGATCACCAGGTTCCAACTTGTGGCCTCCTTCGAGATTTTCTGGATCTGGAAGGGAAGCAAAAACTTGCGAATGCACTTTAGTTAAACGTTTTTGTAATTCTTGTACATAAGCAGTTAAAGTCTCAGTATTCAACATCAGTTGTTGTGGAAAATAACAACCCAAATTTGCTGCTCTACCAAAAAAGAATCTCATGTGGTGACAGCTTAGCCTTCCCCCTTGGGGTGTTTCGGATGGAATACAGGGCAAGTGGTAGACACTCGGTCCAAGGCTTTCCTGTTTCTGCCATGGCCTTCTGGATTTTTAATTTTATTGTCCCATTTAATCTTTCCACTTTACCTGAACTCTGTGGATGATATGGAGTGTGAAACTGGTTTTCTACTCCCAACATTTTCATAACATTCTGGAATATTTCCCCAGTAAAATGGGTACCCCTATCTGACTCGATCACCTCAGGCATGCCGTAACGGGGTATCAGTTCATGTGCTATTTTAATGGCAGTAGTTTTTGCTGAGGCTTTACAAACTGGATAAGCCTCTGGCCACCCTGAGAACATGTCATAGTAACATAGTAACATACATAGTTAGTAAGGCCGAAAAAAGACATTTGTCCATCCAGTTCAGCCTATGTCCACACACACAAGCACATATTCGTATCCATTGTACCTAGGAAGTTGGATGTAGTCGATCTGGAGTCTTTGAAAGGGATACAGTGGTCTTACATGATGCTTGGTTGGGGTTTTAATGGCCTGACCTGGATTGTGTGCCAGGCATATAGCGCATGCAGCACACATGTTCCGAGCAAAATTACCAAAACCTGGAGCCAACCACCTTTCTTTTACCTTGAGCGTCATACCATTTGCCGACACATGCGTGGGTAGGTGGAGGTCACTTGCCACTGCGGGGTACCAGGCTCTGGGTAAACACAACAAAGTTCCTTTTTTCCATAATCCTTGCTGATCTTCTGCCCCTTTTTTCTGCCACTGCCCTCGTTCTTCGTCGTCTACCTGTTTCTGAGCTTCCTTCAATCTTTCCTCATCATCTTCAGAGCTATCTAGTGTGTGGGCATGATGTAAGGGTTTACGTGCTGCCTGTTTTGCTGCCTTATCGGCTTTATCGTTACCCCTGGCTTCCTCGGTGTCGAGTCTCACATGTGCAGCTACCTTTATCACCGCTATTTCTTTAGTTTCTTGTGCTGCCTCCAGAATCTGTCTAATGAGGGAGGCATGTTTAACAGGTTGGCCTGAAGCAGTCATATAACCTCTGGCTCTCCATATTACGCCAAAATCGAAAATAATGCCATGTGCATATCTAGAATCAGTGTATATGTTTGCTGTCTGATCTTTGGCTATTTTTAGAGCTTCAACTAATGCCGTAAGTTCTGCTTCTTGTGCAGACTGATTAGCAGGGAGAGGTTCTGCTTTCAGCACTTCATGCTGAGTTACTACCGCATAACCTGTATGAAATTGTCCATTCATATCTGCATATCTACTGCCATCTATGAAAAGTTCAAATGTAGCATTACAGAGTGGCTTGTCACGTACATTACATAAGCCCTGAGTCTCTTGTTCCATTAATTGTACACAATCATGCATTGACTTTGATGGGTCAAAGGAGTTGGAGAGTGCAGTTTCAAAGGAGTTGGAGAGTGCAGTTTCCTCAGGTATGGTACCCCCCTCAGACTCTAAAGGGAGCAAAGACGCGAGATTAAGAGTCTGAATCCTGGCAAAGGAAATGTTGGGCGGCAGTAGTAGGGAACATTGGAGACGGAGGTGTCTGGCCATTGAAATATGTTTAGGTTGGACCTGGTTAAGAATGCCATGTACATCATGAGTGGTCTGAACTAGAAGTGGGTGATCAAGAACAATCTCAGAAGCTTTATCTAATAACAGTGAAATTGCGGCTACTACTCTTACACAAGAAGGTGCGGCTCTAGCTACAGGGTCCAGATGAGCTGATATGTATGCCACAGGTCTCTGTTTGTTTCCATGTTTTTGTGTGAGCACCCCTGTAGCATGTGAGGATATCTCAGCTGCCATCAATTGAAAAGGTTTAGTGTAGTCTGGGAGTCCCAAAGCCGGAGCTGATACCAGTGCTGTTTTCAAAGAGGAAAATGACTGTTTAGCCTCTTCACTGAGTGAATATGGTGTGTTGGCAATACAGTCATATAAAGGCTGCATGAGTTGACTTGCATGTATGATCCACTGTCTACAGTGTGAAACAATACCTAGGAAAGCATGCAGCTGTTTGTGATTCCTGGGTTCAAGCATGTTACGTATGGCTTCCGTACGTTGAGGTGTGAGGTGTCTGATGCCCTGTGATATGCAGTGACCTAAAAACACGACTGTTTGTTGACAAGCCTGGAGTTTCTGTCTATTTACTTTACAGCCTTCTTGCGCTAGGAAAATTAAGAAATTAACAGTTGAGGTAACTGCCGTCTGCTCATCAGGGCAACAAATAAGTAAGTCATCTACATACTGTAGAATGACTACTCCTGGTTCTGGGATGAAATTTTTTAGCACGGTCTGCATTGCTTCAGAGTACAAAGTTGGTGAGTGTACCATACCTTGTGGCAATCTTGTCCATGCTAATTGTTTACCCTTGAATGTAAAGGCAAACAAATGCCAACAGTTCTTATGTAGTGGCACAGAAAAAAATGCGTTTGATAAGTCAATTACCGTAAAATATGCAGCAGTGCTGGGAATTTGAGACAGTAAGGTATGAGGATTCGGTACCACAGGGGTGACCGGTGCCAAAACCTTATTGATTTCCCGTAAGTCGTGCACCATGCGATATTTCACCATAGTTTCTTTGGAGGACACTTTCTTTTTAACAGGATATAAGGGTGTATTGGCGGGTGACCTGATTTCTACCAAAACACCTTGTAACACATAATCCTGAATTTGTTGAGAAATCGCCTGTTCTTGCTGGGCGCTGATGGGGTATTGCCTAAGCTGAGGTAATATGGTTCCCGGGGCAGTTTCTAACAGTATAGGAGCTACTGATAAAAATCCTACATCAGTGTCTCCTTTTGCCCATAGGCTGTCAGGAACCCGAGACAAGTCAATTTTTGCTTGTTGAGTGTAAATTTCGGGAAAATCCTCCATTGCCTGTATTCTAACATATGGTTCCAGAGTTTCTGCATCTTCAGGGATGGTCAGCATAACTGTGCCATCTTCTCTAAAATGGATGTTTGCATGCATTTTACTTAAGACATCAGTACCCAACAAGCAGGTAGGTGCACCTTTAGCAAATAAAAATTTGGATACAAAAGTTTTAGGGCCAAAGCTCACATTTCAAGGTTTTGTAAAGGGCAACGCCTGAATTTTACCATCATACCCTTCTGCATATGTAACCTTTGAGGATATATTGTCAGGATATGGTAAAAAGTCCTGATTTAAAATGGAGGATGTTGCTCCCGTATCTATCAGAAAAGGTACATTTTTACCCTCAACTTCAACTTGTATTATTGGTCTTCTAGAAGGAAGAGAGACCTGCATAACTTTCAGTCATTCTGAGCTGTCTGTTTGATCAGGCACTGGGTTATTTATCCTATTTTTGGGTACAAAGGTTCCTGAATCTATATCTGCTTTTCTCTTCCTACATTCCCTTTGGAAATGTCCTGGCTTCTTACAGTAATGACAAGTAAGCTTTTGATTAGCAGAGCCAGTATTAGCCTGTGCAATTCTTACTGGCTTAGAATTTTCTCTTAAGTCCATTTCTATCCCTACAGCTTTCTGTCTAGCCAGGTGTGGGTCTTCCAAGGTTCTCCAATCAGGGGTTGCGGCCTTAAGCTTTTCCTTCACTTTTGGAGACAATCCATCTATAAAGGTTTTTGTAACTAACCTCATCATTCCTGGAGCGGTTAGATCCATGCCTTCATCTCTGAAATTATTTTCTACACTTAGATAATATTCGTCTACTGATTGTCCAGATTTCTGAGCCACCACTCCCGTTGTTCCTCTCTGCCTCTGTCTCTCCCTCATGAAAACCATTAAGTGATCTACAAATTGTGTACCTGATTCTATCGTTTGTAAGGCACCATCTCCTGCTTGGGGCCTATGTACCTGTAGATTTGCTAATAGCTCCTGGAAGAGTCCAGGAGTCATTTTCATTCTACATAATTCTTCTCCATCTGCCCAAACTCCAGCGTGAGTCTGCATAATTTGCTGTATATATTGTGCAAATCTAACTGGACACTGGGTGGGATCTGGTGCGTTATGCAAGAGAGACATGCCTTCAGCGGGGGACCAAGGGAAATATTGTCGAGTTTGGTGATATCTAGTTCCCATTACTCCGTCAGCACCAGGTTCCCTAAAGGGTCTTGGTACTACCCTAACAGGGGCAAGTACAGCGCCATGTCTAGGTGTACCACAGGCTAGGCAATCATTTCTCCAGTCTGGATTTTGTTGTCCACAGTGCGGACATACCCATCCTCCTGGTCCGGCTAAACTTTGAGGTGGTGTTTGCAGAAAAGATGGGGCATGTGGGTTAAGGTATGGGGGTGGGGTATTTTTAGATTCCACATTTTGTTTTTCTCCACAGCCTGTGGGTCTAATACACCACTTTTTACTCTGTTGATTATATGTCCATCCCTCATTTTCTGCTACCCTAGAGACATCAATCAATGCTTGGATCTGATCTATCCATTTCTTGTCTCTGATTATGCCTTTTTTCCTTTCCTGAATTCCTTCCCATAGTTTTCTACTAAAAGCTTCTGCCCTAGTAACTCCAAACTTACTAAAAATCTTTTTCAGCCCCTTAGTGGCATCTTCACCACTTCTCTCCTTTATGATAGTATAGATATCTAATTCTTCTGGTTCCGACTTTGTTTGCTTATTCCCCATTTTCTTATCCTGAGCTTTCTTGCCCTAGGTGGCGTTTGGGTATGAGAATACCTCGTTACCTTCTTCCTAAGGAGCTAGGATGTCTTTTTCTTGCCCTAGGTGGCGTTTGGGTATGAGAATACCTCGTTACCTTCTTCCTAAGGAGCTAGGATCTTTAAACTGTGTTGATGTAAGAAAATCCTGATTCCTACACCTATAGCAAACAACACAAATGCAACCAGACAGAAAAAGAAAAAGAACATACAACGTATCTTGTCCCAGGCTAATTTATCTGTCCTGGGCTTATACTATCACATACAACGTATTCTTGTCCCAGGCTAATTTATCTGTCCTGGGCTCATACTATCATACACTTATCCGTCACCAGGTTTTTGTCAAAGACAGGATCAGAGATTGAACATAGGCGCGGAGGTCTCCCCGAAAGGACGCAACCACGTTGCCCAGTGGGACAGTCACTTCTTCTGTTTCAACCCCCTGGGCGGCTTATAGGGCTATTCCCAACTTCCACACACCTTCTATTCACATTCACTCTCATTCAATGCCGTACTCCGTGAGGTGATCAATTCCTAAATAGTTCAAGAACCCGAGCTATAGGTATCCTCCTCTACTAGAACTACCCGCTAAAGAACACGACACAGAAAATCTTACGGACAGTGCAGGGCAGATATAAGAGATCTAACAGTGTCTCTTACCTGGCCAGGTTTTTGTTCATCTGCCGTCCATTATCCCAGATTCTCTTTTCGTTCGTATTCTGCCGGTGTTCTTGAAGGAATACACAGACCTCGGGTCCCTGTTCGGGCGCCAGGAAATGTCGGGATCACACTCAGTCGGAGCAGCCTTTGGAAGTGGGGAATCACCAGAAATAATACACAAGACACGTCTTGTATAGTGTATCACTGGGAAGTCTATGAAGCACGCCTGCCTTCAAGGTGCTATCCCTTCTTTATATAGTTGTTTCAGTAGGTTTAGTGGTTATACAAGTTTTGCATGTTTAAACAAAGAGACAAAACAGGAAAGAAAGAAAAGAAAAGAAAACGGTTTCGTGGGCGGCAGTTTCACAACAAACAGTACAAAGGCAATTCCACAGACAAGAAAAACAGGATTTCATACTATAGCTAAAATGTCCTTGAATGGACAGGTCAATGTTTATCACAAATTCTTTTTTTTTTATTTTTGTTCATTGAGGTAATCATTTTTGTTCTGCTCTTCACATAGTGAATGAACTGCAGAGAGCTGGGACCAATGTAACAAGGCCTACCATAAGTAACACACTACGCCACCATGGACTCAGATCCTGCAGTGCCAGACGTGTCCCACTGCTTAAGCCAGTACATGTCCGGGCCCGTCTGAAGTTTGCTAGAGAGCATTTGGATGATCCAGAGGAGTTTTGGGAGAATGTCCTATGGTCTGATGAAACCAAACTGGAACTGTTTGGTAGAAACACAACTTGTCGTGTTTGGAGGAAAAAGAATACTGAGTTGCATCCATCAAACACCATACCTACTGTAAAGCATGGTGGTGGAAACATCATGCTTTGGGGCTGTTTCTCTGCAAAGGGGCCAGGACGACTGATCCGGGTACATGAAAGAATGAATGGGGCCATGTATCGTGAGATTTTGAGTGCAAACCTCCTTCCATCAGCAAGGGCATTGAAGATGAAACGTGGCTGGGTCTTTCAACATGACAATGATCCAAAGCACACCACCAGGGCAACGAAGGAGTGACTTCGTAAGAAGCATTTCAAGGTCCTGGAGTGGCCTAGCCAGTCTCCAGATCTCAACCCTATAGAAAACCTTTGGAGGGAGTTGAAAGTCCATGTTGCCAAGCGAAAAGCCAAAAACATCACTGCTCTAGAGGAGATCTGCATGGAGGAATGGGCCAACATACCAACAACAGTGTGTGGCAACCTTGTGAAGACTTACAGAAAACGTTTGACCTCTGTCATTGCCAACAAAGGATATATTACAAAGTATTGAGATGAAATTTTGTTTCTGACCAAATACTTATTTTCCACTATAATATGCAAATAAAATGTTAAAAAAAACAGACAATGTGATTTTCTGGATTTTTTTTTCTCAGTTTGTCTCCCATAGTTGAGGTCCACCTATGATGTAAATTATAGACGCCTCTCATCTTTTTAAGTGGTGGAACTTGCACTATTGCTGACTAACTAAATACTTTTTTGCCCCACTGTATCTCATAGGTCCGGTCGTCTCACATTCATCGGTGGCACAGTGGGAACCGCAATCCAGATCCTGGGAGCCAGCGTTGGTGGCTAAGTGGGGAGAGCTGACACATTGTGTGTCCTAGCAGGTGAGCGGCTGTAGCAAAGAGCGCGGTGCCGCTGTATAAGTGCCTGGTCAATCATGTGACCGGATGTGATGGAGAACGCCGGCGCATGCGCAGACCTCAGCGGTACTAGGATTTGTTGAACCAATATTCAGGGCAATATGCGGAGTTTGCGTGGTAAGGATACAGGCGCATGCGCAGTGTGTGGTGATGGTAGCAGTTGTTGTGCATGTTGTCATGGTAATGCCTAGTGCTTTCATAATAGGAAGGAGATCACAGTTTATATTCAAGCACAGCGCCGAGACCCTTGTCTTTTAAAAGTTAAACAATAAAGGCAGAGTAAAAAAACCTTATAGACTGGTAATATAGACAATAGGCAATGCAAGTTATACATGTAATCCATGAAGTAGGAGTCCAAACTACATATAATTTTGTAATAATACATGAAGGTTCAGGATATGATGGCAGGTGAAATGAGTAGAAAATGAAATAAGTAAAAAAATGGAAATAATTATGATGAACAAAAAGGAAAAATGAAAATAAACATAAAAATAAAAAAATAAATATAAAAATAAAAAATAAAAATAGAAATAAAAATAAAAATTAAAAAAATAAAAGAAAATAAAATAAAGGATGAAAAAAACGAAAAAAAAAGAAAAAAAGAAATAGTAATAAAAATAATAAAAATAAAAATAAACAAGAATAATAATAAAAATAAAGATAAAAATAAAATAAAGATAAAATTAAAAATAAATATAAAAATAAAAATAATAAGGGGGATGTAAATGAAACTTACACCAAACCTAAGGTGTATATTTCGTCTCCCTGCCAAATACAAAGATGTCAACTATGTATCTGTACCATGTGAGGGCGTGCTGTTGAAAGATAGAGTTAAAATAGACATGTTTGCGTTCAAAATGGTCCATGTAGAGATTTGCGAAGGCCGGAGCTACATTAGACCCCATAGCGGTCCCACATATTTGTAAAAAAGAAGTCGTCCTCGAAGAGAAAGAAGTTTTCCCTGAGAACCAGGTTGAGCAGATCAAGACAAAGTGTCTGGGTGCCAGTGTCAATGTTGGCTTCTTGGAGGGTTAATGATACAGCTTCAATTCCCCTGTTGTGGGTGATGGGTGTGTATAAACTATTTACATCCAGAGTGCAGAGGATGCTGTCAGGTGGGATGCTGTTGATGTTACTGATTTTGTTTAAGAAGTCGCCCGTATCCAGGATGTAAGATCTTGTCAAGCGGGCATGTGGTGTAAGAACTTTCTCAAGAAAAATGGATAGAGAGTTGAGTATAGAGTTGGTTGATGCTACTATGGGAAATCCAGGTGGATTATGGAGGTTTTTGTGTATTTTGGGAAGGATATAGAGTACTGGGGTTACAGGGTGGTGGCTAATGAGATATGTTTTAGTTTTAGTGTCAATGGTCTTGAGCTGTAAATGTTTATCTACCACAGTACTGATTTTATGGCGTATACAGTGGGTGGGGTCTGAATTTAATCTTCTGTATGTAGTCATGTCAGAAAGTTGTCTTCTGACTTCGGCTATATTGTGACTCCTATTCATAACGTCAGTGGCCCCGCCTTTACAGATTCTAACAATAATGTATGGCCATTATATAGTATTGAGCATCATGTGTGGCCATTATACAGTATGGAGCATCATGTGTGGCCATTATACAGTATGGAGCATCATGTGTGGCCATTATACCATATGGAGCATCAGGTGGGGCCATTATACAGCATGGAGCATCATGTGGGGCCAGTATACTGTACGCATCATGTGGGGCCATTATACAGCATGGAGCACTGTTATGGCTGGCAATCAGGCAACACAGCGTGCAGTAATCAGCGCACATACAGAGATCTGGCAATAACCCAAAACAATAGGACGAGCTCTGAGACGTGGAATCTCTGTAGACTGCAGTACCTGATCTATCCTCACACAACTGGAAGCAGCAGTGGATTGCGCCTATCAACTACCTATGCAACTCGGCACTGCCTGAGGAGCTGACTAGCCTGAAGATAGAAATACAAGCCTGACTTACCTCAGAGAAATACCCCAAAGGAATAGGCAGCCCCCACATATAATGACTGTTAGCAAGATGAAAAGACAAACGTAGGAATGAAATAGATTCAGCAAAGTGAGGCCCGATATTCTAGACAGAGCGAGGATAGCAAAGAGAACTATGCAGTCTACAAAAAACCCTAAAACGAAAACCACGCAAAGGGGCAAAAAGACCCACCGTGCCGAACTAACAGCACGGCGGTGCACCCCTTTGCTTCTCAGAGCTTCCAGCAAAAGATAATAACAAGCTGGACAGAAAAAACAGAAAACAAACTAGAAGCACTTATCTAGCAGAGCAGCAGGCCCAAGGAAAGATGCAGTAGCTCAGATCCAACACTGGAACATTGACAAGGAGCAAGGAAGACAGACTCAGGTGGAGCTAAATAGCAAGGCAGCCAACGAGCTCACCAAAACACCTGAGGGAGGAAGCCCAGAGACTGCAATACCACTTGTGACCACAGAAGTGAACTCAGCCACAGAATTCACAACAGTACCCCCCCCTTGAGGAGGGGTCACCGAACCCTCACCAGAACCCCCAGGCCGACCAGGATGAGCCACATGAAAGGCACGAACAAGATCTGGGGCATGGACATCAGAGGCAAAAACCCAGGAATTATCTTCCTGAGCATAACCCTTCCATTTGACCAGATACTGGAGTTTCCGTCTAGAGACACGAGAATCCAAAATCTTCTCCACAATATACTCCAATTCCCCCTCCACCAAAACAGGGGCAGGAGGCTCCACAGATGGAACCATAGGTGCCACGTATCTCCTCAACAACGACCTATGGAATACATTATGTATGGAAAAGGAGTCTGGGAGGGTCAGACGAAAAGACACCGGATTGAGAATCTCAGAAATCCTATACGGACCAATAAAACGAGGTTTAAATTTAGGAGAGGAAACCTTCATAGGTATATGACGAGAAGATAACCAAACCAGATCCCCAACACGAAGTCGGGGTCCCACACGGCGTCTGCGATTAGCGAAAAGCTGAGCCTTCTCCTGGGACAAGGTCAAATTGTCCACTACCTGAGTCCAGATCTGCTGCAACCTGTCCACCACATAATCCACACCAGGACAGTCCGAAGACTCAACCTGTCCTGAAGAGAAACGAGGATGGAACCCAGAATTGCAGAAAAATGGAGAGACCAAGGTAGCCGAGCTGGCCCGATTATTAAGGGCGAACTCAGCCAACGGCAAAAATGACACCCAATCATCCTGGTCAGCGGAAACAAAACATCTCAGATATGTTTCCAAGGTCTGATTGGTTCGTTCGGTCTGGCCATTAGTCTGAGGATGGAAGGCCGAGGAAAAAGATAGGTCAATGCCCATCCTACCACAAAAGGCTCGCCAGAACCTCGAGACAAACTGGGAACCTCTGTCAGAAACAATATTCTCAGGAATGCCATGTAAACGAACCACATGCTGGAAGAACAAAGGCACCAAATCAGAGGAGGAAGGCAATTTAACCAAGGGCACCAGATGGACCATTTTAGAAAAGCGATCACAGACCACCCAAATGACAGACATCTTTTGAGAAACGGGAAGGTCAGAAATGAAATCCATCGAAATATGTGTCCAAGGCCTCTTCGGGACCGGCAAGGGCAAAAGCAACCCACTGGCACGTGAACAGCAGGGCTTAGCCCTAGCACAAATTCCACAGGACTGCACAAAAGCACGCACATCCCGTGACAGAGATGGCCACCAGAAGGATCTAGCAACCAACTCCCTGGTACCAAAGATTCCTGGATGACCGGCCAGCACCGAACAATGAAGTTCAGAGATAACTTTACTAGTCCACCTATCAGGGACGAACAGTTTCTCGGCCGGACAACGATCAGGTTTATTAGCCTGAAATTTCTGCAACACTCTCCGCAAATCAGGGGAGATGGCAGACACAATGACTCCTTCCTTGAGGATACTCGCCGGCTCAGATAACCCCGGAGAGTCGGGCACAAAACTCCTAGACAGAGCATCCGCCTTCACATTTTTAGAGCCCGGAAGGTATGAAATCACAAAATCAAAACGAGCAAAAAATAACGACCAACGGGCCTGTCTAGGATTCAAGCGCTTGGCAGACTCAAGATAAGTAAGGTTCTTATGATCAGTCAAAACCACCACGCGATGCTTAGCACCCTCAAGCCAATGACGCCACTCCTCGAATGCCCACTTCATGGCCAGCAACTCTCGGTTGCCCACATCATAATTACGCTCAGCAGCAGAAAATTTCCTGGAAAAGAAAGCACATGGTTTGAACACTGAGCAACCAGAACCTCTCTGTGACAAAACCGCCCCTGCACCAATCTCAGAAGCATCAACCTCGACCTGGAACGGAAGAGAAACATCAGGTTGACACAACACAGGGGCACAGCAAAAACGACGCTTCAACTCCTGAAAAGCTTCCACGGCAGCAGAAGACCAATTAACCAAATCAGCTCCCTTCTTGGTCAAATCGGTCAATGGTCTGGCAATGCTAGAAAAATTACAGATGAAGCGACGATAAAAATTAGCAAAGCCCAGGAATTTCTGCAAACTTTTTAGAGATGTCGGCTGAGTCCAATCCTGGATGGCCTGAACCTTAACCGGATCCATCTCGATAGTAGAAGGGGAAAAGATGAACCCCAAAAATGAAACTTTCTGCACACCGAAGAGACACTTTGATCCCTTCACGAACAAGGAATTAGCACGCAGTACCTGGAAAACCATTCTGACTTGCTTCACATGAGACTCCCAATCATCTGAGAAGATCAAAATGTCATCCAAGTAAACAATCAAGAATTTATCCAGATACTCACGGAAAATGTCATGCATAAAAGACTGAAAAACAGATGGAGCATTGGCAAGTCCGAACGGCATCACCAGATACTCAAAATGACCCTCGGGCGTATTAAATGCCGTTTTCCATTCATCTCCTTGCCTGATTCTCACCAGATTATACGCACCACGAAGATCAATCTTAGTAAACCAACTAGCCCCCTTAATCCGAGCAAACAAGTCAGAAATCAATGGCAAGGGATACTGAAACTTAACAGTGATCTTATTAAGAAGGCGGTAATCAATACACGGTCTTAGCGAACCATCCTTCTTGGCTACAAAAAAGAACCCTGCTCCCAATGGTGACGACGATGGGCGAATATGTCCCTTCTCCAGGGACTCCTTCACATAACTGCGCATAGCGGTGTGTTCAGGTACGGACAAATTAAATAAACAACCCTTAGGGAATTTACTACCAGGAATCAAATCGATAGCACAATCACAATTCCTATGCGGAGGAAGGGCATCAGACTTGGACTCTTCAAATACATCCTGAAAGTCCGACAAGAACTCTGGGATGTCAGAAGGAATGGATGACGAAATAGACAAAAATGGAACATCACCATGTACTCCCTGACAACCCCAGCTGGTTACCGACATAGAGTTCCAATCCAATACTGGATTATGGGTTTGTAGCCATGGCAACCCCAACACGACCACATCATGCAAATTATGCAGTACCAAAAAGCGAATAACTTCCTGATGTGCAGGAGCCATGCACATGGTCAGCTGGGCCCAGTACTGAGGCTTATTCTTGGCCAGAGGTGTAGCATCAATTCCTCTCAACGGAATAGGACACCGCAAAGGCTCCAAGAAAAATCCACAACGTTTAGCATAATCCAAATCCATCAGATTCAGGGCAGCGCCTGAATCCACAAACGCCATGACAGAATATGATGACAAAGAGCACATTAAGGTAATGGACAAAAGGAATTTGGACTGTACAGTACCAATAACGGCAGAGCTATCGAACCGCCTAGTGCGTTTAGGACAATTAGAAATAGCATGAGTAGAATCACCACAATAGAAACACAGTCTGTTCAGACGTCTGTGTTCGTGCCGTTCTACTTTAGTCATAGTCCTGTCGCACTGCATAGGCTCAGGCTTACTCTCAGACAATACCGCCAGATGGTGCACAGATTTACGCTCGCGCAAGCGACGACCGATCTGAATGGCCAAGGACATAGACTCATTCAAACCAGCAGGCATAGGAAATCCCACCATTACATCCTTAAGAGCTTCAGAGAGACCCTTTCTGAACAAAGCCGCTAGTGCAGATTCATTCCACAAAGTGAGTACTGACCATTTTCTAAATTTCTGACAATATACTTCTACATCATCCTGACCCTGGCATAAAGCCAGCAGATTTTTCTCAGCTTGATCCACTGAATTAGGCTCATCGTAAAGCAATCCCAGCGCCTGGAAAAATGCATCAACATTACTCAATGCAGAATCTCCTGGTGCAAGAGAAAACGCCCAGTCCTGTGGGTCGCCGCGCAAAAAAGAAATAATAATCAAAACCTGTTGAATAGGATTACCAGAAGAATGAGGTTTCAAGGCCAAAAATAGCTTACAATTATTTCTGAAGCTCAGGAACTTAGTTCTGTCACCAAAAAACAAATCAGGAATCGGAATTCTTGGTTCTAGCATCGATTTCTGATCAATAGTATCTTGAATCTTTTGTACATTTACAACGAGATTATCCATTGAGGAGCACAGAGCCTGAATATCCATGTCCACAGCTGTGTCCTGAAGCACTCTAATGTCTAGGGGAAAAAAAAGACTGAAGACAGAGCTAAGAAAAAAAAATGATGTCAGGATTTCTTTTTTCCCTCTATTGGAAATCATTGAAAGGCTCCTTGTACTGTTATGGCTGGCAATCAGGCAACACAGCGTGCAGTAATCAGCGCACATACAGAGATCTGGCAATAACCCAAAACAATAGGACGAGCTCTGAGACGTGGAATCTCTGTAGACTGCAGTACCTGATCTATCCTCACACAACTGGAAGCAGCAGTGGATTGCGCCTATCAACTACCTATGCAACTCGGCACTGCCTGAGGAGCTGACTAGCCTGAAGATAGAAATACAAGCCTGACTTACCTCAGAGAAATACCCCAAAGGAATAGGCAGCCCCCACATATAATGACTGTTAGCAAGATGAAAAGACAAACGTAGGAATGAAATAGATTCAGCAAAGTGAGGCCCGATATTCTAGACAGAGCGAGGATAGCAAAGAGAACTATGCAGTCTACAAAAAACCCTAAAACGAAAACCACGCAAAGGGGCAAAAAGACCCACCGTGCCGAACTAACAGCACGGCGGTGCACCCCTTTGCTTCTCAGAGCTTCCAGCAAAAGATAATAACAAGCTGGACAGAAAAAACAGAAAACAAACTAGAAGCACTTATCTAGCAGAGCAGCAGGCCCAAGGAAAGATGCAGTAGCTCAGATCCAACACTGGAACATTGACAAGGAGCAAGGAAGACAGACTCAGGTGGAGCTAAATAGCAAGGCAGCCAACGAGCTCACCAAAACACCTGAGGGAGGAAGCCCAGAGACTGCAATACCACTTGTGACCACAGAAGTGAACTCAGCCACAGAATTCACAACAGAGCACTCTGTGGCCATTTTACAGTATTGAGCATCATGTGTCGCCGTTATACAGTATGGAGCATCCTGTGTGGCAACTATACAGTATGGAGCACTGTGTGGCCATTATACAGTATGGAGCATCATGTGGGGCCATTTTACAATATGGAGCACTATATGTGGCCATTATACAGTATAGAGCATCATGTGTGGCAATTATACTGTATGGAGCACTATGTGTGGCCATTATACAGTATAGAGCATCATGTGTGGCCATTATACTGTATGGAGCACTGTGTGGCCATTATACAGCATTGAGCATCATGTGGGGCTATTATACAGTATGGAGCATCATGTGTGGCCATTATACATTATTGAGCATCATGTGGGGCCATTATATAGTATAGAGCATCACGTGTGGCTATTATACAGTATGGAGCACTATGTGTGGCCAATATACAGTATGGAGCATCATGTGCGGCCATTATACAGTATTGAGCATCATGTGTGGCCATTATACAGTATTGAGCATCATGTGTGGCCATTATACAGTATTGAGCATCATGTGTGGCCATTATACAGTATGGAGCACTGTGTGGCCATTATACAGTATTGAGCATCATGTGGGGCCATTATACAGTATGGAGGATCATGTGTGGCCATTATACAGTATGGAGCATCATGTGTGGCCATTATACCATATGGAGCATCAGGTGGGGCCATTATACAGCATGGAGCATCATGTGGGGCCAGTATACTGTACGCATCATGTGGGGCCATTATACAGCATGGAGCACTCTGTGGCCATTTTACAGTATTGAGCATCATGTGGGGCCATTATACTCTAAATAAAAACTTTCTCAATTATGTTCTGCAGGTTTCAGTGATATCCCGAACCAGGTGTCTTTCTCACCGTACTCAGTGCAATATGGAGGAACCCGCTTAAGCCCCCAATGTTGGTCCTGGGAGTGGCTACAGGGCATACCTGGTCAAGGTGTTGGACCACTTTTCGGCCACGCCAGATGGTTTTTATTCCCTTGTCAATTGTAATGTGTAAAACCCACAAGAAGCACATTAAGTGCCAAAGATACACAAGTTAGCCAACAAAGGTATCACTCCTAGAAAACTTTTGTCAACATTGGGCAGAAAAGTATTCACATCGATTTTTCTGGCTAACACGGTTCCACAATACAATTTGTTATTGTACATCAAAGATACACAAGAAAAGTTCTGGCCATTCACTGTTCATGACTGTATTGTCTTTAAATCTAACGAGCAGTTCTTTAGGCTTGAAGTTCTTCCTCAAGTATTACACCGGGTGACACAAACTGAACAAAGCCTGCAGCCAGGTCTCAGTTGTGTAAGTCTGCACTGCAACTTTAGCTGAAGCTGCAGGGATTGATGTAGTGTCTGGGGTTGAAGCCACTGGTTGCTTTTCTGGCACTGCGACCACTGGCATAGGGGCAACATATCCCCATATACCCTCACATTGAGGGCGTACCACCCCCTTTCGCCCACATGCCGGGTGAAGATCACAAGATCCCCCGGGTACAAATCACGATCGGGGTGCCCCTCTAGCAAGTGTGACTCCACATCCCGTCGAGTCACGAACAGTTCTGAGGCCACCTCAAGCTCCTTGATAAACCCCCAGCCCCTTTTCACAGACCACTGTGCCTTGCCTCTGAGGACCCCGGTCGGTGGATCTAGCCTTGGGGGCCTGGGCTTCATATTTCTGTCCTCCATAGCTCTCCACAGGGCTTTGCGTTCCCGCTCCTCCTCTTCCAAGTTGGTTTGTTTCTGTTGACAATAGTCCTCCCAACTAAGGGCCTCTACCTGGGCTGCTCTCGCTTGGGCCTCCTCAGGGAACTTCATTAGTTCTGTCCCCAG
Organism: Ranitomeya imitator; assembly: GCF_032444005.1. Taxonomy (NCBI): domain Eukaryota; kingdom Metazoa; phylum Chordata; class Amphibia; order Anura; family Dendrobatidae; genus Ranitomeya; species Ranitomeya imitator. The sequence goes on from NC_091284.1 coordinate 223,358,246, forward strand.
GTGTCCCCAATGAACACCCTCTTCACTGTGCACTTCCCGGGGCATGGGTTCAGGCTGTAGTGCAACCGCTAGTCTATCCCCAGTGTCTGCTGCCCGGTCCCAGGCTAGATACCTAAATGTCTGGCCAGGTTTCAGGGCTGTCGGGGGTTTTAAGGGCCCAACTAGGGTTTCCTCGGCCACTGGGGCAATGTCGGTACCTGTATCTTTTGCCTCAATGCCAGGTTCCTCTTCTTCCTCCTCTGGGGTCGCGGGTGTCGCAAGGCCGCCGTCTACTTGGACAACTTTTTCTTCCCTCCATTTTGTCATCGTCCTGATCTGTCTTTTGGAGCTGCAGCTTAGCGACTTCATCTCTGTTCGAAGGAACTCTGGGTCTACTGTGAGCAGCTGGTCTGGGTCTTCCTCCAGTCGGCTGGGGGAGCCCAATGCTTCCACCCCACGCTCCGGAGCTCTCCGTTCACCGCTCGCCATGGTACTCACCGGGTACTCCCCGCGGGATAAACCGTGCGCACTGGGGTTCAGTGTTTGGGGGCCTCCTGCTTCCCGCTGGCTCACGTAAGAGCACAGGGCAGAGCCTCGCCCCCTTTCTTGGGCTCCACCCACAACATACCCCTTCTGCTTCTTGCACGCCACATGGTGTAATAATTGCAGTTACCAAACAGTTCAATAAAGTCTATGGCACACAGGACTCAGTGGTACTGGGCTACGAAATCCTGTTCGTGATGCCAGTGATTAGCTTTACTGACCAGGAAAAAATTGAATATTTTCAGTCAACCCGTAGGGATTCTCACTCGTGGTGACGTCAGTGAGATGAACAGAGTTCATTGGATATGAACCCAGCTCACTTTTTCCATCATGAGGCACTGTGGTGCACAAGCACGTGCAGCTCAGTGTCTCTGCTGGATGGCAAGTTGTATAGTCGCCTTATGCAACAATTCAGCCTGCATTCTAGGGGTATGTGTCCACGGTCCGGATTACATCCGGAATAGCTGCAGATTGAATGCTATGTACAACCGCAGCGTTCAACCTGCAGCGTCCAGATGTTACGACATAGTGTAGGGGATTTTATGAAATCCCATCTCCACTACGCATGCAAACACGCGTTTACGGACATGCGGCGCATCTTTTTAGAATGCAGCATGTCTGTTTATAACAGGGTCCTATGTAAAGGGTGTGGCGAATTCGGATGTGTACAATGATCACATCCGGAATCACCGCGCGTACACAACGGGGTGGCGCTTTGGGCGGAGCGGGTTTTCCGCTCCGTCCAAAGCGCCGACAATCCGGACCGTGGACATGGACCCTAGATGTGGCAGAGCTAGACACATCGCAGACCAATTGGATTATCTTCACATCGGACAGATGAGGAATATAATTGCTTATTATTTTAATTCTATTACATGGGACATTGGCTTCAGTGGAATGGGAGCCAAGGTGTGTATAAGTGTTTTTGGTAAATATAGATTCAATAATGGAGTCTGTGTCATTATTTCAAATAAAGGACTTTATTCTGGGTGTTATTTTTTTTACAATTTGACTATGGGGTTAGTAATGGTGGTGTCTTATAGATGCCTCTCCATTACTAACCTCTGGGATTCATGCTAGCTGCTAATACAAAGCTGACATCAACTGCAATACTATCACCCACCTGCCAACGCACCAGGGAAAGTGGGAAGGTCGAGGCTAAGTGCCAGAAGTGGCGCGTCTTATGGATTCGCCTTTTCTGGGGCAGCTGAGAGCTGATATTTTTAGTTTGGAATGGGGCCATTATCCATGGCCCCTTCCTAGCCTGTTAATATCAGCCCACAACTGTCTGCCTAGCCTTTGCTGTTATTAATTATAGGGAGACCCCATGTCATTTTTTTGGGGGGTCCCCGGTTTTAATAACCAGGAAAGGTTAAATATATGGCTATGAGCTGATATTAATAGCCTGGCAAGCTCCATGGGTATTAGCCCCTTCCCAGGCTATGAACATCTGTCCCCTTGCCTATGACGGATAATTACATTTTGGGGGGTCCCACAACATTTTTTTCAGAAATTTACCTCGCCGATGTCCACATGGCACCAGAGATCGCAGTATGCGGTCAGTGCCTACGCATACCGCGATCTCCAGCACCACGCTCCTCCATCACCATCCTGTGAATGCTGGATGCATTCTTCTGATTCGGCCACACTGTGCAGGCGCTGTCTACAGAGGATTAGGACAGAATGACTCATCCAGAGTTATATTATAGATATCGCTCTCTCTCTATATATATAGTGAAGAACATTACCTTGGAAAACTATGTGTATATGACATAATTACTCTATGTAAAAGCTCATGTTAAAATCACATTGCAATCAGATCGCATTTGCGTGTAAATCGGATCTGATGCTAGGTGATAAAAATCGCATTGTACTCACATGACAATTGCATGACACTTGTACCACTTTTCAAGAACAATATTGCATTTTTTTACGGTGATGGGTATGAGCTTTAAAGCATAGTTTGGAAATAGTTTGCAATGCATGTCTTTTTTTGCCCAAGCTAGGAATAGATTCCGAAAGAATGGAAGGTAGAAAGGAAATACATAACATCTCCTCCCTTTTGGATCCACTTTTTGTATCACTAAAAAAAACTGCATCAAAAAATGGCATGTGAGATTCCAGTTTTGCTTTTTAATAAATTATACTGCTTGTAAATGATAGCACATAACAAACATGTCATTGTCTTTAATGAAAATAATTGTAAGCAACATGTAAATAATTTATTAATATACTTATTTCGATTTTATCCCCCCCACAAAGCAGAAGCTAGATTTAGGCTACATTCACACATCCATGTAACTTGTTTGTGTTCGTTCTGTCTGTTTTTTAATTGGACAGCACTCCGACTCAGAGTTTCATTGATCCATACACACATTTATTTTAAAATTGCATCCGTGTCTCAGATCACTTCCTATTCTTATCCAAATTGTGGCTCACACTAGACCATTAAAGTCTATGGGGATCCGTATTAAATGGATGAAACATAGAAGACAGTTCCATCTGACTTTCATTCAGTTTTTACTGATCCATTGTTAAGACTCAGTAGATACAAAAAAATTCACACAATGCACCGCCTTCAGTTTTTTTTTCTAAAAGAAGCAGCAATGATGACTCCGGAGAAGAAAAATTTGGCTCATTCAAGCGTCAGTTTCTTGAGTTTCTAGCTGTGTTTTTAAAAAATAAAACTCGTACCCGTTATACTCAATGTAGCGGTTTACATGTCCGTGTATTTTCGTAGAATGGTTGAAGCCAAATTACGGAGATCTGTCCAATTTTGATTTGAGTCATTGATCTCCGTAATTCAAGTCAATGGGTCCATGAAAAGACTTGTACGGTAATCAGAGGCTACCCGCTTCTCGCGATCTGTTTGATATCAAAAGGATCTGAAATCTTCATAATTTTTCAGAGAATAGTTGATGAAACCCTGGCCAAACTCTGATGATAAGAAGTGACACACTGACCAAACTCTATTAAAAAAAACACTGATGAAGCATAGACCGTTTTTTCTGTGCAAAAAAATTACTGACATCTGAATGAGGCCTTGCAACGTGTGAATGCAGCCTAAGTCTATACTTTTGTCACAGTTACATTACAATAAAGTGGACAATGATATTCACAGCTTTTTCAAAATTACCTGTCATATAAAAGAAGCCTCAATTTATACTTCTATATTTCATGGTATAAGTACGGACCGCGGTGCACAGATTAGCAGCGGGTCTCCTGACCTGAACTCAACAGCCTCATATACGAGTCTGCCGTATATCAGTTTGAAGACCCGGGAGGCGATCCAGCACCACGACCCATACTGGGAAAGCAAAATACGGATGCGTGAAACCGGCCTAAAGCACAGACTGCAGTCCGAAAACCCTCTATGCATGTTTTTCCTTACACAGTTTAACATAAGAAGTGTTTTAAAACATTTTATATTTCATGTAATCTGCACATATTTAGCCAAAATTTTCCACAGTTGTTCACTACATTTGTTATATCTTGGAAGTGTCGTTGTATTATTATGTGGTACACAACAAACCATTCTAATTTAATTTGCCAGTAACTTAAGGCCACTTTCACAATGCAGGACCTTCGGCAGTATTTTGCATTAGCATTCGTAAGCCAACACTTGGAACGTAACCGACACCAAGGAGAAGTAGAAGGGATTTGCATTTCTTCTACGTTTCTCAATTCGGGTTTTGGACTACAAATACCAAATACTGACCACTTGAATATGGCATTAGGGTATGATCACACACTGTTCTTGTGAAAATGAGTTTTATTTTTTTTAAATGTTCTAGGTATACTGATTTTCTGATGTAAAATGCATGTGTATATAACAGAAAAACGACGAAAATCATGTTAACAGATTTTAGGGAAATGCTGTCTATCGAAATATCTACACATGTTACTTCCGTAGAACTGCTCTATGGACACGTGTTCATACAGCTGATGTCTAATGTTTAGTGCTTGTATTTTACAAACTAGCAGCAGTTTTGGTTCCAAATTTTATGAAAGTATACAGAAACTGAAAAAACTGAGCATGAAAGGATATCTTGCATGGTACTGTCCTCATGAACTTGAGTGTTTTATGTTACAGCCTGTAGTAAATTGAATTCTTTTTGGTTAAAGTGCCTTTTAAAATCTATTTTTAACCTTGTTTTTTTGTAAGCAAAAACATTATGAATGTCAAGTGTTTTTGATTGCGATTTTACAAGCATTTTTAGTGGCAATGGCATGGTTTCCAATTCATAACATTTGAAACGAAGTTTTTTTTTGCCATTTTTCAAGACCTATAATAAAGCCAATGGGGGAAAAGTCAGAAAAATGCACAAATACAGCATGTTTGAAAAATAAAAGCACAAAAAGCCATCGAAGTGCCAAAATGCATTGTTTGTAGTGTACGCCATATTTTCCTATTGCCTTGTATATAACAACAAGCCACGCTGTTTTGGGTAAGAAAAGTGCATTGAAAACCTCAGAAAAAAATTGCGAAAAACTCTGTGCCAAACCACCTTAAATCTGCAATAGGTTTTATATTTTTGTATAACCCAAATACTACACAAACACAATGTAGAATTATCCAGTATCCAGGATAGAAGAATTTGCTCCATGAAACTGGTTAATACTGAAAAGCACAGATAATTAAGACTTCTAGGTCCATCTCCAGGCTTTGGCTATTTGGTATAATTATTCACCATCACTTATTGGGGATAGGAATTATTACTGCTTAGAAGTCAATACTGTATATAGTCTAGGCAGATAACATCTCAAAAATGTAAAAAGGCACTTCAATTGGATGCGCAGAAACAATGCCGGTAAATCTTGCACCGGCGAGGTCATCATATAATGTAGGCTGCCCTGCACGCTCTACCTTGTCCTGGGCTATATATGTTAGCTGAGTGTATTGTACAAGTAATAATCCATACAGTAAGAAGGAATGTTCACATTCTAACTAAATTGTGATGCGGACCTGGATTTGTAGCAAGACACCTTTCTTTGCACCTTTATCATGCAGAATATATTGTATTTTCTTACACCAAAAGAGACACCGATTTGGTTGGTAGTTAGTGGAGAGGTTAATATCACAAGCTCCGGTGGTCTACAATAGTGCCTCCTCTCTTGGTGATCTAGAGGAAATGTTATTGTCTAGCGGTCTGAGATAGAAGTGGGCACGGCTTTATAACAATGTTATCGTTGGGTGTCATCAGCCCGAACATAGTATTGTATGGGCCTCACCATTACATACACAAATTTGTAAAAATTGTCCAAATTTTACAGTTTATCTCCTAAACGTGGCAGAACTGTTAGAGACCCGTGGAAGCGCAGTGAGAGCGCGAAACGGCCGTCGTCTCCACACTGCTCACAGGAGCTCCTTGTTCACTCTCCCGGCCATGATATTTTTATGAGCATTCAATAAAGTCAAGCTTCAGATCGGTGAGTGCCCTCCTTCCTTTCTTATGCAATGTTAAGTAAGCACAAAAAGCTTTTATTCAGTCCCTGCAGCAACCAAAGTCAGGTTTTACTATGAATTGATCACTTCTGTCATAATGGTCTCACCAATTACTCTGGGACTCATTTAGAGGAACACCTCAAAGTTTGAGAAGCATTGTTCTGGGGATTATAATATCTATTCCTGGTGGTCATGTGTACAACTGGAAGTTTAGATCTGGTGGTTTAGGCTATATTACCAGGTTATGGTGTTATTATTTTGTTACCTGGTGTTCTGCTATAAATATAGGTTTTACACCTGATGGTCTACTGTATATTAGAGAAAAGGGGATCTTATTACATAGTGGTCTAATGGAGGATAAGCAGTTTATACCTGGTGGTCTGGTGGGTCAAATCGCTGGAGCCTGGGAAGGCCAGTAAACCATTTCATCCTGTTAGAAAACTATACAGTGCAATTGAGGAAGAGAGAGAACTGTGTTTGCTGAGAGAGAACTGTGTGGCTTAGTCTTCAAACTAAAAGATATTTTTTCCTGCTAAATATGTATATTATAGTACAAAAAATACAGTAATTGAGAAAGGATGCTATGTAAAATCATTGCTTGCAATTTCTGTTGAGTTGATCATGCATGAACAATGATAATTACCGATTTATTCACATTAACGGGAAACTTTAAAGAGACCCTGCCACTATATTTTTAGTCCTGTTTAAGGACCTAATAATACAAGGACAAGTCCATTCTCCTAACATCTGAAACAATACTGAATTTTCTGTGATCACAGAATTGGGAGGAAGTGTGGGTAGCGCTTCCCTCATGAATACGGTGGACTCCATATTCATTCACAACTTCTATTAGTCTAACAGAACAATATTTTGTGCTGTATGGGCTAATAGAAGAGCCCTTTAACAGAGCAGCTTAGTATAGTGAACGACTTGTTTTAAAAACTATGCTACAATATTGTGAATCATTTTCCATGAGTACATTTGTGAGAGAAATTATGGGAAATGTACTTGTCTATATACCCATTAAAAGTTAATGAGACAAAACAAAAGTATCAGTCTGGATCAGATATTGTCCTGGGCACTGCCAACTGGCTAAAAAGATGGTCATCAATGGTAGGGACTCTAGAAAATGCACAAAGTTGGTGTAACTGAGCTGCAATTCTAATAAGAGACCCACAGCTTATTAGACAATGTTGTTGTGTCATTGATCCCATGGACACGTTATAAGGGGAGGGCACCGCAGATTTTCCAGGTCATCCAGGTTTTGCTTTAGTTTCCAGTGATAATTTGTCACTTCAAGTCCCATAGTGCAGTCACTTGTGGCTTCACATGAAAGTATTGTTGGAATCTTAACATGGCATACCTGATAAAAAAAGAAAAAATAAAAAGTACGAGATGACTAAAGTACCACAAAGCAGGTAAGAGAAAGGTAAGGGAACAAGATATCTGATAATATTTCTATAGTGGTCATGATTTAAAAAAATATTGCTGACAAGCCATATTAGGTACAAAACATAAAAACTCTAATTCTAACTCTAATCCGACTACTCCATAGGAAACACTGCCATTCAGTCAAAATGATTTTCCCATATGTGAGTGAGCACAGACTATGACTTATATGAATTGTACTTTTCAATGGTTTTTGAGGTACATATAATTCAATGATTAACTTTTCTGAAATGGATGGTCCAGCACCTAAAATATATTTTCTAGCTATCTATCCATAAACACTTTTGTGATATCCTTTTTTTTTTACCCAATACTTTTGCCTAGCTACTTAAATTCTAAATGTGATTTTTTTTTATACTGTGCTTCCTGTGACGTTTTGTTTGAGATTAGTGATGGTATAGGAGGCTGGGGCTGCACTCGCTTCTCTGCAGAGTCCGTCACCTCCCCTGGAACAGGACATCACAGGGTGCAGTGCTGCAGCTATTCACTAGTTTGTCGCAATGTCCCCCCCTCTAAGATGTCCTGGCTCCTGGGTGATGAATGCTGTGGCAGATGCGAGTGAAGAGTCTGCATTTTTCTTCTAACTCCACCGTTGCTGTAGCGTCTGTGAAAGAAGACATCATCAGGGGGTGGAGACAGAAGCAGCGAGTGACACCAGCCTCATCCCACGGCTTCTAGCACCACCCTCAAACAAATTGTCATTAGAGGGTGTCACTGGTGTCACTTACGGCTTCAATCATCTCCCCCTGACAATGTTTTATTTTACAGAAGCCATGGTAGAGGCGGAGATAGAAGCAGAGGGCTGGCGCTGCACTCACATCTGCCACAGTATCCATCACCTAGGATCTCTTCAGAGGGGGCAGTGATGCAAGAAGTTAGTGAGTAACTGCAGTGCTGCCCCTGTGACATCCTGTTCCAGGAAGGTCGGCCCTGACAAAATAATAAAGCCTATACTCACCTCTGGTGCCGGCTCCATTTCAGTGGTGTCGGCACTCGCATTCATGGGGCTGTGATGCATGAAATGACATACCATGAACAGCGCCCAATCAGCGCTGGCGTCACTGTCTCATCTTTCGGACAAACTGAACGTGAAGATGAAATCAGCTGCAGCCCTGGCTTCCTCTTCATGTTCAGTTTATACAAAGGCGGAGACAGTGACGCCAGTGCTGATTGGGTGTCGGCGTCATGTGTCACAACGCAGCATTGAGCGCCGGCATGGGAGGTGAGTATAGGCTTTATTATTTTATCGGGGATAAACATTTAGTTTAAGAAGGGGTTGAATTAGTAGTAGAGAATCACTTTAAGTGCTGGACCAACCTTTTAACTTTTTTAAGCGGTTTGAGGGGAGTAAAATAACTGTAATTCCACCATTGTTTTTGAGTTTTTTGCTTCTTTACCATGAAAGTAAAAACAAGTTAAAGCAGTTGACTATAACATACCGTTGGACCACTGTCAGGTCTCCAGCAATCATAGGAAAAGCATAGCAGTAGCCCCTCAATCAGCTAAAATTGAGCAAACAACTTTTGAATGTTTTTTTTTTAACTCTGCATCAAGATTTTACAGCATATAGTACGGTGATCTTTTTCTAAAGCGCCACATCAGAAAAAGTCCCATCAATGGCTGCCATAAAAAACTACCTATCAGCCGTTAATGTTAGGGGGTTTACAATGTGATGGAGTCTAAAGGTACCTTCACACATAACGATATCGTTAACGATATCGTTGCTTTTTGTGACGTAGCAACGTTATCGTTAAGGAAATCGTTATGTGTGACAGCGACCAACGATCAGGCCCCTGCTGGGAGATCGTTGGTCGCTGAAAAAGTCCAGAACTTTATTTCGTCGCTGGATCTCCCGTGGACATCGCTGGATCGGCGTGTGTGACACCGATCCAGCGATGTCTTCACTGGTAACCAGGGTAAACATCGGGTAACTAAGCGCAGGGCCGCGCTTAGTAACCCGATGTTTACCCTAGTTACCAGCGTAAAAGTTAAAAAAAAACAAACACTACATGTCTTTTTTCGGCCTTACTAACTATGTTACTATGTTACTATGTTACTTACCTACCGCTGTCTGTCCCCAGCGCTGTGCTCTGCACTCCTCCTGTACTGGCTGTGAGCGTCGGTCAGCCGGAAAGCAGAGCCGTGACGTCACCGCTCTGCTTTCCGGCCGCTGTGCTCACAGCCAGTACAGGAGTGCAGAGAAGCAGAGCGCCGGGGACAGACAGCGGTAGGTAAGTATGTAGTGTTTTTTTTTTTTTACTTTTACGCTGGTAACCAGGGTAAACATCGGGTTACTAAGCGCGGCCCTGCGCTTAGTAACCCGATGTTTACCCTGGTTACCCGGGGACTTCGGGATCGTTGGTCGCTGGAGAGCTGTCTATGTGACAGCTCTCCAGCGACCAAACAGCGACGCTGCAGCGATCCGGATCGTTGTTGGTATCGCTGCAGCGTCGCTTAATGTGAAGGGGCCTTAAGAGATAATGTTTATCCTTGTGAAGAGTGTCAAGCTGACATAAGGACAATTTATAGACCATACAATGCTCCTCTGGGAATTTAACATTTTGTCATTTTCATTTTTATTATATAAATTAACAGCACGCATCAAATAAGCAACTTTGTAAGATGTCTTATCAAAGAAATTAGATTTTTTATTCTTCGGTATTGATCTTTCACTCTCAATTCTTGGGTAAACTCTGTATTCAATAAATTCCCCATTACTCGGAGAGGATATGGCTATGATTGGGGCTTTTAACCTTCGTCAGGCTGCATAATCTTACAACGTTAACAGGCTGCAGAGGTACAATTGTACCTTCATATATATTTTATTGAAATTTGGCCAATATATTCTGGACCAAAACTGCAGAGATGTCACGAAATTTCAGCCCTCTACGGCTTTTAGAAAAAAAAAATTGTTGCGATTTTAAAACGGAATAGTTACAATTGTGCCTACTCAGCCGGACGAAGGTTGAAATGTTATGAACTGGACAGAGGTGGGAAAGGAAGAAGCTCGAGGCAGATACAGATATTCTACTGCAGGTTCTCCCGAAATAACAGTTACAGAGCACCAACTGCCATCTCCTATCCTAGTCATGGAAAAGTCTGTATTCACTGAATATAGATTTTACCTGTGAATTTTGAGAAGCAAAGAGCAGTCAAGTGAGAGAAAAAAGCAGATTTCTCTAATAAGATATTACAAAACTTCTAATCTTCATGTGGACTATTAGTTTATGAAAAAAATAAAATGACGGTTCCTCTTTAAATATGCAAGTGGAACGTAGCAATGTGAAATGTTAATATTAACCTTTTAACAAGCCTTATCACGGGACATAGAATAAAAAGCCAAATCAGAATCTGATCGGCAGACAAGTGTTTCGGGCTGTTTACCCCTCATCAGTGCAAAGCTGGAGGTTTAATTCAGCTCTTTCTCTCAGCCAAATCAGACCTTTGTTTTATATTGATGAGGGGCAAACATCCCAAAATAGTTGTCTGCAGAAGAGCTTCTGATTAGGCTTCCTATTCTACGTCATGTGGAAAGTCCCATTAAAGGGTTGATCGTGACATTTAGAATTGCTACATCCAAGGGACACAAGAGGTCCAGCCCTCTTCTCTGAAGAGGTCATTTACAATCCTATGTCAGACTTGTAGCCTATGTATCTTCTTACACAAGTATCTCACTAATTGTTTATTTTCCCTTTCAAAGAACAAAAAGACTAGGGGATAAATAGCATCACGACTATGAGGAATCCATTTTTTGGATGGACACCTGCAAATCATGATGTAGCTCATTCATTTTCGTAAGGTTTCCGCAAGAGTTTCTGCATTTTTGAGGACAAGTATGATGTTGCAGATTGTGTGAAGCTAGCTATAAAAAATATCAGAAACCTTAAAACAAACCAATAATGGAAATGTGGGCAGAGTTACCTTGTGTAAACAGGGAATATGCTGCCAACGTGATGTTGTTTACATGGACATCAGATGTTGGCGCGTGTAAACAGGTTAGTTAACATGGAAAAAGTGATCAGTCCAAATAGAGCTTTAGTTTGCACTTACTAAGCGCATGGTGTAAATTTCAAGAAGCACAAAATGATTAAGCATGTCTTTTGTTTTTAGGTTCATATATTACTATACATGTAATTTGAAGGATATGTGTCCAATTGCATTGTTTAAGTAGTAGCATAAAGAAAACCCAGACTATTTGGTACTGTTTGTTCATTGGCAATCATTTTCTTGCCCGTGTTCATGTAATACCAGATTTGGACACCAGAGATCATGCAAATTCCATTTCACATACAGTACCTCCCAAGCTGTTCTACCTTCAATGAGACACTTACTGTGCAAAGTTAAAGTCAATGTCTGAAAATCTGTGCTGAATGAGAGCCCAAAGACCCCAGAAGAAGTGTGACGCCTGGAAAAAAAAAGTAGTGGTTACAAATGTGACCGAAGCCTTAAAGCAGTTTCCCATCTAGACATTTATGGTAAGGTTAGAGCTATATAATAGCAGAAACCTACTGACGCAACAGCTATCCATGGTAGGCATATACATGTCTGTTCTAATTACAAGTATCGTGACTTGTACAAGCTAAGTAATCTACTGTATATAACCAAACCAAGTACATAACTATAAATAAATTACGTATTTAGCCTATGGATAAATCTGAATGCAGTTGAAATCATTACTTTGTCCACTATAGGAATATCAAGTGGATAAAGCGAGCCTGTAACTAGAGTCATGCTACCCGATCCATAGTGTGTCTCTCACTGAAATACTGTAGCATTTCAGAGAAAACAGAATTTGAGAAGCTGGTGGTGGACTTCAGGGAGAGATCTGAAAAGTCTGATGATGTCCACGGGTGGCTTCTCCTCACCCCACTCTGATTGACAGGTAGTTCACCATGTACAAACATGGGAGAGACCTGTCAATCACTTGGAGTGGGACAAGGCAGACTATTCACGTCTCCTTATACCGGTAGTCCTCGACTTACGCCATTGATCCGTTCTTATGCGGCGTTGTAAACCGAATTTCGATGTAAGTCGGACCATACATTCATACAGTACTGTACCATAATAACAGTACAGTACTGCAAACACTTTGCCTATCCAAACACCTATCCTAACACATAATTAGGGTGTTATGGCGTGCAGGAGACTCGTTTTCCTCATGTAACCGGGTACAGTGTACAGTACTGGACTCTATTCTTCCGATGCTGCACGTAGTTGCATGTAGTTCGACTTACGACGCAAAACCGTGTAAGTCGGAATGAGGCGTCGTATAAAGCGTTGTAACCACGAAACGATGTAACTCGAGACCGTTGTAACCCGAGGACTAACTGTAATCCCCAGGCAGCTCTTAAAACTAGGTTTCCTCTGAAAGCCTGTGGCGTTTCAAAGTAAAACATATTTGGCTTATAGCACAGCCAGGCTCTGATTCATGCTACCTGTGTTTTGGACAGCATGAACCCAATGACAGGATCCCTTTATTGAATCTGTAAAGATTTTGAGGGCTAAAGATTTAAAAACGTACAGATTTCTGTTTTCTCTTTGTGTCAACCTAATTACATCGCCAACTACTCTATGTATACGTAGTGTGACTAATACAAAGTCTTATTTATACAAGTCGTGTCTCAATTTTTTTCCTTACAGTGTTTATTTTTAATTTAATTAATTGGACTTTTAGGCATGCAAAGATACCAATTGTTTTTTTATGAATGTAAATTTGTTTGATTGCCTAGTCAATATATTGCAGTACTTTGGTACTGCTGTATATGGTGAAATTAATGCTCTCATATGAAGCCCAGTATGTGGCAATGGCGAGGTCCTTCATCAGGTTCCCACCTGCCATCGTAGCCCATGAAACCAATAGGCACATAACAAGCCCCCTCACTTTTCACTCCTGGGATTTAACCATTGGATGCCGTTATCTGATATTGAGGCAACAACTACGGTAAGTGGCCACTGCTGTTAGAAGTAGACTACGATCCCATGATGAGCATTTGGTGAGTTTTTGAAGTTACAGATTTTCTGCAGTATTTCTGTACACTTTAGGTAAATTACGTTACCTGCATTTTTTTACTGTGATTTTCTTTTACACGCGTCTTTACCACATTTTTTTAATCAGTGTGTTTTGTCTCTTTATGGTATGTCATGTTTTAAATTAAGTTTCTTTTGTTGTTTTTAATACTTCCTAATATTTTGCTTTGACAAAACTTTACTGATACAGTCATGTGCGGATTACATGCATTTTTAGTTTGTTTCCGTGATGGAGAAGCAATGAAAATGAATGTGCTTTTATAACCTGCAACTTTTCCGCACCTAATACACTCCTATGGGAATTATTTTCATGTAAAACTCCATTTCTCTTGCAGGTCTCAAAAATGCACCGAAGATCATTTTACATAGTGTAAGACAAAGCACAGTGGGTATGAGATGTCCACAAATCCCATCCACTTCGATAGAACTGTAATAAACAGTATTTTTTATGCAGAGCAAATGAGCAGCATTAAAAACTCCCCACAAAGTCACTGCGGGAACTTAATGGGAACCAGTCACCTCATTTTTCGCATATATAAGCTGCGGCCACCACCATTAGGGGCTTATCTACAACATTCTGTAATGTTGCAGATAAGCCCCAGATGTATCCTGAAAGATGAGAAAACCAAGTTATATTACACTCACCCGGGGGGGTTGGGGTCTGGGTCCGGCGCCTCCCATCTTCATGCGATGACGTCCTCTTCCTTGCATCTTGTGGCCTCTCTGACCTTTTCCGGCGTCTGCAGTACAGTACTGCACTGCACTGCAGTACTTTGCTCTGCGACAGAAGCAAGGAGGATGATGACATCGTATGTAATTGAGAGGCGCTGGACCCGGATCTGCGACTCCCAACGGACCCGAACCGCACCGGGACCGCCCCTGGATGAGTATAATCTAACTTGGGGGGGGCTTATCTACAGCATTACAGAAAGCTGTAGATAAGCCCCTAATGGCGGTGGCAGCAGCTTATATGTGAAAAACGAGGTGACAGATTCCTTTTAACCTAACATGACATCTGCCCTGCATGTAGCGGGCTCCGTTCCTGAGCGGTAATCCTTAGAAGTCATATGAAGCTCTTTTTTAGTGTTTTTTTAAAATAAAAGTTTAAGTATTATTTATCGATATTGCTATTTTATTAGATAATACTTTTTTTTTTTTTTTAGAGTGTTAGGATGTTTAGAATAAGTTATAATGTTTCCAATCTATTACAGAATAATGTTGGTTCTACCTTGAGTTACTCAACATAAGTGATATATTCGAAGTGGAAGCACGCAAAATAGAAGTCAATACAATGTTGCACCCAGAATCGACTCACCAGTACAAACTGATTAACTTGAATACAAAGATCGTCCACCTCTTTGTCTTGTGGCTCTTCCTTTTCTCCTCTCAGCCTCTTGCAGGCAACCAAGTAATGCCGCAACCAGTCTAGTTGAGTCTTTCTGTCAGGAAACAATCGATAATCTGGCTCACTGACTCCTAGAAAAGAAGTGTAAACCATTACCTTTCACATGTGTTAATACTGATGCCTTCAGCATTGCACAGTTTCAAAGACTAGAGTTCTAGAAATACTGGCAATAACTTGCTGGTATTTTATTTCTGTAACCCCTTTCTGACATATTATGTATGTCACAGGCTGGGTACCGGTGTATGGAACAGCTTAAGAGCTCTGCCCTTCCCATACCAGTAAGAGCTGGCTAGTTTACAAAACTTACATCTTCCCGTCACAGCAGCGGCTGGCGCAAAGCTCTGATTTATGCCGTTAAATTGGAATCTGTCTGTAGGATCATCCCTCCTAAGCAGTCTATATGGGTATGAATATCATAGAAAGTTGAATTAAACGATACCTTGGTATCTGTGAACCAATGACTTTTTCCAGAAAAATCCAATTTTTTTTAACCCCTTCACAGCCTATTTTAATTTTTTCCATTTCCATTTTTTCCTCCCCTTCTTCCCAGAGCCATAACTCTTAATTTCTGTCCACATGGACATATGAGGGCTTGATTTTGCAAAACGAGTTGTACTTTCGAATGGCACCAATCAATTTACCATATAGTGTACTCGAAAATGGGAAAAAAAATTCCAAGTGCGGTGAAATTGTGAAAAAAAAAACACAATTCTGACAATCGGAATTGTTTTTGCGGTGTACATTTTGCAGTAAAAAGGACTATGCAATATGATTCTCCTCATCAATACGATTACGGCAATACCAAACATGTCCAGTTTTTTTTATTATGGCCCA
Source organism: Ranitomeya imitator (assembly GCF_032444005.1). NCBI lineage: Eukaryota > Metazoa > Chordata > Amphibia > Anura > Dendrobatidae > Ranitomeya > Ranitomeya imitator. Next base: position 223,373,929 of record NC_091284.1, read on the forward strand.
GACCTGCAGCTCCACCCGTGATTGTTAGTGGCAGGTCCTGGCTGTAACACACAGCCATCGCCTGCAGGGTATGGGGCGAGCTCGCGCTTTGAGCCTGCCCCATACACCCGATTCCAACTTGCGCCTTATATATACAGCACATATCATGAAAGGATTAATATGTAAACGAGCTGTTAAAATCTTTGAGATGGACACTGATATACATGAGAATCTCCCGCCAGAGCTTATTATAAATGAAAGGGGTCATTAACAGTGTGAGACATGTAATGACTGACAGTCTGCTCTCATAATCTCACTGCAGAGCTGTGTGTGATTATAACTCATACAGTACGATAGTGCTGAATAGTCTTAATAAATCGGGCCACAGTGGTTTTGTTCAATCCATGTTCAACAAGGTAGGTTACATTTCAAAGATTAGTTTTTACTGAGTTTTTGACACTTTTTATTTTCGCAGTTAAAAAAACAGCATCTTACAGTTCCAGCACAGTGGATCAGATTTATAGAAATCTCTTGTCAACTGTGCTTTTGTTTTTTTACGTAGTGTAAACTGACCTGCGGTGCGTGTTTGAAATACGCTACATGTCAATTTCTCTTGAGGGTACGCTGAGTTTTATGTGTTGATTTCCCCAATTGAATTGCATTAGAGAATCCACAGGTAAAAAAAGGATTTTTTTTTTGTGTCTGCTGCGAAAATGCATTAAAAACACATGTAATCCGCACGTGACTAGTAAAGTTTTGTCAAAGACAAATAACAGAAAGTATCAAAAATAAATCAGCTTTATGTAAAATAGTCAAAAAACACGAAAAAATGCATATAAAAAATGCAAGTAAGTAAATTTACTCAATAGGTGCAGAAATGCTGCAGAAGAAAACCTCACCACATACTCATAGTGGGAATGTAGCCTTAAACTTTTTTACGTTTTACCCAAGTTGTAGAAAAAGATCATAACGATCCCAGGTAGGCCAATTGTGTCATATTTGATGGTGGTAAACTATGAGATCTCACCAGCAATGCATAAAACAGACTAGTAATCTAGAAATAAGGAACAACACAGCAGAAATAATAACAATAAAATATAACTATTACCTGTGTGAATATTTTTCTGCTCAATGATGACAGAAGTATGCTAGGAGTGATACCTTTATTGGCTAACCAGAAAATAATATGTTTGCAAGCTTTCAGAGCACAGTGGCTCCTTCTTCAGGCAAGATTACAAATAGAATCTATTTGTAATCTTGCCTGAAGAAGGAGCCACTGTGCTCTGAAAGCTTGCAAACATATTATTTTCTGGTTAGCCAATAAAGGTATCACTCCTAGCATACTTCTGTCATCATTGGGCAGAAAAATATTCACATCGATTTTTCTGGCTAACATGGTACCACAATACAATTTGTTATTGTACATCAACTATTACCTGCAAATTCATTAAAATGATTAGCAATGTCGTAAGCCTGGTAATTGAATCCAGCATATTCATAATCAATAAACCGGACGTGACCTGTCAGGAAACAAAATGGGTGTTAGCAAACATTGGTGAACTCATTTTATGAAAACACTTGTAACCCCCTTCAGTGGTCTTACCTTCTTCTTCATTGTAGATGACATTCTTACATAGTAAGTCATTATGACAAAAAACAATAGGGGACTCAAGAGATGGCAAGTACTTCTGCAGCCAGGTAAGTTCTTCCTCCAACACCTTCATGCTGGGAATCCCTGCTTGTAACCTATAGATAAGTAGCGTACATGAATAAAGGTTGTGTAGAAGTATAGAGATCTCAATATACAACCCGAGTGAAAAAAAAAGTCACATGTGAGGTGTACAGACCATCGTCAGCCATGTGAACAACGGCTGAGAACAATTTTGGCTTCAAGTAGTTTTTATATACACAGAATATAGGGAACAGAAATGGAAAATAATGTACCCCTGCATAATAATAAGTAATAATGGCCTGCTAGATGAGTGACAGCTGTACTACATAGTAGTGCTTCACCGGGGGAAGCAATGATTTCCTGCCATGAGGTCTTTCATCTATCGTTCATGGGAGTGGTAGGGCTCAATTTCATATGAGTCCATAACTGATCACTGACCAATGCAAGTCAGTATGTCGGTTCACAAGAATGTTTTTACATATAGACCGATTATCCGCATTGGTGATGAGTGAATGTGCTCGGATAAGGTGTTATTCCAGAATGCTCGGGTGCTATGTTCGAGTCCTGCTCCTGCATGTCTCGTGGCTGTTCAACAGGCAATCCCTTTGTGTGTTGCAGCTGGCGAAAAGCCTCGAGACATGCAGGCACGGAGGCTCGAACATACTTATCAAGTCTCTCTTAGACCCCAATCATGCACGGATAACGCCTTATCGTTCATCACTAGTCTGCATGTAAAAAATTGCAGCATGCACTTTAATCTGTATTCTGGATCAGCCGCATCCATTAATAGCCAGTGGGTTTGTCTAAAACGGATCCCATATAGATTACTATCTGAATGTCTTTCATTTTTCACGGATCTATTACAATTATAAATGGGAACATTTATAAGTATTCTGAAGGCCATACCTAGTTATCATATTTGAGGACATATTTTGGTGTTATTAGTTATAAATGGGAAACTGTAATTGATCTTAAAGAATTTAATCAATTAAGAAATACTTAAGTAAAAAACGGATGCCATACGGATGTACAAAGTGAATATATGGATTATACATATGACCATACGGATGAAAAATATCTTTTTGTGTGAATTGCGGATGATTTTTCATACACTGATGTGCATCAATCCATCCATGGATTCAGACATCTATGAAGCAGACAGACAACGATGTTAATGCATGGTTTTCTGTGTCCTGCTGCATTGGGGTAAGGTCACTTGGTGTGTGCATGATGTCAGTGATGGTAATGCTTGGTTTTGGGGAGGAAAACTGAATTGTAGTAAGGCCATATAGTTGCAAGGTGCGTGCATGATACCATCGATGTTAATGAGTGGTCTTGTGGGTAAAGCTACAATGGAGTAAGGTCACAAATTGCGGGTCTGATACCATTACTGCTAATGAGTGGTTTTGTGGGTAAAACTGCAATGGGGAAGGATCCCATAGCCACAAGGTGCGGGCATTATGCTGATGTGTCCTGACAGTCACAGCTGTCAAATAGATTGTAGAGAAATTGGTGCAAATGTATTACTTATTGTAGTTGGTCACACAGTCATGAGGAACAGGAGATCTGATGGATCCTCTTTAAAGAGGTATTCCTATTTTACTATGTTATGATATCCAGTTAGGATTTTGTCATTTATATTATAATCATGGGGGACGATTCCAAAGGGATCAGGGTGCCTGTGACTCTTTTTTGCCCAACAGCGGGAATGGGGTTGAGAAAAGCTGTAAAGCAGCCTCGGAATTTAATCTTGCACGGTCATCTCTTAGCGCTGAAGATCAGTGGGGGTCCCGACAGACAGACTGCCACAGATCACGAAAATCTGACATATCCTCAGACATGCCATCACTGCTATTTTTTAAATAAGACAAATGACCATTGAATTCATATGGTTAACCCCAACTAGTGCTATTGTATCTTTTTATGGCTTTTTTGCACATCATTCTCTGTAAACTCTTGGCAGATTGATGGGAGAAAAATACTGAATATCAGCAGTTTTAGACCTTCAAAGTAAACCTCAGTCTTACCAATATGTTATCCCATATGTTAGCCTATCCCAGCTCTATTCTGGAGTAATTACTGATAATGACATAAGATCACTGACGGGAGAGAATTTTCTGTATTCACACAGGGTCATATTCTGTGAACTCCCTTATTATTTTCCCATGTTCTGTATGCAGCCATACCTGTCCTCAGGTCCTTCTTCAGTATGCAGGATTGATAGATACTTGTTCAGTTTCTGCCACAGAGATGCCCTTGGAAGGCGGCCATTCTGGGCTGGGATACAGTGATATTTAGCCATTTCAAGTGCAATCAAGCTGTAAAAAAATGAGAATCCAATCTTAGATAACAGATAATTAGGTACAGCTACTATGTGATTTTAATGGATTCAAGTAATAGTGCTATATGTAATAAATATCCAATCATATATCAGGGTCAGGTCACACAGCTCGGGCACAAATTAAGAGACCACTGCAAAATGTTGTTTGTCTGATTTTTCTCTTTATATTTATATTTTTTAGTAAAATGTAAATTGTTCTTTTAGTCTATAAACTTCTGACAACGTCTCCGAATTACCAAGCAATACACTTTGTATTTTTTTTTTCTGACAAAGAAAAATGGTCAAAATAAAAAAAAACAAAACAGGGTTTTCAGACCTCAAATAATGCAAAGAAAACAAGTTCATAATCATTTATAAACAACAATACTAATGATTTAACTCAGGAAGAGTTCAGAAATCAATATTTTGTGGAATAACCATGATTTTTAATCACAGCTGTCATGCGTCTTGGCATGCTTTCCACCAGTCTTTCACACTGCTTCTGGTGCAAAAACTTAAGCAGTTCTCCTTTGTTTGATGGCTTGTGACTATCCATCATCCTCTTGATTACATTCCAGAGGTTTTCAATGGGGTCCAGGTCTGGAGATTGGGCTGCCCATGACAGGGTTTTGATGTGGTGGTCTCTTCATTTTTGCCAGAGCTGTATACTCGTAAGGTGCGGACATGATACCAACATGTCCAGACAGTCGCAGCAGCTGTCATATGGATGTAGGTAAGAGATGTACATTGATACAAGTATGGATAGATATTTAGGTAACGCTGATGCTCAGTAAAATAGTGTATAGCAATATTACATCATCGATTTGCCCTTACTATGGTTTGTGTAGGAGACTCTCTTGTGCACACAGTCAAGTGCAGAGAGGGTGTGCAAAGGAACATGGCGTCCATCAAGTTCAAAATGTCTAAGAAGGGCCTCCCCACGCTACCCAAAAAGTTGATGTTGGGGGAGATAGGGGTGGGCAAGTTGAATTTTAATGCCCAATTCTTTTAATCTCTAGGAGATAAGCTGCCACCATGGCTTTCTCCGCTCTGTGAACACTTGACTGAGCTGAACGTTTTTCTGCATTGTCAGCCAACAGCTATAGTATAGGTAATGCCAGACTCTGGCACTCCAGATCCATGGACAAAAAGACTGCCAGGGGCAACCATGAAGAATCTGATTTCCCATTCCTTCACTTCAAAAGGTCAAGGACCGAGGGACTAACAAGTCTTAGCTGTGGATAAATATGATAAATTTACAATTACAAGTGAAAGGCAGTGACAGATAAAATGTTATGTGTCACTTATAGGATATTTCTAAATAGAGATGAGATAAAATCTTTACAACATTATATGACGTGCTGTAAAGTTTTAGGGCTGCTGCCCACATCCACTCATTTATCTGAACCATGAAAGATTGCTTGTATGCAGCACATCATCTTGTGAACATGCTCATCTGCCAATGGCTTCTGATGGAAATGGTACCAGCAGAGGAAAGACATGTTATAGCCTCAATCTGGGCAATTTACCCACGTAAAGCGACCCTTACTGCGGAGGTCACCAGAGCGAATGATTTTGTGCTTGTTTGCATTTTACAGGCATCAGTCTATCAGATTTTCCAATGTGAGGGTGGTACACGCTGCGTCTGGCTGCAACTCAATACACTATTATGCCCAATGGCACCAAGATTTTCAAGCCTAATCGTGTGGCTACTGGGCATCACAATGGGGCGCTGCTTCTGATGACTGCAACCAGTTGCAGAATGTGCTCTCATCGTTATACACAGAAAGATTAACCATAATATAACAAAAAAGTGCTGCAATTATCTAATATACTTCTTGTTTCTATTCTCACATGTTTAGTTTTGCTGCAGATGATGAAGGAATATTCCCATTTATATCCAGTGGTTGAAAACTTATCATGAACATATCCAATTGACACTGATAGCTTAGTAAGTCCTGCCTGATATGTGATGTTCATGTGTATGTCAGACCTCGGGTAAGAGTGTATGAACTGGGCTCCATACATGTCAAGGTGCCACCATTAAAAAGGAGATATCTGGGACTATATAAAAAAAAACTAAAAATGTACCTAAATACTAACAGCCAGGTAATTACAACTTACGGTATATATATATATATATGTATATATATATATATATATATATATATATATATATATATATATATGTATATATATACATATATATATATATATATATATATATATATATATATATATATATATATATATACACACTGCTCAAAAAAATAGAGGGAACACTTAAACAACAGAATATAACTTCAAGTAAAACAAACTTCTGTGAAATCAAACTGTCCACTTAGGAAGCAACACTGACAATCAATTTCACATGCTGTTGTGCAAATGGAATAGACAACAGATGGAAATTATTAGCAATTATCAAGACACACTCAATAAAGGAGTGGTTCTGCAGGTAGGGACCACAGACCACATCTCGGTACCAATGCTTTCTGGCTGATGTTTTGGTCACTTTTGAATGTTTGTTGTGCTTTCACACTCGTGGTAGCATGAGACGGACTCTACAACCCACACAAGTGGCTCAGGTAGTGCAGCTCATCCAGGATGGCACATCAATGTGAGCTGTGGCAAGAAGGTTTGCTGTGTCTGTCAGCATAGTGTCCAGAGGCTGGAGGTGCTATCAGGAGACAGGCCAGTACACCAGGAGATGTGGAGGGGGCCAAAGGAGGGCAACAACCCAGCAGCAGGGTTGTGTGTGCACAAATGGTTAGAAACTGACTCCATGAGGATGGTCTGTGTGCCCAGCGTCCACAGATGGGGGTTGTGCTTACAGCCCAACACCGTGCAGGACGCTTGGCATTTGCCACAGAACACCAGGATTGGCAAATTCGCCACTGGCGCCCTGTGCTGTTTACAGATGAAAGCAGGTTCACACTGAGCACATGTGACAGAGACTGGAGACGCCGTGGAGAGCAATCTGCTGTCTGCAACATCCGTCAGCATGACCGGTTTGGCAGTGGGCCAGTAATGGTGGGCCGCACAGCCCTCCATGTGCTCGCCGGAGGTAGCCTGACTGCCATTAGGTACCGAGATGAGATCCTCAGACCACTTGTGAAGCCATATGCTGGTGCGGTTGGCCCTGGGTTCCACCTAATGCAGGACAATGCCAGACCTCATGCGTGGCTGGAGTGTGTCAGCAGTTCCTGCAAGATGAAGGCATTGAAGCTATGGACTGGCCCGCCCGTTCCCCAGACCTGAATCCTATTGAACATATCTGTGACATCATGTCTCGCACCATCCACCAAAGTCACGTTGCACCACAGACTCTCCAGGAGTTGGCGGATGCTTTAGTCCAGGTCTTGGAGGAGATCCCTCAGGAGACCATCCGCCGCCTCATCAGGAGCATGCCCAGGCATTATAGGGAGGTCATACAGGCACGTGGAGGCCACACATCATTTCCTTGTCTTGAGGCATTTCCACTGAAGTTGGATCAACCTGTAACTTCATTTTCCACTTTGATTTTGAGCATCATTCCAACTGCAGACCTCCGTGGGATATTAGTTGTGACTTATGTTGATCATTTTTATGTTTTATTATTCTCAACACATTCCAATATGTAATGACTAAAGACTTACAACTGCAATATTTAATTCAGTGATATCTAGGATGTGGGATTTTAGTGTTCCCTTTATTTTTTTGAGCAGTGTATATACAGTGGGGCAAAAAAGTATTTAGTCAGTCAGCAATAGTGCAAGTTCCACCACTTAAAAAGATGAGAGGCGTCTGTAATTTACATCATAGGTAGACCTCAACTATGGGAGACAAACTGAGAAAAAAAATCCAGAAAATCACATTGTCTGTTTTTTTAACATTTTTTTTGCATATTATGGTGGAAAATAAGTATTTGGTCAGAAACAAACAATCAAGATTTCTGGCTCTCACAGACCTGTAGCTTCTTCTTTAAGAGTCTCCTCTTTCCTCCACTCATTACCTGTATTAATGGCACCTGTTTAAACTTGTTATCAGTATAAAAAGACACCTGTGCACACCCTCAAACAGTCTGACTCCAAACTCCACTATGGTGAAGACCAAAGAGCTGTCAAAGGACACCATAAACAAAATTGTAGCCCTGCACCAGGCTGGGAAGACTGAATCTGCAATAGCCAACCAGCTTGGAGTGAATAAATCAACAGTGGGAGCAATAATTAGAAAATGGAAGACATACAAGACCACTGATAATCTCCCTCGATCTGGGGCTCCACGCAAAATCCCACCCCGTGGGGTCAGAATGATCACAAGAACGGTGAGCAAAAATCCCAGAACCACGCGGGGGGACCTAGTGAATGAACTGCAGAGAGCTGGAACCAATGTAACAAGGCCTACCATGAGTAACACACTACGCCACCATGGACTCAGATCCTGCAGTGCCAGACGTGTCCCACTGCTTAAGCCAGTACATGTCCGGGCCCGTCTGAAGTTTGCTAGAGAGCATTTGGATGATCCAGAGGAGTTTTGGGAGAATGTCCTATGGCCTGATGAAACCAAACTGGAACTGTTTGGTAGAAACACAACTTGTCGTGTTTGGAGGAAAAAGAATACTGAGTTGCATCCATCAAACACCATACCTACTGTAAAGCATGGTGGTGGAAACATCATGCTTTGGGGCTGTTTCTCTGCAAAGGGGCCAGGACGACTGATCCGGGTACATGAAAGAATGAATGGGGCCATGTATCGTGAGATTTTGAGTGCAAACCTCCTTCCATCAGCAAGGGCATTGAAGATGAAACGTGGCTGGGTCTTTCAACATGACAATGATCCAAAGCACACCGCCAGGGCAACGAAGGAGTGGCTTCGTAAGAAGCATTTCAAGGTCCTGGAGTGGCCTAGCCAGTCTCCAGATCTCAACCCTATAGAAAACCTTTGGAGGGAGTTGAAAGTCCGTGTTGCCAAGCGAAAAGCCAAAAGCATCACTGCTCTAGAGGAGATCTGCATGGAGGAATGGGCCAACATACCAACAACAGTGTGTGGCAACCTTGTGAAGACTTACAGAAAACGTTTGACCTCTGTCATTGCCAACAAAGGATATATTACAAAGTATTGAGATGAAATTTTGTTTCTGACCAAATACTTATTTTCCACCATAATATGCAAATAAAATGTTAAAAAAACAGACAATGTGATTTTCTGGATTTTTTTTTCTCAGTTTGTCTCCCATAGTTGAGGTCTACCTATGATGTAAATTACAGACGCCTCTCATCTTTTTAAGTGGTGGAACTTGCACTATTGCTGACTGACTAAATACTTTTTTGCCCCACTGTATATATATATATATATATATATATATATATATACCGTATATACTCGAGTATAAGCCGACCCGAGTATAAACCGACCCCCTAATTTTGCCACAAAAAGCTTGGAAAACTTAATGACTCGAGTATAAGCCTAGGGTGGGAAATGCAACAGCTACCGGTAAATGTCAAAAGTAAAAATAGATACCAATAAAAGTAAAATTAATTGAGACATCAGCAGGTTGTGTTTTTGAATATCCATATTGAATCAGGAGCCCCATATAATGCTCCATACAGTTCATGATGGCCCCATAAGATGCTCCATATTAAAATATGCCCCATATAATCTGGCATAAAGGTTAATAATGGCCCCATAAGATGCTCCATAGACACATTTGCCCAATATAATGCTGCACAAATGTTGATTATGGCCCCATAAGATGCTCCATACAGACACTTGCCCCATATACCGTAATGCTCCACAAATGTTAATTATGGCCCCATAAGATATTCTATAAAGATATTTGCCCCATATAGTGCTGCACAAACGTTGATTATGGCCCCATACAGACACTTGCCCCATATAATGCTGCACAAACGTTATGGCCCCATAAGATGCTCCATACAGACACTTGTCCTATTTGCTGTTGCTGCGATAAAAAAAAAAATTACATACTCACCTCTCCGTCGCTCAGGCCCCCGGCACTTTCAGTATTCACCTGCTCCTCGTTCTGGCGCCGCTCCACCTTCAGCGTCTTTTGCACTGACGTTCAGGCAGAGGGCGCGCACTAACCGCGTTACCGCGCCCTGTGACCTGAAGACGGAGCGGCGCCCGGAACGAGGAGCAGGTGAATATAACGCAGCGCTCCCCGTTATACTCACCTGCTCCTGGCGCGGTGCAGTCACAGCTTCCCCGGCGCTGCAGCTTCTTCCTGTACTGAGCGGTCACCATTTCCGCTCATTACAGTAATGAATATGCGGCTCCACCCCTATGGGAGGTGGAGCCACAAATTCATTACTGTTATGATCGGTACCATGTGACCGCTCAGTACAGGAAAAAGCTGGGGCGCCGGGGAGCCAGGGACCTGCAGGGACCACGCCAGGAGCAGGTGAGTATAATTAGAAAGCCCCCGCTCTCCCTCCCCTGCAGACCCCTGGGTATGACTCGAGTATAAGCTGAGAGGGGGACTTTCAGCCCCCCCAAAAATGGGCTGAAAATCTCGGCTTATACTCGAGTATATACAGTATATACATATGTATATATATGTCACCAACCGCCAGAGCTGCCGCCTCACGACCGCCAGAGCTGCTGCTCCCCCGACCTTCTGTCCCCTCCCCATTATCCCGTAGAATGTAAGTCTGCAAGGACAGAGTCCTCTCCCCTCTGCACCAGTCTGTCATTGTAAATTTGTTTGCTGTAAATGTTATCTATTACCCTGTACATAACCCCTTTTCTCATGTACAGCACCATGAAATTAATATCACTATATGAATAAATAATAATAATAATTATATATATATATATTTAGACATTCGACATATATAGTTTAGACATTAATATGGAGCGGATCCCTGCTCCCTCTTTTGCAGATATAACAGCCTCCACTCCTGTTTTCTACAAGATTTTGGAGTGTGACTTGGGAATTTTTACCATTCCTCCAGAGGTGCTTTGATGTTGAACAAGAAGGCCTGGAATGCAGTCTCCATTTTACTTTATCCCAAGGGTGTTCAATGGGGTTGAGGCATGACTCTGTATGTCCATTCGATTTTGTCCACATCAAACTGACCCAATCATACCTTTATGGACCTTGCTTTGTTCACTGGGCACAGTCAGGCTGGAACAGATTATGGCCTTCTCCACACTGTTCCCACAAAGTTGGAAGCTACAATTGTCCAAACTGTCTTGGTATGGTTAATTTTCTCAGACTGCCAGATAGAATTGTGATTTGTCACTCTACAGATATGTTTCTACTGCTCGAGATTCCAGTGCTGGCATGATTTACACCAGTCCATCCAATACTCCAATACTTGGCATTGTGCTTAGTCATGTAAAGCCTCCATTCTATGGACGTGACGTCAGCAGAGGCTTCTGAATCCCCTGCATGAGCGGTCTGTGACCGCTCTGTGCTGGGGAAGAACAGTGCTGGTCTCAGCAGGTAGGTACCGTATATATATATAGATATAGATAGATATATATATATATCTATATATATAATTGTCTAAGGGTTTTTCCGTCTGTCTGTCTGTCTGTCTTTCTGTCTGTCTGTCCTGGAAATCCCGCGTCTCTGATTGGTCGAGGCCGCCAGGCCTCGACCAATCAGCAACGGGCACAGCGACGATGTTGTCATAAAGGATGTAGAAATCCCACGTTTCTGATTCAGCGACGGGCACAGTATCGACGTAGATGTCATAATGGTTGCCATGGCGACGATTATGTCATAAAGGTTGCCTCGACCAATCAGCGATGGGCACAGTCTGCCGCGAATTCTGGAATCATCATTGTCCATATACTACGGGGACATGCATATTCTAGAATACCCGATGCGTTAGAATCGGGCCACAATCAAGTATATCTATAACTGTCTAAGGATTTTTCCGTCTGTCTTTCTGTCTGTCTGTCTTTCTGTCTGTCTGTCCTGGAAATCCTGCGTCTCTGATTGGTCAAGGCCGCCAGGCCTCGACCAATCAGCGACAGGCACAGCGACGATGATGTCATAAAGGACGTAGACATCCCGCGTCTGATTGGTCGAGGCCGCCAGGCCTCGACCAATCAGCAACGGGCACAGTATCGACGTAGATGTCATAATGGTTGCCATGGCGACGATGATGTCATAAAGGTTGCCTCGACCAATCAGCGACGGGCACAGTCTGCCGCGAATTCTGGAATCATCATTGTCCATATACTACGGGGACATGCATATTCTAGAATACCCGATGCATTAGAATCGGACCACAATCTAGTCTATATATATAATTGTCTAAGGGTTTTTCCATCTGTCTGTCTGTCTGTCTTTCTGTCTGTCCTGGAAATCCCGTGTCTCTGATTGGTCGAGGCCGCCAGGCCTCAACCAATCAGCGACGGGCACAGCGATGATGATGTCATAAAGGACGTAGGCATCCCGCGTCTCTGATTCAGCGACGGGAACAGTATCGACATAGATGTCATAATGGTTGCCATGGCGACGATGATGTCATAAAGGTTGCTTCCACCAATCAGCGACGGGCACAGTCTGCCGCGAATTCTGGAATCATCATCGTCCATATACTACGGGGACATGCATATTCTAGAATACCCGATGCGTTAGAATCGGGCCACAATCTAGTATATATATATATATATATATATATATATATATATATATATATATATATATATACACACACTAGATTGTGGCCCGATTCTAACGCATCGGGTATTCTAGAATATGCATGTCCCCGTAGTATATGGACAATGATGATTCCAGAATTCGCGGCACACTGTGCCCGTCGCTGATTGGTCGAGGCAACCTTTATGACATCATCGTCGCCATGGCAACCATTATGACATCTACGTCGATACTGTGCCCGTCGCTGAATCAGAAACGTGAGATGTCTACGTCCTTTATGACATCATCGTCGCTGTGCCCGTTGCTGATTGGTCGAGGCCGCGCGGCCTCGACCAATCAGACGCGGGATGTCTACGTCCTTTATGACATCATCGTCGCTGTGCCCGTCGCTGATTGGTCGAGGCCTGGCGGCCTCGACCAATCAGAGACGCGGGATTTCCTGGACAGACAGACAGACAGAAAGACAGACAGACAGAAAGACAGACAGACAGACGGAAAAACCCTTAGACAATTAGATATATATACGCTGCTCAAAAAAATAAAGGGAACACTAAAATCCCACATCCTAGATATCACTGAATGAAATATTGCAGTTGTAAATCTATATGCATTACATATTGGAATGTGTTGAGAATAATAAAACATACAAATGATCAACGTAAGTCACAACTAATATCCCACGGAGGTCTGCAGTTGGAATGATGCTCAAAATCAAAGTGGAAAATGAAGTTACAGGCTGATCCAACTTCAGTGGAAATGCCTCAAGACAAGGAAATGAAGTGTGGCCTCCACATGCCTGTATGACCTTCCTACAATGCCTGGGCATGCTCCTGATGAGGCGGCGGATGGTCTCCTGAGGGATCTCCTCCCAGACCTGGATTAAAGCATCTGCCAACTCCTGGAGAGTCTGTGGTGCAATGTGACTTTGGTGGATGGTGCGAGACATGATGTCACAGATATGTTCAATAGGATTCAGGTCTGGGGAACAGGCGAGCCAGTCCATAGCTTCAATGCCTTCATCTTGCAGGAACTGCTGACACACTCCAGCCACACATGAGGTCTGGCATCGTCCTGCATTAGGTGGAACCCAGGGCCAACCGCACCAGCATATGGCCTCATAAGGGGCCTGAGGATCTCATCTCGGTACCTAATGGCAGTCAGGCTACCTCTGGCGAGCACATGGAGGGCTGTGCGGCCCTACAAAGAAATACCATCCCACACCATAACTGACCCACTGCCAAACCGGTCATGCTGATGGATGTTGCAGACAGCAGATTGCTCTCCACGGCGTCTCCAGACTCTATCACATGTGCTCAGTGTGAACCTGCTTTCATCTGTGAACAGCACAGGGCGCCAGTGGCGAATTTGCCAATCCTGGTGCTCTATGGCAAATGCCAAGCGTCCTGCACGGTGTTGAGCTGTGAGCACAACCCCCATCTGTGGATGCCGGGCACTCAGATCATCCTCATGGAGTCAGTTTCTAATCATTTGTGCACACACATGCACATTTGTGGCCTGCTGGAGGTCATTCTGCAGTGCTTTGGCAGTGCTCCTCCTTGCACAAAGGCTGAGGTAACGGTCCTGCTGCTGGGTTGTTGCCCTCCTTTGGCCCCCTCCACATCTCCTGGTGTACTGGCCTGTCTACTTGTAGCACCTCCAGCCTCTGGACACTATGCTGACAGACACAGCAAACCTTCTTGCCACAGCTCACATTGATGTGCCATCCTGGATGAGCTGCACTACCTGAGCCACTTGTGTGGGTTGTAAAGTCCATCTCATGCTACCACGAGTGTGAAAGCACAACCAACATTCAAAAGTGACCAAAACATCAGCCAGAAAGCATTGGTACCGAGATGTGGTCTGTGGTCCCTACCTGCAGAACCACTCCTTTATTGAGTGTGTCTTGATAATTGCCAATAATTTCCATCTGTTGTCTATTCCATTTGCACAACAGCATGTGAAATTGATTGTCAGTGTTGCTTCCTAAGTGGACAGTTTGATTTCACAGAAGTTTGATTTACTTGAAGTTATATTCTGTTGTATAAGTGTTCCCTTTATTTTTTTGAGCAGTGTGTATATATATATATATATATATATATATATATATATATATATATTTATATATATATATATATATTTGATATATCTACCGTGGAAAAATGCTCTTGTATTAGTCAAACAGGAATTTTCGAGGAGTTGGGATCATTAAAGTCAGACCAATTCCTAGCCTCATTGTGTATTTGACTATACACAGTGAGGTGTACCCTGGCTATAAACTATTTTTTTGTATATTATTATAGATGTACAGTAACTGAGATTTAGGTTTTGTCATACAGTCTGTTTAGAATTTATGGGGTATGTGTGACCCTAGTCGCTTCCCACGACCATGAGTCAGAATAGTCAAGGAGTCTAAAGTCAGAAGCCAGAAAGAAGTCCAAGGTCAGGCAGCAAAATATGAAGCATACAGAACTCAAGGCACAGGGAGCACAAACCTCACTAGCTGAATATAGGTCTGGCAGAAACAGCTCAGTTAAGTACCATGGCAATCACCTGTGATAATGAACACTTGGAGACAGCCTAAGCCTTCCAGTCTCAGATTGAATAGTTGAGCTGTCAATCAACACATTGACAGCACGCCTCTGTATCAAATTGGACGGCCAAGCTGTCAGTAACTGCATCCCAAATACACTGTGGGGTGGAACCGTGACAATATGTTTTACCGATTTCTTCTGTTTTCTTTCTCGATTTTTAATATCCACATGAGATATATTTTAGTGATTATTCTCAATAAGTATAACAATTTGAATAGTGATTTTCTTGCTGTAATGTTGTGTCAGGCAGTGCATGTTTTGAATTGTGTAAGGTTTAGTTGCCATACCACGCACAATACAACTTACAATGGCTTGCAAAAGTATTCACACCCTTGGCTTTTTACCTATTTTGCTACATTACATCCTGTATTTAACCCCTTTGCTATGAAGCACCTAAAAATTTCTGGTGCAAGCAATTACCTTCATAAGCTTAGTGACAGGAAGTCCACTTGTGTGCAATGTAAGAGTCACATGGTCTGTCAGTATATACACATCTTTTCTGCAAGACCCCAGAGGCTGTAACACCATTAAGCAAGAGGCACCACTGACCAAACACCACCAAAGACCAGGGAGATCTCCAAATAGGTCAGGGTCAAAGTTGTTTAGAAGTACAAGTCAAGGTTGGGAAATAGAAAAGTATCACGATCTCTAATGATTCCTCAGATCACCATCAAATGGAAAGAACATGGTACAACAACAAACCTGCCAAGAGAGGGCCTCCCACCAAAACACTCAGCCTGGTCAAAGAGGGCAATTATCAAATAGGCAGCCAAAATACCAAAGGTAGAGTAAACAAACACTGCACTCGTACAGTTCAAAGGAGTTGCTTCAGGTGAACAATTTATTGGAATATGGTGAAGAAGGTGAAACAACAGGCAACTGACGTTTCGGCCAACCAGTGGCCTTGATCACAATTTTGCCTTTTGGCGGTTCGTTTCTATAAACAGACGTATGGTGTTTATGGGATAATCAAGTGAGCAGTTGGTAAAGTCTTTACCACACAGGGGAAATGTATGGCCAACGGTCCAAATAGAGAGCGTCGGAGTCGGTGTATACACACCACGTAACCAGAAGAAGACTTGCCGTATAGTTTAGAGCCTATTTGGCCAAGAAGGATGTCAGTAACAGTGCTGTTTGTTTGCTTGCTAGTCCGGAAGCAATACAGGCACATTCATCGGTGGCACAGTGGGGACCGCAATCCAGATCCTGGGAGCCAGCATTGGTGGCTAAGTGGGGAGAGCTGACACAACGTGTGTCCTAGCAGGTGAGTGGCTCCTCCAAAAGACCAAAGGTAACCCTGAAGGAGCTGCAGAGTTCCCAAGCAGAGACTGAAGTATCTGTATATATGACCACAATAAGCCATACACTCCATAGAGGTGGCCTTCATGGAAGAGTGGGCAGAAAAAAATCTTTACTTCTACACAAAAATTGTAAAGCTCGTTTTGAGTTTGCCAAAAGACATGGGTGAGACTCTCCAAATGTATGGCATATAGTGCTGTGGTCAAATGAAACATTGGCCACCAATGTAAACACGTTGTCTGGCGCCAAACCTACATAGCTCATCAGCCCCCAAAACACCATCCCCACAGTGAAACATGGTGGTGGCAGAATCATGCTGTGGGGATGTTTTTCGGCAGCAGGTACAGGGAAAATGGTCAGAGTTGAGGGGAAGATGGATGGTGCAAAATACAGGGATATTCTTGAGCAAAAGCAGTTTCAGCTTGTCAGTGATTTGAGACTGGGATGGAGGTTCACCTTCCAAAAAAACAATCACCCAAAGCATACTGATAAAGCAACCCTTAAGTGCTTTAAACTGTTCTTCATGTTACTGATCAAGTACAAAAAAAAATCAATTTGAAAATGGCGCATGCCGCGCCTGTGCAGTAGCAGCTATCGGTGTGTATAGAGATCCGATAGCTGCTATTACGCAAACGGCGCCATTTTGCTGGAGAAGAAAAAATAATGTTCTCTTCCAAGATGGTGCCGCCTGCACCTGCGCAGTAGCAGCTCTCGGAGATCGCCAGTGATCAAACAGTGATTACTAGGACACTAAATGTGATTATGCTGTAGTGCAGGTGCCACGGCTGGTACCTGCCTGCAGAAGGATTTTTTTTTCCTTTAGTATTCATTATGCAAACTAGGGGGCAGATCAGTGAGGGATCAGTGACCTATCAGCAGTCTGCATTACGAATACCTAATCAGAGCACCACATGAAGACCCCCCACAGGCCGGCCCGGAGCACGAGCATATCATTAAGTTAAAACTGAAAATAAAGATTAAGCAACAACCACAAGACGGATTTCATCAGCCAGGTTATCATTGTAATCAGTGTACCTGGCACTGTCTGTAGGTTACTGAGTACAATCCTGCTGACAGGTTCCCTTTTAGAGGAAATGTGTAAATGTTTTTTTAGAGGCCTCGTCAAAGCCCAGACTTGAATATTGCTGTTCACGAGAGGAAACCATTTAACATAAAGGAGCTGGAGCAGTTTTTGCCTTGAGGAATGGGCAAAAATCCCAGTGGCCAGATGTGGAAATCTCATAGGGCCTTATCCAAAGCTGTAATTGCCGCAAAAGGAGGCTTTAAAAAGTACTGGGGGTGAATACTTATGCACAGTGAAGTTTTCAATTATTTTGTGCTATTTGCGGTTTGCCTCACAATAAAAAGAAGACCAAATATTCACAGTTGTAGGCATGTTCTTTATATGAACTGATGCAAATCCTCAAAAAAACATAACAAAACAGTGAAATTCCAGGTTGTGAGGTAGCAAAACACGAAAAAGCCAAGGTGAATACTTTCGCAAGCCAATGTACTGTACATCCCAGCAGCAATCCTATTACAACCATTTAAAGTCTTCCTATAATACAGTCACTACGCTTTCAAAGGCCAAATGTTACCGTAATATATGAGGCTGGCGCACATGCTCTGGTCCCAGTGCCAAGCCACGCATGAACTCATAGCAGAGTCCATTTTGAAAAGTACAAAACAGCGCTGGGGCACAGCCATGAGATTGCAACAACTGGAAACTTGTCACCTCATCCTCACGATCCACAAACAGCTCTGTCCTTTTGCCATAGACACGCACAAGGACTGCATCGTTCATACATTGATCCACATAGCAGGCAAGAAGCTTGTTCGTGATGCCATCGGTGAACAACTGTGGATACAGGGAAAAAAAAATTGTGATTAATACAAATGATAATTCCATCTATAAAAATCTTAAAGTACATTGCTGGGGCGTACTTGAACCAGGAGGCATGAGAAACCTATTTCTGTAGCGATAATACCCTGCTGATAAAACACTGATTTTGCTGAAACAGTGAAACACAGTCCAATGAGTGACACACCACAGGAATCAGTGCCTCTGCCCCTACATCATGCTGCTCTCATATTGCATAACAAGAAACCTGCTAACAGATTCCCTTTATCAAAGTTTTTGATGCAGAAACCATGCCAAAATCCATATTATTAATGCTTCAAAGCACTTGTAATAAACTTTCCGTTTATCTAAATGGAGAAATGCTTTTAGATATTATATGGTGCATATTTTCACACTTTTTAATGTATGGGGAAATAGTAAAGTCAATTTTGTTTTGAAATACAATGGGAGCTAAAAAAAAGCCCCATATACCACGTCAAAAACCGTAACAAAAAAAAGCATTTGTTTTTGTCTTATTTTTTACAATTTATGTCCATTTTTAAGCCTGAAAACTCCATTTACAAAAACTCTTTGTGAATGTTCTCTAAAGCTCACACAGAACATAAGAAAAAAGGTGCCTAATTTTGCTAATTTTGAACAACCACAGTTCACAATTTTACAAAAACATGGTTTCTGATGTGATTAGTTTAAGAAATGTTGGCCATTGTCAGGCTACCTCTGTCAGTTAATTGACTCCTAAAAAGTGCGGTTCTGCTGCAACAGTAACATCCAATAAAATAAAACTTTACTATTTACCATGCAGTGAAAATAATAAGTAAAAGAAGAAAAAAAAACCAATGTGTGAATTTTATCAACACTGACCAGTGTTGAATGTAACGCCTGTCAAATTTATTAGGAACCTGTCGGAGATTTTAGCTAAAGTGTATGCCAAAGAAAACCTAACTTTTATTGCACTGACCCAAAGAATTTAGGTTGTTATTTTTCCACATACCGTGGGAACAAAAAATTGGTGACATTTTTCCACCACCTTTCCCCAAAAAATTTATATTGACCCCAAAACTCTGCCACTGAAAAATATATTAAACCCACAAGAACAAGCCTATATATGGCATCAATGATGGAAAAATAAAAGTTATTGGTTCTTGATGTCCAAAACGCATGCTACACTAAATGGTTATTTTCAAGTTTGGCAGTAGTGATGAACGAGTGTACTCGATGCTTGGGTTTTCCTGAGCATGCTCGGGTGACCTCCGAGTATTTTTTAGTGCTCGGAGATTTAGTTTTCATCGCCACAGCTGGATGATTTACAGCTACTAGCCAGGCTGAATACATGTGGGGGTTGCCTGGTTGCTAGGGAATCCCTACATGTAATCAAGATGGCTAACAGATGTAAATCATTCAGCTGCGGCGATAAAAACTTAATCTCCGAGCACTAAAAAATACTCGGAGACCACCAGAGCATGCTCGGGAAAACCCGAGCAAAGAGTACACTCGCTCAGGAAAATTTGGCAGTTACCTCCTATCCATGGGGTACAGGACAACTTCCCGATTGCTGGCTGTCCGACTACTGGGACCCCCATCTATTTATGCCAAAAGCAGATGTAGGGGCGGTTGATCATGCACTCCCGATCCCTTCTTTCTCATGAGAGTCCTAAAGACCAGCCAAACACTGCACTCAGCCATCTTCGGAGGTCACAATAAGAATGAATGGAACAGCAATGTACATAAAAGACCAAAGCACACTAATCCATTTACAAGGCGCTCTTCCGAGCCGAGCCCAGTTTCCAGGATCAGTGGGGGTCCCAACATTCGGATGCCCAGGAAGTTATCCCTTTAATGATACTGCTATGTGTGATGAAACTACTAATTGTGGTGATACTACTACAATTTGGTTATACTACTTGGTGAGGAGATACTACTTACTACCTATATATTGATACTACTATTACCATTATTCTATGTGCAGTGATACTACTACATACGGTGATACTACCATTACAATGTGCGGTGATATTACTATAGGTAGTGATGCTACTATTGTCATGATACTACTATGTGCAGTGATTCTTCTATATGTGGTGATGCTATGAATAGTGAATCTCCTCTGTGTGGAGATACTATGTGTGGTGTTACTACTAATATAGTCACGATACGTCTATGTGCGGTGATGCTATGTATAGTGAATCTTCTATTTGTGGAAATACTACCATATGTGGTGGTGATCCTACAATGTACGGTGAAACTGCTATATGTGGTGATGCTACTATTGTCGTGATACTACTATGTGCAATGATCCTATCATGTGCAATGATACTTCTATGTGCGGTGATGCTATGTAGAGTGGAGGAAAAAGTATTTGATCCCTTGCTGATTTTGTAAGTTTGCCCACTGACAAAGACATGAACAGTCTATAATTTTAAGGGTAGGTTAATTTTAACATTGAGAGATAGAATATCAAAAATAAAATCCAGAAAATCACATTGTTTAAAATATATAAATTTGGATTTTGCAGTGAGAAATAAATATCCCTCTGGCAAACAATACTTAATACTTGGTGGCAAAACCCTTGTTGGCAAGCACAGCCGTCAGACTTTTTTTTGTAGTTGATGATGAGGTTTGCGCACATGTTAGGAGGAATTTTGGTCCACTCCTCTTTGCAGATCATCTCTAAATCATTAAGATTTTGAGGCTGTCGCTTGGCAACTCAGAGCTTCAACTTCCTCCATAAGTTTTCTATGGGATTAAGGTCTGGAGACTGACTAGGCCACTCGATGACCTTAATGTGCTTCTTTTTGAGCCACTCCTTTGTTGCCTTGGCTGTATGTTTTGGGTCATTGTCTTGCTGGAAGACCAAGTCAAGACCCATTTTTAATGTCCTGGCGGAGGGAAGGAGGTTGTCACTCAGGAATTTACAGTACATGGCTCCATGCATTCTCCCATTGATGCGGTGAAGTAGCCCTGTGCCCTTAGCAGAGCAACACCCCCAAAACATAATGTTTCCACCTGACAGTGGAGACAGTGTTCTTTGGGTCATAGGCAGCATTTCTCTTCCTCCAAACATGGCGAGTTGAGTTAATACCAAATACATCAATTTTTGTCTCATCTGACCACAGCTTCTCCCAATCACTCACAGAAACATCCAGGTGTTCATTGGCAAACTTCAGAGGAGCCTGCACATGTGCCTTCTTGAGCAGGGGGACCTTGCAGGCACTGCTGGATTTTAAGCCTTTACAGCGTAATGTGTTACCAATGGTTTTCTTGGTGACTGTAGTCCCAGCTGCCTTGAGATCTTTAACAAGTTCCCCCATGTAGTTTTAGGCTGATCTCTCGCCTTCCTCATGATCAAGGATACCCCACAAGGTGAGATTTTGCATGGTGCCCCAGATCGATGTTGATTGACAGTCATTTTATATTTCTTCCATTTTCTTACTATTGCACCAACAGTTGTCTCCTTCTCACCCAGCGTCTTGCTTAGGGTTTTGTAGCCAATTCCAGCTTTGTGCAGGTCTATGATCTTGTCCCTACATCCTTATAAAGCTCTTTGGTCTTGCCCATGTTGTAGAGGTTAAAGTCTGACTGATTAATTGAATCTGTGGACAGGAGTCTTTTATAAAGGTGACTATGTAAGACAGCTGTCTTTACTGCAGGTAACGAGTTGATTAGGAGCATCTAACTGGTCTGTAGGAGCCAGAACTCTTAATGGTTGGTAGGGGATCAAATACTTATTTCTCACTGCAAAATGCAAATACATTTATAGAATTTGATTTTCTGGATTTTATTTTTGATATTCTATCTCTGAATGTTAAAATTAACCAACCCTTAAAATTATAGACTGTTTATTTGTCAGTGAGCAAAGTTACAAAATCAGCAAGGGATCAAATAATCATTTCCCCCACTGTATAGTGAATCTTCTATGTGTGGAGATAATATTATGTGTAATGATACTACCATTGTCATGATACCTTTATGTGGGGTGTTACTACAATGTGCAGACATACTACTATATGTGGTGATGCTACTATTGTCATGATACTACTATTATAATAATAATAATAATCTTTATATAGTGCCAACATATTCCGCAGTGCTTTACAGGTAACAGTTTCAAACGCAAGTCATAAGTAACAACGTTAACAGTACAATAGTTAAAGCACAATTACTATGACATAAAGGACATTACTATGTGCGGTGATACTTCTATGTGAGGTGATACTATGTATAGTGAATCTTCTATGTGTGGAAATACTGCTATGTGTAATGATACTACTAATATAGTCATACTTCTATCTGCTGTGATACTACTATTAGTAAAAAACACAGTAATGACACCTAGATAATATATATCACAAGATTGCTCAAAATTGTAACCAAAATATTATAGCAATCTACGGGTCACTACATGTGCCAGAATTATAGTGAAACCACTAAAGAGTATACTTGTAGCATAATATATTATATATACTATGTCTAAATCTTATACATTGTATTCCAATGCTACTGAGTTAGACATTTATATACCATCCGGATCTTACATATAGCACATAATATTTATTCCCCTTAGTACATCACCAGATCCTATATATGGCACAAAATACTTATTCCTTTCATTACATTTGCACTTTATTAGATTTTGGCCCTGCACGCCCTATTATTCTCACTTATTACTTATATATCCCCCTTTTTTTGGTGCACACACATATTTCTGTTTCTATTTAGTCTCAGCTGCTTATGTCGTTTCTATTTTTTGTGCGCATGCGCGTCCGGCACTTTGATATCTGGGCCGCGGCGTCTCGGTGTCCCCGACAACGCCATTATCATGTGCGTTATATATTACCCCCTTTAATACACTATCAGATTCTGTATATGGCACATACACTGCACTATATTTGCACTTTATTTGAGCCTCTTTTCCTGCACCCAACTTATTATTCATACATCCCCCTCTTTCTGGTGCACACATACACCTCTTACTTTGTTATTCATAGCCGCTCATGTCACTCCTGTTGTTGTGCGCATGCGCGTCCGGCACTCTGGTGTCTGGGCCGCGGCGTCTCGGTGTCCTTGGTAACGCCATGTACTCATCATGTGACTCTGTGTCCCGGACTTCCGGTTTGTCTGGGCGGCGCATGCGCCATCCACACGGTGGGTACTGACATCGGCGTTCTCATTTACCTGTACGGTATATAAAGCCCCTCGGTCATGTAGTATACACACCCCCTGACAAAGGAACTGTGCTTCCAAAACGCGCATCGGGGTGCACATTATCAAGCCGCTGGCAGCCTCGGAACATTTCCCTTAAAAATTGTAAGTAAGTGGCATATTCATTGCAATTGCCTACAGCACTTTACTTTCTCTCCTGCATGGGTTTTTGCACTATATGCTCTTTCAGTGGCAATTAGCATCTGGTTTATTGCACATGGCACTTTTTTGGCAATTTGCTTTTTCACCATTAATTTTTTGAGATATTGTTGGATTTGCTTTTACTGATTTTACACATGTATTTTTTTAACCCCTGGATAGCATATGCAATAGATTGCCCCTTTCCTTTTATATACAACTGGAATTTGGCTTGCCCTATTATATGTAGCTTGATTTGTGCACATTTGGATTATATATATACAGAGGGGCAAAAAAGTATTTAGTCAGTCAGCAATAGTGCAAGTTCCACCACTTAAAAAGATGAGAGGCGTCTGTAATTTACATCATAGGTAGACCTCAACTATGGGAGACAAACTGAGAAAAAAAAATCCAGAAAATCACATTGTCTGTTTTTTTAACATTTTATTTGCATATTATGGTGGAAAATAAGTATTTGGTCAGAAACAAAATTTCATCTCAATACTTTGTAATATATCCTTTGTTGGCAATGACAGAGGTCAAACGTTTTCTGTAAGTCTTCACAAGGTTGCCACACACTGTTGTTGGTATGTTGGCCCATTCCTCCATGCAGATCTCCTCTAGAGCAGTGATGTTTTTGGCTTTTCACTTGGCAACACGGACTTTCAACTCCCTCCAAAGGTTTTCTATAGGGTTGAGATCTGGAGACTGGCTAGGCCACTCCAGGACCTTGAAATGCTTCTTACGAAGCCACTCCTTCGTTGCCCTGGCGGTGTGCTTTGGATCATTGTCATGTTGAAAGACCCAGCCACGTTTCATCTTCAATGCCCTTGCTGATGGAAGGAGGTTTGCACTCAAAATCTCACGATACATGGCCCCATTCATTCTTTCATATACCCGGATCAGTCGTCCTGGCCCCTTTGCAGAGAAACAGCCCCAAAGCATGATGTTTCCACCACCATGCTTTACAGTAGGTATGGTGTTTGATGGATGCAACTCAGTATTCTTTTTCCTCCAAACACGACAAGTTGTGTTTCTACCAAACAGTTCCAGTTTGGTTTCATCAGACCATAGGACATTCTCCCAAAACTCCTCTGGATCATCCAAATGCTCTCTAGCAAACTTCAGACGGGCCTGGACATGTACTGGCTTAAGCAGTGGGACACGTCTGGCACTGCAGGATCTGAGTCCATGGTGGCGTAGTGTGTTACTTATGGTAGGCCTTGTTACATTGGTCCCAGCTCTCTGCAGTTCATTCACTAGGTCCCCCCGCGTGGTTCTGGGATTTTTGCTCACCGTTCTTGTGATCATTCTGACCCCACGGGGTGGGATTTTGCGTGGAGCCCCAGATCGAGGGAGATTATCAGTGGTCTTGTATGTCTTCCATTTTCTAATTATTGCTCCCACTGTTGATTTCTTCACTCCAAGCTGGTTGGCTATTGCAGATTCAGTCTTCCCAGCCTGGTGCAGGGCTACAATTTTGTTTCTGGTGTCCTTTGACAGCTCTTTGGTCTTCACCATAGTGGAGTTTGGAGTCAGACTGTTTGAGGGTGTGCACAGGTGTCTTTTTATACTGATAACAAGTTTAAACAGGTGCCATTACTACAGGTAATGAGTGGAGGAAAGAGGAGACTCTTAAAGAAGAAGTTACAGGTCTGTGAGAGCCAGAAATCTTGATTGTTTGTTTCTGACCAAATACTTACTTTCCACCATATTATGCAAAACAAATGATAAAAAAACAGACAATGTGATTTTCTGGATTTTTTTTTCTCAGTTTGGTCTCCCAAGGTTGAGGTCTACCTATGATGTAACTTACAGACGCCTCTCATCTTTTTAAGTGGTGGAACTTGCACTATTGCTGACTGACTAAATACTTTTTTGCCCCACTGTATATATTTTTGTCCTATATTTTAAATGGTTTGTCACTATTGCTACTAAATAAAATTGATTTTGTTAAAATTATCCCGTCACTTTCTCATTGGTTCGGTTTTATGTTTGGAGCATTTCTCTTCTCTTTTGTGATACTACTATGTCTAAAGGATACTTCTGTGTTTGGTGGCTCAGTAGGCGTTACTACGTACTCACGATATAGGTGGTTATCATTCTTATACTGAGATTAAAAATATTTAGGTTTACATTTGAGGAAATTATTTTCTAAAATCTAAAGATTGTGTTTTACAATCCTGCATTGGTTGGTGCAATGTCTGTACACTCTCCTGTGCCTGTGTGTTATTTCCATCTCGCTTCTGTGACTGGTGACCATTGACACTCCCCACCATAATAGAATCTGATTGGCTGTGGCCTTTCCACCCTTCCAGTTATAAGCAATGGTGGCAGGAGGCGTCAGACAGGTCAGCGAATGTACAGTTACCTTTGAACCATACAAGCGTGCCTATGATTGGGGACACTGTACACAGGAACCCTGGAGTAATGCCAGACTTTTTTTTTTTATTTTTTAAATAAACCTTTGTACTCGATTCACTGTAACAGTAATAACTTTGTCAGCAGATGGTTGAAAGGTCTATTCAGTATAATATTACCTGTGCAGAACATAGAGCTGTGTAGTTGTGTGTTCTACTACGGCACCCACTGATAGCTTTTTCAGACAGTAACCTATTCCGATAAATGTACTAACAAGCTTCCATGGTAGAGCTCTACAAGGGATGCAGATTAGCCTAAAGGTATGCTCCCCTTTGGGACACAGTTTATTCATAAATACATGTCATATAAAAAGTTACAGAACTTTGTTAACTCATTTCTTTCATTTTTTTTTGCAGCCTGTATTAAATCCACAGTTATTGGAAGCAGTTCATAAGCCTGTAGGGTTGTGAGGGAACTGGACTTTATAATGAAGTTAATATTAAACTGGAACTTGTACAGATGTTAACTAAACACTTGTCAAGTTAATAGTTTATTTGGAATAATATACACTGCTCAAAAAAATAAAAGGGAACACAAACAACAGTTGTGAAGCAACACCAAATGTGAATCAATTTCCCTTGCTGTTCTGCAAATGGAACAGTGAATAGGTAGAAATTATAGGCAATTAGCAAGACACCCCTATAAAGGAGTGGTTCTGCAGGGGGTGACCACAGACCATTTCCCTGTTCTCATCCTTTTTGGCTGTTGTCTTGGTCACTTTTGCATTTTTGCCCCCTAGAGGTACTTTAAAGTAGCATGAAGCAGTGGTGTCTACAACCCACAGAAGTTGTTCAGGTATTGAGGCTCATCCAGGATGGCACATCAATGGGATCTGTGGCAAGAAGGGTAGCTGTGTCTGTCAGTACAGTGTCTAGAGCATGGAGCAGATACCAGGAAACAGGCCTGTACACCAAAAGACGTGGAAGGGACCTAAGCAGGACCGCTACCTCCTCCTTTGTACACGGAGGAACAGGAGGAGCAGTGCTATAACCCTGCAAAATGACCTCCCTCCAGCAGGCCACTAACTTCCATGTGTACTGTCAGAAACAGACTCCATAAGGGTGGTATGAGAGCCCGACGTCAACAAGTGGGTGTTGAGCTTACAGCCCAACACCATGCAAGGCGATTTGCATTTGCCATAGAACACCAAGATTGACAGATTTGACATTGGCACCCTGTGCTCTTAAAGGATGAGAGCAGGTTCATACTGAGCACATGTGACTGAAGTGACACAGTCTGGAGATGCAGTGGAGAACGTTGTGCTGCATGCAACATCCTCCAGCATGACTGGTTGGCCAGTGGGTCAGTAATACTGTGGGGAGGGTCGCACAGCCCTGAATGTGCTAGCCAGAGGTACCCTGACTGCCATTAGGTACAGGGATATGATCCTCAGACCCATTTTGAGACCATATTCAGGTGCAGTGGGCACTGGTTTCCTGATGCATGACAACGCTAGGCCTCATGTGGCTAAAGTGTGTCAGCAGTTCTGGCAAAATAAAGGCGTTGATGCTATGGATTGTCCTGCCCGTTTCCCAGAACTGAATCTACTCAAGCACATTTGTGATAAAGAATATACCATTTATAACCACCCTCTGCTTTCTAACTGGGTCGCTGTGACCAGTGGGGTACCACAGGGGTCAGTGTTGGGACCTATTCTCTTCAACATGTTTATTAACGATCTGGTAGAAGGTTTACACAGTAAAGAAGAACTTGGGGATCCTAGTTAATGATAAACTTACTTGGAGCAGCCAGTTCCAGGCAGTGGCTGCCAAGGCAAACAGGATCATGGGGTGCATTAAAAGAGGTCTGGATACACATGATGAGAGCATTATACTGCCTCTGTAAAAATCTCTGGTTACACATGGAGTACTGTGTACAGTTTTGCCCACTGATGCTCAGGAAGGATATAATGGAACTAGAGTGAGTACAAAGGAGGGCAACAAAATTAATAAAGGGGATGGGGGAACTACAATACCCAGAGAGATTAGCACAATTAGGACTATTTAGTCTAGAAAAAAGATGACTGAGGGGCGATCTAATATCCATGCATCTATCTATATATATATACTAGCTATTGAACCCGTTCTACGCCCGGGTGGCGAGCATTTATATTGGTATATGGTCTCCATCCTGGTATGTGCTACTCCATCCTGCGTCCCCATCCTGTCATGTGCTGCTCCATCCTGCGTCCCCATCCTGTCATGTGCTGCTCCCATCCTGTGCCCCCATCCTGTCATGTGCTGCTCCATCCTGAATCCCCATCCTGACATGTGCTGCTCCATCCTGCGTCCCCATCCTGTCATGTGCTGCTCCATCCTGCGCCCCCATTCTGTCATGTGCTGCTCCATCCTGCATCCCCATCCTGTCATGTGCTGCTCCCATCCTGCGCCCCCGTTCTGTCATGTGCTGCTCCCATCCTGCGCCCGTTCTGTCATGTGCTGCTCCCATCCTGCTCCCCTGTTCTGTCATGTGCTGCTCCCATCCTGCGCCCCCGTTCTGTCATGTGCTGCTCCCATCCTGCGCCTCCATTCTGTCATTTGCTGCTCCCATCCTGTCATGTGCTGCTCCCATCCTGCGCCCCCGTTCTGTCATGTGCAGCTCCCATCCTGCGCCCCCATTCTGTCATGTGCTGCTCCCATCCTGCGCCCCCGTTCTGTCATGTGCTGCTCCCATCCTGCTCCCCTGTTCTGTCATGTGCTGCTGCCATCCTGCGCCCGTTCTGTCATGTGCTGCTCCCATCCTGCGCCCGTTCTGTCATGTGCTGCTGCCATCCTGCGCCCGTTCTGTCATGTGCTGCTCCCATCCTGCGCCCGTTCTGTCATGTGCTGCTCCCATCCTGCTCCCCTGTTCTGTCATGTGCTGCTCCCATCCTGCGCCCGTTCTGTCATGTGTTGCTGCCATCCTGCGCCCGTTCTGTCATGTGCTGCTCCCATCCTGCTCCCCTGTTCTGTCATGTGCTGCTCCCATCCTGCGCCCGTTCTGTCATGTGCTGCTGCCATCCTGCGCCCGTTCTGTCATGTGCTGCTCCCATCCTGCGCCACCCTTGTATTATATGCCCCCCATAAGACGCTCCAGTGCGTATGCCCCCGTATGCTGCTGCCATATAAAAAAAAAAAAAATACCATACTCACCTATCGTCCGGCTCCACTGCAGGTGTGTCTTCAAGAAAATGGCACCGGAAAGCGTGGACTGCGCAGGCACCGATTCCGGCAGCAGGAATCGGCGCCTGCGCAGTCCGCGCTTTCCGGCGCCATTTTCTTGAAGACACACCTGCAGTGGAGCCGGAGTGTGTCTTCAAGAAAATGGCGCCGGAAAGCGCGGACTGCGCAGGCGCCGATTCCGGCAGCAGGAATCGGCACCTGCGCAGTCCGCACTTTCCGGTGCCATTTTCTTGAAGACACACTCCGGCTCCTCTGCCTGTGACTGGTAAGTCAGAGGGCGGCGCCGGCGCGCATTAAGTGCGTCATCGCGCCCTCTGAACTGTCACAGCAGAGGAGCCGGGAGACGGAGCCGCACGCAGCGCTGGAACGGGGAAAGGTGAATATACTTATCCTCCTGGCGGTCCCTGACTCTCCGGTGGAGATCGCGGTATGCGTTCAGTGCTTACACATACCGCGATCTCCTGGGAGCGTCACTCTGTGGGGGCCAGACTGCGCCGGCGCTTGCGCCTGCGCAGTCTATAAAGGCTTCGGACAGAGTGACGCTCCCAGCGTTATATTATAGATACAGTGGGGCAAAAAAGTATTTAGTCAGTCAGCAATAGTGCAAGTTGCACCACTTAAAAAGATGAGAGGCGTCTGTAATTTACATCATAGGTAGACCTCAAATATGGGAGACAAACTGAGAAAAAAAAATCCAGAAAATCACATTGTCTGTTTTTATAACATTTTATTTGCATATTATGGTGGAAAATAAGTATTTGGTCAGAAACAAAATTTCATCTCAATACTTTGTAATATATCCTTTGTTGGCAATGACAGAGGTCAAACGTTTTCTGTAAGTCTTCACAAGGTTGCCACACACTGTTGTTGGTATGTTGGCCCATTCCTCCATGCAGATCTCCTCTAGAGCAGTGATGTTTTTGGCTTTTCGCTTGGCAACACGGACTTTCAACTCCCTCCAAAGGTTTTCTATAGGGTTGAGATCTGGAGACTGGCTAGGCCACTCCAGGACCTTGAAATGCTTCTTACGAAGCCACTCCTTTGTTGCCCTGGCGGTGTGCTTTGGATCATTGTCATGTTGAAAGACCCAGCCACGTTTCATCTTCAATGCCCTTGCTGATGGAAGGAGGTTTGCACTCAAAATCTCACGATACATGGCCCCATTCATTCTTTCATGTACCCGGATCAGTCGTCCTGGCCCCTTTGCAGAGAAACAGCCCCAAAGCATGATGTTGCCACCACCATGCTTTATAGTAGGTATGGTGTTTGATGGATGCAACTCAGTATTCTTTTTCCTCCAAACACGACAAGTTGTGTTTCTACCAAACAGTTCCAGTTTGGTTTCATCAGACCATAGGACATTCTCCCAAAACTCCTCTGGATCATCCAAATGCTCTCTAGCAAACTTCAGACGGGCCCGGACATGTACTGGCTTAAGCAGTGGGACACGTCTGGCACTGCAGGATCTGAGTCCATGGTGGCGTAGTGTGTTACTTATGGTATGCCTTGTTACATTGGTCCCAGCTCTCTGCAGTTCATTCACTAGGTCCCCCCGCGTGGTTCTGGGATTTTTGCTCACCGTTCTTGTGATCATTCTGACCCCACGGGGTGGGATTTTGCGTGGAGCCCCAGATCGAGGGAGATTATCAGTGGTCTTGTATGTCTTCCATTTTCTAATTATTGCTCCCACTGTTGATTTCTTCACTCCAAGCTGGTTGGCTATTGCAGATTCAGTCTTCCCAGCCTGGTGCAGGGCTACAATTTTGATTCTGGTCTCCTTTGACAGCTCTTTGGTCTTCACCATAGTGGAGTTTGGAGTCAGACTGTTTGAGGGTGTGCACAGGTGTCTTTTTATACTGATAACAAGTTTAAACAGGTGCCATTACTACAGGTAATGAATGGAGGAAAGAGGAGACTCTTAAAGAAGAAGTTACAGGTCTGTGAGAGCCAGAAATCTTGATTGTTTGTTTCTGACCAAATACTTATTTTCCACCATAATATGCAAATAAAATGTTAAAAAAACAGACAATGTGATTTTCTGGATTTTTTTTCTCAGTTTGTCTCCCATAGTTGAGGTCTACCTATGATGTAAATTACAGACACCTCTCATCTTTTTAAGTGGTGGAACTTGCACTATTGCTGACTGACTAAATACTTTTTTGCCCCACTGTATATATAATTGTCTAAGGGGTACTTCCTTCTGTCTGTCTGCAACTTCCGTAACGGAAATCCCGCGTCGCTGATTGGTCTCGCCAGCTGCCTGTCATGGCTGCCGAGACCAATCGGCAAGGGGCACAGTCCGATTAGTCCCTCCCTACTCCCTTGCAGTCAGTGCCCGGCGCCCGCTCCATACTCCCCTCTAGTCACCGCTCACACAAGGTTAATGCCAGCGGTAACGGACCACGTTATTCCGCGCGTAACGCACTCCGTTAATGCTGCTATTAACCCTGTGTGTCCCAACTTTTTACTATTGATGCTGCCTATGCAGAATCAATAGTAAAAAGATGTAATGTTAAAAATAATAAAAACACAAAAAACCTGCTATTCTCACCTTCCGTAGTCTGACGATGCACTTGCGCCTGCCGCCAGCTTCCGTTCCCAGAGATGCATTGCGAAATTACCCAGAAGACTTAGCGGTCTCACGAGAACGGAAGATGGCGGCAGCCACGCGCGCATCGCCAGAGCTTCACTGGATCCCGGCGGGTGAGTATATAACTATTTTTTAGTTTAATTACTTTTTTAACAGGGATATGTGCCCACACTGCTATATACTACGTGGCCAATGTGATATATTACGTGGGCTGTGTTATATACCGCATGGCTGCTATATACTATGTGGCCAGTGTTAGATATTATGTGGGCTGTGTTATGTACTGCGTGGGCTGTGCTATATATTACGTGGCCAGTGTTATATACTGCATGGCTTGTCTTATATACTATGTCGCCTGTGTTATATACTGCGTGGCTGCTATATACTGCGTTGGCTGTGTTATATACGGTTTGGCCTGTGTTATATTCTGAGTGGCCACTGTTATATATTGCGTGGCCTGTATTAACGCATCGAGTATTCTACAATATGTATGTATGTATGTATATAGCAGCCACATAGTATATAGCACAGGCCACGTAGTATTTGCCTGCTATATACTACATGGCTCCTATATACTTTGTGGCTTGTGCTATATACTATGTGGCTGCTACACACATAAATACATACATATTCTAGAACACCAGATGCGTTAGAATCGGGCCACCATCTAATATATATATAATTGTCTAAGGGGCACTTCCATATGTTTGTCTGTCTGTCTGTCACGGAAATCCTGAGTCGCTGATTGGTCGTGGCCGTGAAATGGCCGCTCCCTACTCCCCTGCAGTCAGTGCCCCCTCCATACTCCCCCCACCGGCATAACACGGTGTAACGCAGTCTCTTAACGCTGCTATTAACAATGTGTGACAAACTTTTTACTATTGATGCTGCCTATGCAGCATCAATAATAAAAAGATATAATGTTAAAAATAATTTAAAAAAAATAAAAAATGGTGCTATTCTCACCTTTCGCCGACCACCGATGCATGCGAGCGGCGAGGCTGCCGCCAGCTTCCATTCCCAGAGATGCATTGCAAAATTACCCAGATGACTTAGCGGTCTCGCGAGACCGCTAAGTCATCTGGGTAATTTCGCAATGCATCACTGGGAACGGAAGCAGGTGGCAGCCTCGCAGCTCGCGCGCATCGGTGGAAGATGGAGGAGGAGTATATAACTATTTTTTATTTTAATTCTTTTTTTTAACAGAGATATGGTGCCCACTGTTATGGCTGGCAATCAGGCAACACAGCGTGCAGTAATCAGCGCACATACAGAGATCTGGCAATAACCAAAAACAATAGGACGAGCTCTGAGACGTGGAATCTCTGTAGACTGCAGTACCTGATCTATCCTCACACAACTATAAGCAGCAGTGGATTGCGCCTATCACTACCTATGCAACTCGGCACTGCCTGAGGAGCTGACTAGCCTGAAGATAGAAATACAAGCCTGACTTACCTCAGAGAAATACCCCAAAGGAATAGGCAGCCCCCCACATATAATGACTGTTAGCAAGATGAAAAGACAAACGTAGGAATGAAATAGATTCAGCAAAGTGAGGCCCGATATTCTAGACAGAGCGAGGATAGCAAAGAGAACTATGCAGTCCACAAAAAACCCTAAAACGAAAACCACGCAAAGGGGCAAAAAGACCCACCGTGCCGAACTAACAGCACGGCGGTGCACCCCTTTGCTTCTCAGAGCTTCCAGCAAAAGGTTATAGCAAGCTGGACAGAAAAAACAGAAAACAAACTAGAAGCACTTATCTAGCAGAGCAGCAGGCCCAAGGAAAGATGCAGTAGCTCAGATCCAACACTGGAACATTGACAAGGAGCAAGGAAGACAGACTCAGGTGGAGCTAAATAGCAAGGCAGCCAACGAGCTCACCAAAACACCTGAGGGAGGAAGCCCAGAGACTGCAATACCACTTGTGACCACAGAAGTGAACTCAGCCACAGAATTCACAACAGTACCCCCCCCTTGAGGAGGGGTCACCGAACCCTCACCAGAACCCCCAGGCCGACCAGGATGAGCCACATGAAAGGCACGAACAAGATCTAGGGCATGGACATCAGAGGCAAAAACCCAGGAATTATCTTCCTGAGCATAACCCTTCCATTTGACCAGATACTGGAGTTTCCGTCTAGAGACACGAGAATCCAAAATCTTCTCCACAATATACTCCAATTCCCCCTCCACCAAAACAGGGGCAGGAGGCTCCACAGATGGAACCATAGGTGCCACGTATCTCCTCAACAACGACCTATGGAATACATTATGTATGGAAAAGGAGTCTGGGAGGGTCAGACGAAAAGACACCGGATTGAGAATCTCAGAAATCCTATACGGACCAATAAAACGAGGTTTAAATTTAGGAGAGGAAACCTTCATAGGAATATGACGAGAAGATAACCAAACCAGATCCCCAACACGAAGTCGGGGTCCCACACGGCGTCTGCGATTAGCGAAAAGCTGAGCCTTCTCCTGGGACAAGGTCAAATTGTCCACTACCTGAGTCCAGATCTGCTGCAACCTGTCCACCACAGAATCCACACCAGGACAGTCCGAAGACTCAACCTGTCCTGAAGAGAAACGAGGATGGAACCCAGAATTGCAGAAAAATGGAGAGACCAAGGTAGCCGAGCTGGCCCGATTATTAAGGGCGAACTCAGCCAACGGCAAAAATGACACCCAATCATCCTGATCAGCGGAAACAAAACATCTCAGATATGTTTCCAAGGTCTGATTGGTTCGTTCGGTCTGGCCATTAGTCTGAGGATGGAAGGCCGAGGAGAAAGATAGGTCAATGCCCATCCTACCACAAAAGGCTCGCCAGAACCTCGAGACAAACTGGGAACCTCTGTCAGAAACAATATTCTCAGGAATGCCATGTAAACGAACCACATGCTGGAAGAACAAAGGCACCAAATCAGAGGAGGAAGGCAATTTAACCAAGGGCACCAGATGGACCATTTTAGAAAAGCGATCACAGACCACCCAAATGACCGACATTTTTTGAGAAACGGGAAGGTCAGAAATGAAATCCATCGAAATATGTGTCCAAGGCCTCTTCGGGACCGGCAAGGGCAAAAGCAACCCACTGGCACGTGAACAGCAGGGCTTAGCCCTAGCACAAATTCCACAGGACTGCACAAAAGCACGCACATCCCGTGACAGAGATGGCCACCAGAAGGATCTAGCAACCAACTCCCTGGTACCAAAGATTCCTGGATGACCGGCCAGCACCGAACAATGAAGTTCAGAGATAACTTTACTAGTCCACCTATCAGGGACGAACAGTTTCTCGGCCGGACAACGATCAGGTTTATTAGCCTGAAATTTCTGCAACACTCTCCGCAAATCAGGGGAGATGGCAGACACAATGACTCCTTCCTTGAGGATACTCGCCGGCTCAGATAACCCCGGAGAGTCGGGCACAAAACTCCTAGACAGAGCATCCGCCTTCACATTTTTAGAGCCCGGAAGGTATGAAATCACAAAATCAAAACGAGCAAAAAATAACGACCAACGGGCCTGTCTAGGATTCAAGCGCTTGGCAGACTCAAGATAAGTAAGGTTCTTATGATCAGTCAAAACCACCACGCGATGCTTAGCACCCTCAAGCCAATGACGCCACTCCTCGAATGCCCACTTCATGGCCAGCAACTCTCGGTTGCCCACATCATAATTACGCTCAGCAGCAGAAAATTTCCTGGAAAAGAAAGCACATGGTTTGAACACTGAGCAACCAGAACCTCTCTGTGACAAAACCGCCCCTGCACCAATCTCAGAAGCATCAACCTCGACCTGGAACGGAAGAGAAACATCAGGTTGACACAACACAGGGGCACAGCAAAAACGACGCTTC
Organism: Ranitomeya imitator; assembly: GCF_032444005.1. NCBI lineage: Eukaryota > Metazoa > Chordata > Amphibia > Anura > Dendrobatidae > Ranitomeya > Ranitomeya imitator. The sequence continues at coordinate 223,409,645 of NC_091284.1, forward strand.
AACTCCTGAAAAGCTTCCACGGCAGCAGAAGACCAATTAACCAAATCAGCACCCTTCTTGGTCAAATCGGTCAATGGTCTGGCAATGCTAGAAAAATTACAGATGAAGCGACGATAAAAATTAGCAAAGCCCAGGAATTTCTGCAGACTTTTTAGAGATGTCGGCTGAGTCCAATCCTGGATGGCCTGAACCTTAACCGGATCCATCTCGATAGTAGAAGGGGAAAAGATGAACCCCAAAAATGAAACTTTCTGCACACCGAAGAGACACTTTGATCCCTTCACGAACAAGGAATTAGCACGCAGTACCTGGAAAACCATTCTGACTTGCTTCACATGAGACTCCCAATCATCTGAGAAGATCAAAATGTCATCCAAGTAAACAATCAAGAATTTATCCAGATACTCACGGAAAATGTCATGCATAAAAGACTGAAAAACAGATGGAGCATTGGCAAGTCCGAACGGCATCACCAGATACTCAAAATGACCCTCGGGCGTATTAAATGCCGTTTTCCATTCATCTCCCTGCCTGATTCTCACCAGATTATACGCACCACGAAGATCAATCTTAGTAAACCAACTAGCCCCCTTAATCCGAGCAAACAAGTCAGAAATCAATGGCAAGGGATACTGAAACTTAACAGTGATCTTATTAAGAAGGCGGTAATCAATACACGGTCTTAGCGAACCATCCTTCTTGGCTACAAAAAAGAACCCTGCTCCCAATGGTGACGACGATTGTTATGGCTGGCAATCAGGCAACACAGCGTGCAGTAATCAGCGCACATACAGAGATCTGGCAATAACCAAAAACAATAGGACGAGCTCTGAGACGTGGAATCTCTGTAGACTGCAGTACCTGATCTATCCTCACACAACTATAAGCAGCAGTGGATTGCGCCTATCACTACCTATGCAACTCGGCACTGCCTGAGGAGCTGACTAGCCTGAAGATAGAAATACAAGCCTGACTTACCTCAGAGAAATACCCCAAAGGAATAGGCAGCCCCCCACATATAATGACTGTTAGCAAGATGAAAAGACAAACGTAGGAATGAAATAGATTCAGCAAAGTGAGGCCCGATATTCTAGACAGAGCGAGGATAGCAAAGAGAACTATGCAGTCTACAAAAAACCCTAAAACGAAAACCACGCAAAGGGGCAAAAAGACCCACCGTGCCGAACTAACAGCACGGCGGTGCACCCCTTTGCTTCTCAGAGCTTCCAGCAAAAGTTAATAGCAAGCTGGACAGAAAAAACAGAAAACAAACTAGAAGCACTTATCTAGCAGAGCAGCAGGCCCAAGGAAAGATGCAGTAGCTCAGATCCAACACTGGAACATTGACAAGGAGCAAGGAAGACAGACTCAGGTGGAGCTAAATAGCAAGGCAGCCAACGAGCTCACCAAAACACCTGAGGGAGGAAGCCCAGAGACTGCAATACCACTTGTGACCACAGACGTGAACTCAGCCACAGAATTCACAACAGTACCCCCCCCTTGAGGAGGGGTCACCGAACCCTCACCAGAACCCCCAGGCCGACCAGGATGAGCCACATGAAAGGCACGAACAAGATCTGGGGCATGGACATCAGAGGCAAAAACCCAGGAATTATCTTCCTGAGCATAACCCTTCCATTTGACCAGATACTGGAGTTTCCGTCTAGAGACACGAGAATCCAAAATCTTCTCCACAATATACTCCAATTCCCCCTCCACCAAAACAGGGGCAGGAGGTTCCACAGATGGAACCATAGGTGCCACGTACCTCCTCAACAACGACCTATGGAATACATTATGTATGGAAAAGGAGTCTGGGAGGATCAGACGAAAAGACACCGGATTGAGAATCTCAGAAATCCTATACGGACCAATAAAACGAGGTTTAAATTTAGGAGAGGAAACCTTCATAGGAATATGACGAGAAGATAACCAAACCAGATCCCCAACACGAAGTCGGGGTCCCACACGGCGTCTGCGATTAGCGAAAAGCTGAGCCTTCTCCTGGGACAAGGTCAAATTGTCCACTACCTGAGTCCAGATCTGCTGCAACCTATCCACCACAGAATCCACACCAGGACAGTCCGAAGACTCAACCTGTCCTGAAGAGAAACGAGGATGGAACCCAGAATTGCAGAAAAATGGAGAGACCAAGGTAGCCGAGCTGGCCCGATTATTAAGGGCGAACTCAGCCAACGGCAAAAATGACACCCAATCATCCTGGTCAGCGGAAACAAAACATCTCAGATATGTTTCCAAGGTCTGATTGGTTCGTTCGGTCTGGCCATTAGTCTGAGGATGGAAGGCCGAGGAGAAAGATAGGTCAATGCCCATCCTACCACAAAAGGCTCGCCAGAACCTCGAGACAAACTGGGAACCTCTGTCAGAAACAATATTCTCAGGAATGCCATGTAAACGAACCACATGCTGGAAGAACAAAGGCACCAAATCAGAGGAGGAAGGCAATTTAACCAAGGGCACCAGATGGACCATTTTAGAAAAGCGATCACAGACCACCCAAATGACCGACATTTTTTGAGAAACGGGAAGGTCAGAAATGAAATCCATCGAAATATGTGTCCAAGGCCTCTTCGGGACCGGCAAGGGCAAAAGCAACCCACTGGCACGTGAACAGCAGGGCTTAGCCCTAGCACAAATTCCACAGGACTGCACAAAAACACGCACATCCCGTGACAGAGATGGCCACCAGAAGGATCTAGCAACCAACTCCCTGGTACCAAAGATTCCTGGATGACCGGCCAGCACCGAACAATGAAGTTCAGAGATAACTTTACTAGTCCACCTATCAGGGACGAACAGTTTCTCGGCCGGACAACGATCAGGTTTATTAGCCTGAAATTTCTGCAACACTCTCCGCAAATCAGGGGAGATGGCAGACACAATGACTCCTTCCTTGAGGATACTCGCCGGCTCAGATAACCCCGGAGAGTCGGGCACAAAACTCCTAGACAGAGCATCCGCCTTCACATTTTTAGAGCCCGGAAGGTATGAAATCACAAAATCAAAACGAGCAAAAAATAACGACCAACGGGCCTGTCTAGGATTCAAGCGCTTGGCAGACTCAAGATAAGTAAGGTTCTTATGATCAGTCAAAACCACCACGCGATGCTTAGCACCCTCAAGCCAATGACGCCACTCCTCGAATGCCCACTTCATGGCCAGCAACTCTCGGTTGCCCACATCATAATTACGCTCAGCAGCAGAAAATTTCCTGGAAAAGAAAGCACATGGTTTGAACACTGAGCAACCAGAACCTCTCTGTGACAAAACCGCCCCTGCACCAATCTCAGAAGCATCAACCTCGACCTGGAACGGAAGAGAAACATCAGGTTGACACAACACAGGGGCACAGCAAAAACGACGCTTCAACTCCTGAAAAGCTTCCACGGCAGCAGAAGACCAATTAACCAAATCAGCACCCTTCTTGGTCAAATCGGTCAATGGTCTGGCAATGCTAGAAAAATTACAGATGAAGCGACGATAAAAATTAGCAAAGCCCAGGAATTTCTGCAGACTTTTTAGAGATGTCGGCTGAGTCCAATCCTGGATGGCCTGAACCTTAACCGGATCCATCTCGATAGTAGAAGGGGAAAAGATGAACCCCAAAAATGAAACTTTCTGCACACCGAAGAGACACTTTGATCCCTTCACGAACAAGGAATTAGCACGCAGTACCTGGAAAACCATTCTGACTTGCTTCACATGAGACTCCCAATCATCTGAGAAGATCAAAATGTCATCCAAGTAAACAATCAAGAATTTATCCAGATACTCACGGAAAATGTCATGCATAAAAGACTGAAAAACAGATGGAGCATTGGCAAGTCCGAACGGCATCACCAGATACTCAAAATGACCCTCGGGCGTATTAAATGCCGTTTTCCATTCATCTCCCTGCCTGATTCTCACCAGATTATACGCACCACGAAGATCAATCTTAGTAAACCAACTAGCCCCCTTAATCCGAGCAAACAAGTCAGAAATCAATGGCAAGGGATACTGAAACTTAACAGTGATCTTATTAAGAAGGCGGTAATCAATACACGGTCTTAGCGAACCATCCTTCTTGGCTACAAAAAAGAACCCTGCTCCCAATGGTGACGACGATGGGCGAATATGTCCCTTCTCCAGGGACTCCTTCACATAACTGCGCATAGCGGTGTGTTCAGGTACGGACAAATTAAATAAACGACCCTTAGGGAATTTACTACCAGGAATCAAATCGATAGCACAATCACAATTCCTATGCGGAGGTAGGGCATCAGACTTGGACTCTTCAAATACATCCTGAAAGTCCGACAAGAACTCTGGGATGTCAGAAGGAATGGATGACGAAATAGACAAAAATGGAACATCACCATGTACTCCCTGACAACCCCAGCTGGTTACCGACATAGAGTTCCAATCCAATACTGGATTATGGGTTTGTAGCCATGGCAACCCCAACACGACCACATCATGCAAATTATGCAGTACCAGAAAGCGAATAACTTCCTGATGTGCAGGAGCCATGCACATGGTCAGCTGGGCCCAGTACTGAGGCTTATTCTTGGCCAAAGGTGTAGCATCAATTCCTCTCAACGGAATAGGACACCGCAAAGGCTCCAAGAAAAATCCACAACGTTTAGCATAATCCAAATCCATCAGATTCAGGGCAGCGCCTGAATCCACAAACGCCATGACAGAATACGATGACAAAGAGCACATTAAGGTAATGGACAAAAGGAATTTGGACTGTACAGTACCAATAACGGCAGAGCTATCGAACCGCCTAGTGCGTTTAGGACAATTAGAAATAGCATGAGTAGAATCACCACAATAGAAACACAGTCTGTTCAGACGTCTGTATTCTTGCCGTTCTACTTTAGTCATAGTCCTGTCGCACTGCATAGGCTCAGGTTTACTCTCAGACAATACCGCCAGATGGTGCACAAATTTACGCTCGCGCAAGCGACGACCGATCTGAATGGCCAAAGACATAGACTCATTCAAACCAGCAGGCATAGGAAATCCCACCATTACATCCTTAAGAGCTTCAGAGAGACCCTTTCTGAACAAAGCCGCTAGTGCAGATTCATTCCACAGAGTGAGTACTGACCACTTCCTAAATTTCTGACAATATACTTCTACATCATCCTGACCCTGGCATAAAGCCAGCAGATTTTTCTCAGCCTGATCCACTGAATTAGGCTCATCATAAAGCAATCCCAGCGCCTGGAAAAATGCATCAACATTACTCAATGCAGAATCTCCTGGTGCAAGAGAAAACGCCCAGTCCTGTGGGTCGCCGCGCAAAAAAGAAATAATAATCAAAACCTGTTGAATAGGATTACCAGAAGAATGAGGTTTCAAGGCCAAAAATAGCTTACAATTATTTCTGAAGCTCAGGAACTTAGTTCTGTCACCAAAAAACAAATCAGGAATCGGAATTCTTGGTTCTAGCATCGATTTCTGATCAATAGTATCTTGAATCTTTTGTACATTTACAACGAGATTATCCATTGAGGAGCACAGAGCCTGAATATCCATGTCCACAGCTGTGTCCTGAAGCACTCTAATGTCTAGGGGAAAAAAAAGACTGAAGACAGAGCTAAGAAAAAAAAATGATGTCAGGATTTCTTTTTTCCCTCTATTGGGAATCATTGGTGTGGCTCCTTGTACTGTTATGGCTGGCAATCAGGCAACACAGCGTGCAGTAATCAGCGCACATACAGAGATCTGGCAATAACCAAAAACAATAGGACGAGCTCTGAGACGTGGAATCTCTGTAGACTGCAGTACCTGATCTATCCTCACACAACTATAAGCAGCAGTGGATTGCGCCTATCACTACCTATGCAACTCGGCACTGCCTGAGGAGCTGACTAGCCTGAAGATAGAAATACAAGCCTGACTTACCTCAGAGAAATACCCCAAAGGAATAGGCAGCCCCCCACATATAATGACTGTTAGCAAGATGAAAAGACAAACGTAGGAATGAAATAGATTCAGCAAAGTGAGGCCCGATATTCTAGACAGAGCGAGGATAGCAAAGAGAACTATGCAGTCTACAAAAAACCCTAAAACGAAAACCACGCAAAGGGGCAAAAAGACCCACCGTGCCGAACTAACAGCACGGCGGTGCACCCCTTTGCTTCTCAGAGCTTCCAGCAAAAGTTAATAGCAAGCTGGACAGAAAAAACAGAAAACAAACTAGAAGCACTTATCTAGCAGAGCAGCAGGCCCAAGGAAAGATGCAGTAGCTCAGATCCAACACTGGAACATTGACAAGGAGCAAGGAAGACAGACTCAGGTGGAGCTAAATAGCAAGGCAGCCAACGAGCTCACCAAAACACCTGAGGGAGGAAGCCCAGAGACTGCAATACCACTTGTGACCACAGAAGTGAACTCAGCCACAGAATTCACAACAGCCCACACTGCTGTATACTACGAGGACTATGTTATATACTGCGTGACTGATATATACTACGTGGGCCGTGTTATATACTGTGTGGGCTGTGTTAGTTACTGCGTGGGCTGTGTTATTTACTGCGTGGGCTGTGTTATATACTATGTGGCTGCTATATACTACATGGCTGTGCTATATACTATGTGGCTGCTATATACTACGTGGCTGTGCTATATACTATGTGGGTCTGGAATATACTACGTGGCTGTCTGTGTTATATAGTATGTGGGCTGTGTTATATACTACGTGGATGTGCTATATACTACGTGGCTGTACTATATACTACGTGGCTGTGCTATATACTAAGTGGCTGCTATATAGTACGTGGCTGCTATATACTATGTGGCTGCTAAATACTACGTGAATGTGCTATATACTATGGGCTGTGCTATATACTACGTGGCTGCTATATACTACATGGCTGTGTTATCTACTACGTGGCTGTACTATATCCTGCACCCCGAACCCCCGACATCCAGCGCCCTGCACCCCTGACATCCTGTGACCAATCAGCGACAGATGCAGTCCAGCCACAAATTTACGCGGGATTTAAACCACGCTTCGCTGATTGGTCGCGGCTGTGCGTGACTAATCAGCGATATTGGCGCAGTATTTAAACACCACTTCGGTCATAGGTCGTGCCTGGCCGGCCGCGACCAATCAGCAACAGGCGCTGTCCAGCCACGAATTGGCGCCAGATTTGAACCACGCTTCACTGATCGGCCAGCTGGGCGCGACCAATCAGCGAAATTGGCGCGGAATTTAACCCTCCACTCACAGCGCGATGTACATACATACATACATACATATTCTAGAATACCCGATGCGTTAGAATCGGGCCACCATCTAATAAGTACATAAGGGGACAATACAAATATCTCTGAGGATCTGTTTATACTAAGGAAGGTGACGGTCACAAGGGGATATTCTCTGCGTCTGGAGGAGAGAAGGTTTTTCCACCAACATAGAAGAGGATTTTTTACTGTTAGGGCAGTGAGAATCTGGAATTCCTTGCCTCAGGAGGTGGTGATGGCGAACTCAGTCAAGGGGTTCAAGAGAGGCCTGGATGTCTTCCTGCAGCGTAACAATATTATAACTTACAGTAATTAGGTTCTTTGGAAGGACGTAGATCTAGGGATTTATTCTGATGGAATATAGGCTGAACTGGATGGACAAATGTCTTTTTTCGGTGTTGCTAACTATGTTACTATGTCTCGTTCCACCCACCAACGATCGAACACATCATGTCTTGTTGCATCTACCAACACCATGTTGCAGCACAGACTGTCCAGGAGTTGACTGATGGTTTAATCCAGTAGGGGAGATCTCTCAGGAGAACATCCACCTCCTCATCTGGAGCATGCCAGGTATTGTTGTGAGGTCATACAGGCACGTAGAGGCCACACATACTATTGAGCATCATTTCCTTGTCTTGAGGCATTTCCACTGAAGTTGGATCAGCCTGTAACTTCATTTTTCACTTTGATTTTGAGCATCATTCCAACTCGAGACCTCAGTGGGATATTAGTTGTGATTTACATTGATCATTTTTATGTTTTATTGTTCTCAGTGCATCCCACTATGTAATGAATAAAGATTTGCAACTGGAATATTTCACTCAGTGATATCTTGAATTTGGGATTTTTGCGTTCCCTTTTTTGGAGCACTGTATTTTCTTTAGGGGATGAAGAAAGCATTTGGATTTACAGTGGGAAATTGTTTTTCTCACCAGCAAATTAACCCATCAGTGACACAGCTAATTTTAACTTTAATTACCATGCCTCCTTTTTCAATTCTGACCAGAATCACTTTATGTGGTAATAACTCTGGAATGCTTCTATATATCCCGATGATTCAGATACTGTTTTTTTTGTGACACTTTGTACTTTATGCTAGCGGTAAATTCAGGCTGATAAGTTTTCTGCTTTTTTCAAACTTTCAATGCTTATATCCATAAACCAGACCACACAAAATAGTTAATAATCATTTTTTTTTTAAATAAAGCACTGTTTTTCAAGCATCCTTCAATTTTGCTATGATGTTAGAAGGAAAATTTAAAAATCCTATTTTTTTCTGGGTCTATTCAATTTTGAAGGAACTTTGAGAGGCCTATATATCAGAAAACCCTCACAAGTGATACAATTTTAAAAATTGCCGTTAGGAAATATGTTAATCTTTCAGGTGCTACATTGGAATTAAGGCTAAGTGGATTGAAAAATTTTAAAATTATTTTTTTCCCCACTAAAATATCACTTTAGCTGCAAATTTTCCTTTTCACAAGAGGGAGTAGGAGAAAATGGATCTCATTATTGGTTATGCATTTTCTTCTGAACCATATGGGGCTTGGAAGGGAAGAAGAACTATTGGTTACCTGGTGCGTAAATTTGGCTGAAATAGATTGCAGACATCATTTCTCATTTGCAGAGATCCTGAGGTACCAAAACAGCAAAAATCCCCACAAGTGACCACATTTTGGAAACTAAACCCCCTCGATGAATTCATCTATGGGTTTGCAGAGCATTTTGAACCCACAGGTGCTTCACAGAACTTTTTAACATTCGGGTGTGATAATAAAAATGTATGTATTTTTATACTAAAATGTTATTTTAGCCCCAAGTTTGTAATTTTTACAGAAAGTAATATGCAGAAAATGGACCCCATAATTTGTTACGCAATTTCTCCCGAACATTTACATATGCTTTTATGAACATATTGATCTGCCAGCTTTGAGTGCCTTTATTATGTGCTTCAATCATTGATAATCATTGGATATTTCATTGATTGTATTACTCTCTTATGAACCATATTTTTCACCTTAGCTTTTATTGTGACGATGTTTGCCCGGGCTTTACTCTGCCCTCTATGTCTCCCCCTTTACTAATATTTTTTATCAAGTGGATAATAAAGATTTCTATATTTTATCATTTAGTTGTATATATTTTTTTGAAGTACCCCCTTCTAATTATTGGTTGTATATAGATATTGATCATGTCCCATCTACAGAGCCCCAGAGGTACCAAAACAGCAGAAACCCTCGCAAATCTTCCCATTTTGGAAACTAGACTCATCAAACAATACATCTAGAGGTATGTTTAGTGAACAACGCTGGTACAGCAGTATGTGAAATCCTTTCATTTTTGTGATTTTCCCAAGTTTAAACCAGAACGTCTTGGTCTCTTCACCTGAGAATGGCAGGTAGGATTAGTACAGTTTCTTTACATTAATGATCTGAGTAAAGCAAATATTGTCTGACCAAGGTGTGAAACTGAACAATACCTGATCAACTGAAGGGCTGATTTTTGATAGAGTGAACAAATAAACAGATATACAAGAATAGTTTTTCAGTGGCTTAAACCCAGTAGTGACCACCAGTATGCATTTTTACTGACCAGAGATAAGAGAATAGCATTTGTTGGGGAAGACAGGTGAAAATGAAACAGCCGTCAGCTGTCCACTATAGCTACAGCATAGCATTAAGGTACCGTCACACATAGCGACGCTGCAGCGATACCGACAACGATCCGGATCGCTGCAGCGTCGCTGTTTGGTCGCTGGAGAGCTGTCACACAGACCGCTCTCCAGCGACCAACGATCCCGAGGTCCCTGGTAACCAGGGTAAACATCGGGTAACTAAGCGCAGGGCCGCGCTTAGTAACCCGATGTTTACCCTGGTTACCATCCTAAAAAGTAAAAAAACAAACGCTACATACTTACCTTCCGCCGTCTGTCCTCGGCGCTCTGCTTCTCTGGTCTGGCTGTGAGCGCCGGGCAGCCAGAACGCAGAGCGGTGACGTCACCGCTCTGCTTTCCGGCTGACCGACGCTCACAGCCAGAGCAGGAGGAGAGCAGAGCACAGCGCTGGAGGACAGACGGCTGTAGGTAAGTATGTAGTGTTTGTTTTTTTTTACTTTTAGGATGGTAACCAGGGTAAACATCGGGTTACTAAGCGCGGCCCTGCGCTTAGTTACCCGATGTTTACCCTGGTTACCAGCGAAGACATCGCTGAATCGGTGTCACACACGCCGATTCAGCGATGTCTACGGGGAGTCCAGCGACGAAATAAAGTTCTGGACTTTCTTCCCCGACCAGCGACAGCACAGCAGGGGCCTGATCGCTGCTGCCTGTCACACTGGACGATATCGCTAGCGAGGACGCTGCAACGTCACGGATCGCTAGCGATATCGTCTAGTGTGACAGTACCTTTAGTCATGATCGGTGTGGACACCAACCATGGCCATTTAACACCTTAGCTGCTCATATCAATAGTGATTAAAGCATCTAGATTGCTATCAGCATGCTCAGACTCCATCTTTAACACCATCGGCACCCTTAAGGTACCATCACACTGAACAACTTAACAACGATAACGATAGCGATCCGTGACGTTGCAGCATCCTGGATAGCGATATCGTTGTGTTTGACACGCAGCAGCGATCAGGATCCTGCTGTGACATCGCTGGTCGGAGCTAGAAGGCAAGCACCTTATTTCGTCGCTGGATCACCCGCTGACATCGCTGAATCGGTGTGTGTGACGCCGATCCAGCGATGTCTTCACTTGTAACCAGGGTAAACATCGGGTTACTAAGCGCAGGGCCGCGCTTAGTAACCCGATATTTACCCTGGTTACCATTGTAAATGTAAAAAAAAAAAAAAACACTACATACTTACATTCCGGTGTCTGTCGCATCCCCCGGCGCCAGCTTCCCTGTACTGTGTCAGCGCCGGCCGGCCGTAAAGCAGGGCACAGTGGTGACGTCACCGCTGTGCTTTACGGCCGGCGCTTACACAGTGCAGGGAAGCTGACGCCGGGGGACGCGACAGACACCGGAATGTAAGTATGTAGTGTTTTGGTTTTTTTTACATTTACAATGGTAACCAGGGTAAACATCGGGTTACTAAGCGCGGCCCTGCGCTTAGTAACCCGATGTTTACCCTGGTTACCCGGGGACTTCGGCATCATTGGTCACTGGAGAGCTGTCTGTGTGACAGCTCTCCAGCGACCACACAACGACTAAACAGCGACGCTGCAGCGATCGGCATCGTTGTCTATATCGCTGCAGCGTCGCTTAATGTGATGGTACCTTTAGATCATTATTGTGTAGACCTGCTGGTTGTCATGGCAATTCATAGCCAAATAGTGGCCTTAAAGTCTGCTAGCTATTGTGACCTGCTCAGGAGTTAACAACTTTTAGGTGGTAAGAATATAATTTTTCACTCCAATTATACTGCTTTGCATTAATTCCTGAAAAGCACATGGAGAGTTAATAAACTACCTGAGAGCAGATTTTAATACAGTATATTAAGGATTGCTGTTTTTTAACCCCTTTCTCCCTGTTTGCTGCGAGCTCCGGCGATACTTGGTACTCCAACTCTCAGCTGTTATCAGCTCCTGCAGACAGATGTAAATAGTGTATATGGAGTACAAGTGGCAATGTCCTATTTAAATAGTGTATGCAGCTATGCTGTTCCACTCCATACAGTATTTAGCCCCTTCTTGCCAACGCCATACATGTATGGCACACGTCAAGTCCTGTTTTTACATACATGGCTGAAAGGTTGAGCGCATTTGTAGCTAGCTGTGATAAAAAGCCAGGCTCTGTCTGCAACAGCAGTGATCAAAGCTAAATTAACTTATTTACCCCTTATTTGCTCCTGATAATGTCTTACAGCAGCAAATAAGGCATGTAGTCCTGGTGACACACTATTGTGGGTGCACCCCTCTCTCCAGGGACACAATCACCTGATAATATGGTCCTATGGTCCATTAGAGTTCCCTCAGGAGGCTCCTTATAACCAAGGCATTAGATATACAATGGAACACTGTGAAGATGGTCATCAAGAAATGTCTTGCATTTGGCACAACAGTGACATTACCAATAACTGGAAGTCTCAGAAAAATTGATGAAAAGTGAAAAGAAAATTTGTCCCGGAGGCTACATAGAGACATTAAAGCATTTCTGGCAAGCACTGGTAGTGTCTTGCACTGACAACAATACATCATATTCTTCAGATGTCTGGTCTGTGAAGTAAGGTTGCAAGAGAGAAGCTTTTTCTTGCAAAAGAAAAAAACCCAAGTCCAGCTATATTTTGCCAAAACCTACATCAAGTCTATCGAAAGCATGTGAGAAACTATTTTATGCTCAGATGAGCCCAAGGTTGAACTTTTGTCCATTATCTGAAAAGGTATATTTGACGCAAAGACAACAAAGCGCACAATCTAAAGAACACCATACACACAGTGAAGCATGGTGGAGGCAGCATTATGCTTTGGGGGTGCTTTTCAACAGTTGAAACTGAGTGGGAATTTAGTCAATGTGGATGGAGTTATGAGCAGTTCCAAATATCACTTCAAGTTTCATCAAAACCTTCAGGACTAAAAAGATGAAGATAAATTTCACCTTTCAGTACCACGACCCTTAGAAAAACTCCAAATCAACACAAGAATAGCTTCACCAGAAGAGCAAAACTCCAAATCAACACAAGAATAGCTTCACCAGAAGAAGATTAGAGTTCTGGAGCGGCCTTTCCAGAGCCCAAACCTGAATCCAATTAAAAATCTGTGGGTTGACCTAAAAAGAGTGCTCTACACCGGACATGCCCATGCAATCTGAGAGATTTGCAGCACTACTGCAAGGGAGAATGAGCAAAGATTGCCAGTTCTAAAAGCTGAAAGACTCCTACCCAAAAATACTGGATGTGGTCATAACTTCAAAATGTACTTCAATAAAGTATTAGTTCAAAGATGTGCATATTTATGCAACCACATTATTTTAGTTCTATATTTCTATTTTCCATCAAAAAAGGTCAATATATTTTTCAATTGAATTGTATAGATTATAGGTGAAATGTCTGACATTATTCTTCTTGGTATGATTTTTTACATGAAAAAATGGCTTTTTTGATCCACTGTATCCTTGAGTACAAATGTGAACAACAACAAGACCTTAACATGTATATTGAGGGGCGATACAAATTCTTTGAAGCATTGCTAGCTCACTAAATATCTGGCAAGGCACAATTAATAGACACATATGCTTATTATGCATTATATAAAAGGTAGTTATAGTTGACTTTACTGTATTCTTATTCCAAACTTACTGGTACATTCTGGTGTTAAACATAATGCTATGAAAAGTAACTCAAGTTGAGCCATACATATCACTAGTACAATAACATAAAGGTTCAGACCTTGGAATGGTTATAGGGTATATAAAATGGATACAATTATCCAATTGGGTAGAAAAACTATTTACCCTTCGGCAGTATTAAAACATTAATATGTATTGGATATTATTCGAAATGAATGACCTGATACAACCAACATTTAAATTATAAAAATTCAACAGGTTTACCAATTCCCTAATGTGTGGAATTTCCAATATGGCTGTCTAACTGAGAGCATTATGCCTCAACCTAATATAATGCTGGTGTGTCTGCAGTCCATACCATCTCACTTGTACAAGGTACAGCTACCATAATTGATATAACCTAACATCCAAGCTTCCCAACACGTTTCACCACTAAACCAGGTTCATCAGGGGTATAGGGGATTATAGTCAAGACAAATCTAAAAAATATCTGTTTTCAAGTCTATCATTTACATCTTTGTGCCCTATCTGATATCTTGTGAAATACGTAATTGAAGATCAGAAACAAGAAGTAAGGAGAAACTAATCTAAAAATATATATAAACTTGTAACTCTTACTGTAGAAACAACAGGCACTTTTAATAACCTATTTAGTATTTACAATGCTGAAAACTAAAGGGAAATCTCTAACATGATGGCTTTTTAAGTTTTCAATTAATTCGGTAAAAATCCAGTTAACCACCAGAGGCGAATGTTCACTATACACATGTCCATTGCTGTTTTTATCTCCAGTTGTGAAGGAAAATACATTAAAGCACAGAGCACAAATAACAGATTGCTATTATTAGTAAAATATATGTGAGGCCAAGCCTTGTTTGTTACCTTTATGCAAATGTTCAGATATCAAGAGCCTTTTGCAACATTTATCAATAGCACAAGTCTGTTAAAAGAATTTTGATGACGGTTTTTCAAGAGAGTTTTTCACGACCAAAACTCACATTAAACCATTTATGCATTCATATATTGGAATTAGCATTATGCTTGTCCTGTATATTTTACTTGTTTCCTTTTTACATTAAAAAAAAAGTTTTATCTGATATGTAAATGTGGGATCCCTGGTGCAACCTAGATGCTACCAAGGGCTGTGCACTATTCCGCCTCCCTCAATAGCAATCCTCTATACCCCCTCACACACCTTTTTGTATCCAGCCAAGAGTTTTTCAATTATTGTCGAGCGATTTTCATCCATTCTTTCTTAGAAAATTCTTACAGATCTCTCCTGGGTCGTCTTGCATGCACTGCTAATAGGAGGTCTAGGAACAGATTTTCAATGCTGTTCAGATCAGGGTACTGTGAGGGCCATTGTAAAACCTTCCACTAGTACCTTTTGAGGTTGTCTATAGTGGATTTTGACCTGGGTTTAGGATCATTATCCATTTGTAGAAGCCATCCTCTTTTCAACTCCAGGTTTTTTACTTTTGTTGACATTTCACTGAATCCATTCTTCCCTGTACCTGTCAAATGTTCCCCGTGCCATTGGCTGAAACACAACTCCAAAGCATGACTAATCCACCCCCATGCTTAATGGTTGCCGAGATTTTTTTTACTTGAAGTTCTGTGCCATTTTTTCTCCACACGTATCTTCGATCATTGTGGCTAAAGCGTTCTTTTTTTAAATCTCATGAGTCCACAGGACTTGTTTCTAAAAATGCATCAGGTTTGTTTAGATGTTCTTTTGAATACTTCTGGAGCTGAATTTTATGGTGGTGACGCAGCAAAGGTTTCCTTCTGATGACTCTTCCACGAAGGCCTTATTTGTGCAGGTGTCTCTGAACAGTAGAACAATGTACCACAACACCAGAGTCTGGTAAATCCTTCTGAAGGTTCTTTGTAGTCAAATGGGGGTTCTGATTTGCCTCTCTAGCAATCCTATGAGCAGCTCTCACTGAAATTTAGCTTGTTTTTCCAGAACTTATCTTGACCTCCACTGTTCCTGTTAACTGGCATTTCATTACAAACTGAGGAAAGGGCTACTGTAAAACGCTTTGCCATCTTCTTATAACCTTCAAATGCTCTGTGGTCTTCCACCATTTTCATTTTCAGTGTGCTAAGCAGCTGCTTGGAGGAACCAATGGCTGCTGTTTTTTGGCTGGGTTTTTATAAAGCTGGGAAATTTGCATCACCTAGTCTTTTCTAACGATGATAGTGAACAAGCCATAACCCTGACAGGCTAATTATTGGTCAAAGTTATCTAAGCACATAAATCTCCATTTGTGCCAAAAACTTTTGCATCTGCCCATTTTCTATTACATGCCACTGTACATAGCAGGGGCTCATCACTGAGAAACAGGGTGGATAAAAATCAATGTTTTTTTTTAAAAAAATCGGATTTTTTTAATTTAAATCGGATTTTTTTCAATAAACTGCTTTTTGAGGAAAATATTTTACCATCCAAAGGTTCTTC
Organism: Ranitomeya imitator; assembly: GCF_032444005.1. NCBI lineage: Eukaryota > Metazoa > Chordata > Amphibia > Anura > Dendrobatidae > Ranitomeya > Ranitomeya imitator. Next base: position 223,425,666 of record NC_091284.1, read on the forward strand.
CATCATGATATAAAGCTGAGTTGTTTAACTCAGTAGAATAAAGGCTGTATATGTGTAACATTCACAATGCCAGAGGTTTCTGTAGGATTAGTGGGCAGTTTCTCTCCTATATTATCACAGACGCTCGCTTAACTTACGCAGTTCTCAAAACTGAATTTGACTCCGCAGAGGTCCCAGCCTCTTCTTCACGGCAAAAATGTTACAACATGAACAGAGTTGAGAAAAAGACCTTAATCCTATTGTCCTACAAACCTATGAATACAGAATCAACCCCTTCAGTGCCAAGTCCAAGAAGTTAGACAATATGTTTCTGATTGTTTCGAGTGGAATAGATCTGCACAACACAAGAAGAATGTGAATCTAAGTGTGAGGAGGAGGAAGGGCAAGCAGACAAGAAAATGAAAGTGAAACTTTGAGCACAATACTGCAGCATAGCCACAGACAGACAAGTCTGGATCTTTTTGTGTGTACGATCTGAGGTTTATTACATTCTTTCCTTATAATGGCAGCAGGCCGTAAAAGAGACCCAGTTTGGGAATATTTTAATGAAGCTCCTTCGCCTATCGGTAAGGCAGGCATGCGTGCAAAATGCAAACGATGCAACAAAGAGATGCAAGGCCTGGTGGCGCGAATGAGGCAACATCATGAGAAGTGCGGTGATGAAGATGACCAAAGAAACACTTCTGAACAGGCAGGATCTTCAGGTTGGTAAACATTTTTATTGAATCCTATTTCTAAAGACTGAACTGTCATGTGAGAGAAAAATTATATTTCTTATTATTACTGCATGTTACTGTCATTTGGTACAGTTATGAAGAAAAACAAATATTCCTTTTGGGGCAGGGGCAGTGATGTGTTGTGTACAATAAGCAGAAATTGTATAAACAGCATTGACTTTTTTTTGTTTAGGGGAATTCATGGATTCTGGAAACTATCCACCTCCAAGATCCCCATCATCCTGTTCTACAGTTTCAGAGTTATCCATCCAGGATAGTGCTTCATTAGCAGCAGCATCATCATCAGACACCCACAGCCACATATCACCATCACCCAAAAGGAAGAAAAAACCTTTACCTCCTGGAACCACCATAGATAGGTTTGTGATAAGAACTAGCAGATTAGAAAAAGAGTTGATTGATGAAAAAATTGCCCAGTTTATATGCAACAAACTCTTCTTTTCATCTGACTGAACCCACATTTCATAAATATGGTTCAGTCACTGAGACCAGGATACAGTCCACCCAGCAGAGCTGATGTTGCAGGGAAACTGCTGGATCAAGTGTATGACAGAGAAATGGAGCAATGTGCAACAGCTCTGGAGGGTAAAATTGTTAACCTAAGTATTGATGGGTGGAGTAATGTCCACAATGATCCTATTGTATGTGCTTGTATAACAACAGAAGAAGGTAAAGTCTTCCTTGCACAAACAACTGACACGTCAGGAAATGCACACACAGCAGAATACTTACAAGAAGTGGCAGTAAAAGCTATAACGACATGTGAACAAAAATTCAAATCTCTAGTACGCAGTTTGGTCACTGACAATGCTGCAAACGTATCCAAGATGAGAAGAGATTTAGAAGAGCAGGGAGGGAATACAAAGCTGCTAATAACATATGGTTGCAGTGCTCATTTGCTGCACCTCTTAGCCAAAGACTTAAGTGTTCCAGAAATAAAGGCTAATGTTGTTGAAATTGCTAAATACTTCCGTAATAATCATTTTGCTGCAGCAGCTCTGAAAAGGATGGGTGGAACCAAGCTAACGCTCCCACAAGATGTTAGATGGAACTCTGTGGTGGACTGTTTTGAGCAGTATATCAAAAACTGGCCTATTCTGATGACACTTTGTGAAGAAAATCGAGATAAAATAGATGGCACTGTCACGGCCAAAATCCTCAACATTGGGCTTAAGAGAAATGTTGAACATATGCTGAGCTTCCTGAAACCCATCTCTCAAGCTTTAAACAAAATACAGAAAAATAGCTGTTTTATTGCGGATGCTGTTGAAATTTGGAAGGAACTGAGTGAACACTTAAAAACAGAACTACACATGGACAGAATTAAATTACAAGCAGTAAACAAACGAATGGGACAAGCACTGACTCCAGCTCATTTTTTGGCAAATATTGTCAATATCCAATATCAGGGTCAAAACCTAAGTGCTGAGGAAGAGGAGTTAGCTATGAAATGGGTATCCAGCAATCATCCATCTTTAATGCCAACTATAATAAACTTCAGAGCTAAGGGGGAACCATTCAAGAAATATATGTTTGCTGAAGATATTTTAAGGAAGGTCACACCAGTAAACTGGTGGAAGTCACTTAAGCGCTTGGATTTAGAGACTGTTCAAGTAATGATTTCACTTTTAACAGCAGTAGCTTCTTCTGCAGGCGTTGAAAGAATATTCTCTTCCTTTGGTCTCATTCATTCTAAATTGAGAAATCGGTTGGGACCCAATAAAGCAGGAAAGCTTGTTTTTCTTTTCCAGATTATGAATAGGAACAAAGAAGAAGATGATGATGAAGATGACGACAAGTGAGCTACAGAGGACAGCAGGGACAGTAGTATTTAAGTTTTTCATGTGTCGGCTGGGCTGACAGTCTAAGTTTCTTATAATATATATATATTTTGTTTAGCCAAATTAGTTAACAAACATGGATGTTTGTTTAAGCAAATAACGTATGCTGTAATGTTGTTATTGTTTCAGTTGAAAAAATCTATTTAAATTGTTATTAAGGTCAGGATTATTTTTCTCCTTCCTAAGTACAACAGAACAGTGGTGTCCAAATATGAATGATTAACCCATTAAACTGGGGAGAAAAAAGTAATATAAAAAGTGATTCTAAAAATCTTCATCTACTTGCATGTTAAAGTAGCAAGAACTAGTTTAGGTAGAAACTTTGATTTAAATCACTGATTTAAATCAAGCCTTACTGACTAGTGATTTAAATCGTGATTTAAATCGTGATTTAAATCAGTTAGATTTAAATCAAATCCACCCTGCTGAGAAAACTAGCAAAACTGCAGGAAAAATAACACTACTATATCAAAACTACTGCAAGAAGTCCAACAAGTGACATAAGGCTGTAATCAGAGTCAGTGACCCTACTTTATGCCGCTCTTTGATGCAGTTGAATAATACTGGTGGCAGATTTTCATTAAAAATAGTCTGTGTGAAGCAACAAACTATAATAGATGCAGTAGTTAATGATGCAGTGTGCAATAATAAATGCAGTTCCTGATTCTGTTAAGTCCTGAGGATGGTGTGTAATAAATGATGGAACCATTGTACAGGTGCGCTCATATTTTATGTTCGGTAACCTTAGGATAGGTCATCAATGTCTGATCGGCAGGGGTCCAACATCCAACACCCCTGCCGACCAGCTGTTATCGGTGTCAGCGGAAGTACTTACTTGCGGAGCTGGCTGTCTTATAGTGGCTGCCAACTACTCATGTGCATTACCAAGTACCAGCCACTACAAGTACTTTAGATGCCAGCACCGCAAGTAAGTACTTCTGGCCGGCGGCCATCATCTCCGACAACTGATAACAGCTGAGCGGCTGGGGTGCCAGGTGTCGGACCCCGACCAATCAGGCACTAATGACCTATCCTAAGGTTAGGCCAGCAATGTAAAAGTAAAAGACAATCTCTTTAATATCAAAGCATGTTCAAGGTGTTTTACTCCTATGATCATTTTACACCATTGAGGCAAGTAATAATGTTCTACAGATAATGCTGACTCATATATTCACTTATATCTCCTTCTACAATAGATCGAAAAGAAAAACAAATTGACATTTTTCATCTGTTATCTATTGATCATGCAGGAACTAATGAGAACTCATGCACTTTGGCATCAGTCCACATCCCATACAAATGAACAGTATGCCTCTGCGAATTTTAGCTGTGGTCTGCTTTGTGCACAAATGGTACAGTTATAATGGTATTGTCCCGGCGATTGACCTAAAGAATGCGTTTTTGTTCTTTATAGAGAAACAATTGCTCTACAGACTGCGGAGCTGAACGGTGACAGGGTCATGGGTGCTCGAAGCTCACTGATCTGTGTGGGCAACCAACATTAGCCTGTGTGATCCCGCAGAAAAGCAATAGTATCAGAAATTGCTAAGAAAGCTGAAAGGGGGTAGTAAACTGCCTAGGAAAAGGTTTTTTTGCCTCTTAAATGAATGTAATTGGGGCTAAAAAGCATATTTTGCAATTGGGTTTCATTAAAATTTTGGCACCGTTTGCCTTCTATTGTACTATCTATTGCTGGCTCACAGAGAAGATGTGGAAACCACAAAGAAAACGACCAACAAGGGTAACTATAATCAAAATACAAAACTCTTTATTCAATATACATATTAAAAATTACTATGACATAAATAGGACACAGATGGGGAAATGGATTAGGTCACAATACAGGTACTCCCCTATAGAAAACGTGTAGGCCTAGCACTGGCTCCCTATAAAATGTGAAAACAGAGTATAGATATTGGGAGGAAACACCAAAAGTAATGGAATGGCTAAGGTAAGTGTGAAACACACTACATACCCCTGAATACTGTGCCCCGGAACCAACGGATATATAATGTATAAGTCTCCATCACGCCCATTAGACTATAGTACACATGTAAAAAATAAGGCCCAGAGAACTTAGACTGCTATGAACATCCAGAATGACCGCTGGAACCAAGCAAGTGAAACATGGAGTAAACCAGGTTGATAGACAACAAAAGCCATACCCGAAAACACTAACCCCGACACCAGGAGAACAGCCAGGAAGGTGCACATGCACCCATATACATGAAAGCAGATGACATAGTCTAATCTTAATTACCTGGTCCTGGGTGGTTTAGCAGGTGTGAGCCAAGTGCGCGGCCGACACGTCTACCCGACACGCGTTTCGGAGCCGGGGCTCCTTAGTCAGGGGTGCGTGTCAGAATGTCGCTAGGCTGGAGTTTAAATATGTGGCCGCCAATATCTGCAGCGGCGTCCGCCGGAAATGACGCAGGCGTTGCCAGGACAACCCTACTCACAGCGGCGGCGACGTCACGCAGGGGCGCCGCCAAAGTCATGGCAACCGCCCGAGCGTCGAGACGCCGCAAGCCGCGGGGAGCAGCAATGCCCAGCACGCATGCGTACAGGCGGCGCAACTGCAGATGTGAGACACTGACTGGACTCGGGATAACCACAGCAATACAGGTAAGTAACTAGTAACAAACTCCAACTGGGCTGATTTAAAGAACCTGTATACGTATATATCACTCTCCCAGATGCCCCTATGGTGCCCACTCGTGTGTGATATAATCCCCTCAATATACTCCTCAGAAATCCGATGGCGTTGCCACAAATGCTTACATAGAAACCGGCCTGATGACACTAGCATGCGATTGATACCCATACATGGCATACGCCATGATACCATAAACCAGAAAAAATTACAATGACAAATACAAATATACAACCAGAAAAAACAAAAAGGGAAAAACATAAAAACAGAATATATATGGGAGAATATACAAATATATGTAGCTGTCCACCGACAAGATGAAGACCCACAAGAGGGAATTGGATGATGTTTCTTCAGGACACAATAGGTCCGAGGCATCCCACGATGGACAGGTAATGGCTTGGGTCCAATCAAGAAGTCGTCTGACAAGTCCACAATACAACAAGAACGAATCTAAGAAATAAAAACAATATTAAAAACAAATAGAGGTGCACCCGATCATGCACCCAACCATCTCCTATATACCGGCCGCGATCACAGAAACGACGCAAAGCTAATGGTCTCGTTCAGACCGTGGGGATGGACGCTATTGAGCTGCTTCTGAAACAGATATTCAGTTACTGAAAACGATACCCCGACATTTTAAACAACATCACAACTGTGACAGTAGTGCTCTACAGGTTATGGGTATCGATTTGATCGAAACAAATATTAGGGGTGGGAACATCTCACAACGTTTGGCACAGCTCGAGACTCGGTGGATATGGACGCTCAATAGCGTCCATCCCCACGGTCTGAACGAGACCATTAGCTTTGCGTCGTTTCTGTGAACGCGGCCGGTATATAGGAGATGGTTGGGTGCATGATCAGGTGCACCTCTATTTGTTTTTAATATTGTTTTTATTTCTTAGATTCGTTCTTGTTGTATTGTGGACTTGTCAGACGACTTCTTGATTGGACCCAATCCATTACCTGTCCATCGTGGGATGCCTCGGACCTATTGTGTCCTGAAGAAACATCATCCAATTCCCTCTTGTGGGTCTTCATCTTGTCGGTGGACAGCTACATATATTTGTATATTCTCCCATATATATTCTGTTTTTATGTTTTTCCCTTTTTGTTTTTTCTGGTTGTATATTTGTATTTGTCATTGTAATTTCTTCTGGTTTATGGTATCATGGCGTATGCCATGTATGGGTATCAATCGCATGCTAGTGTCATCAGGCCGGTTTCTATGTAAGCATTTGTGGCAACGCCATCGGATTTCTGAGGAGTATATTGAGGGGATTATATCACACACGAGTGGGCACCATAGGGGCATCTGGGAGAGTGATATATACGTATACAGGTTCTTTAAATCAGCCCAGTTGGAGTTTGTTACTAGTTACTTACCTGTATTGCTGTGGTTATCCCGAGTCCAGTCAGTGTCTCACATCTGCAGTTGCGCCGCCTGTACGCATGCGTGCTGGGCATCGCTGCTCCCCGCGGCGTCTCGACGCTCGGGCGGTTGCCATGACTTTGGCGGCGCCCCTGCGTGACGTCGCCGCCGCTGTGAGTAGGGTTGTCCTGGCAACGCCTGCGTCATTTCCGGCGGACGCCGCTGCAGATATTGGCGGCCACATATTTAAACTCCGGCCTAGCGACATTCTGACACGCACCCCTGACGAAGGAGCCCCGGCTCCGAAACGCACGTCGGGTAGACGTGTCGGCCGCGCACTTGGCTCACACCTGCTAAACCGCCCAGGACCAGGTAATTAAGATTAGACTATGTCATCTGCTTTCATGTATATGGGTGCATGTGCACCTTCCTGGCTGTTCTCCTGGTGTCGGGGTTAGTGTTTTCGGGTATGGCTTTTGTTGTCTATCAACCTGGTTTACTCCATGTTTCACTTGCTTGGTTCCAGCGGTCATTCTGGACGTTCATAGCAGTCTAAGTTCTCTGGGCCTTATTTTTTACATGTGTACTATAGTCTAATGGGCGTGATGGAGACTTATACATTATATATCCGTTGGTTCCGGGGCACAGTATTCAGGGGTATGTAGTGTGTTTCACACTTACCTTAGCCATTCCATTACTTTTGGTGTTTCCTCCCAATATCTATACTCTGTTTTCACATTTTATAGGGAGCCAGTGCTAGGCCTACACGTTTTCTATAGGGGAGTACCTGTATTGTGACCTAATCCATTTCCCCATCTGTGTCCTATTTATGTCATAGTAATTTTTAATATGTATATTGAATAAAGAGTTTTGTATTTTGATTATAGTTACCCTTGTTGGTCGTTTTCTTTGTGGTTTCCACATCTTCTCTGTACTATACAGCTACGACTGGTACGGTTAATAGTCCGGCAAGTGAGCAGCAGTGAGTGCCTAAATTCACCTTACTCACGTTATGTTGCCCTTGAGCACCGCCATTTGGATATTATATCTATTGCTGGCTGCAGAATGAGTGAACTAAGAATCTGTCAGTCAGCTCACTTCAACTATGTTAGTGCCGAGTTTTTCACTCTCATCTGGCTTTTTCTGTTCTCCTCTCAGCTGATTTATGACCACAGACCTCATCAAAGTTGAAGTAGAAAAGGATGTAAATGACAAACTCCGAAAAATGTACCATCAAACCTAATTGCAAAAATGATTATTAACTCCATATACATGCACTTAAAAGATAGACATTCCCATTACTTATATGAGATGCCAGTTACTACTGATGAGATTCTATCAGCTAGGAGGGGGAGGAGCTATGCCTGTAGCTCCTTCCCTCTACAGTCTACATAGAATCTTATCAGCACTAACTGCCATCTCCTATCTCAGTAATGGAAAATATTAATATGTAATACATAATTTTTAATAAAACAAACCTCATTTGTGGTCACCTTACCTGGTGTACACAGCGCTTGGTTTGTTGTTGTCACCTACTAAAAACCCATTAAATGATCATTACTCTACAGTTTTTCATGGCAAAGATACCCCAGGCAGAACAAACACTTACTAAAGTAGGGTGTGCACACTCACTGATCAGTCTTTTGTCACGAGGTCCTGCTAACGAAAAGATATTATCTAAAGAGGAGAATCCCTTTAATGTGATCACACCGCTGCAGTAAATCAATCCGTACAATCAATATCCAATAAACAGTACTCAATCCATAGAAGCAAGTAATACATAGAAGTGGTTTCTGATAATAATTCTTGATCACAATATTTGGAAATATCTGACACCTAACTCCGACGATAACCTATACTTACATCATGTGTCAGGTGCACGTGTATGGAACAGGCTCAGGATCTGAACCCGCACTACACAGGTTGTCAGCCTCTAACAGCAGCGACTGAAGCTAGCTCGGATAACTGCTGTTATAATACTTTGATGGTGCTGTCAATCACTGACAGCGGCATTTCAAGGGAGTCAGCACAGGATGACTGTTGTAACCACCGATCGACCAAACCGCTGCATGACCAGCTCTACCCTCGCCTACTGTATTCTCACCCATCCCTTGTAGATTGTGAGCCTTCGCGGGCAGGGTCCTCACTCCTCCTGTACCAGTTCTGACTTGTATTGTTTAGGATTAATGTACTTGTTTTTATTATGTATACCACTCCTTACATGTAAAGCGCCATGGAATAAATGGCGCTATAACAATAAATAATAATAATAATAACAATAATAAACAAGTGTAGGAGCTCAGTGCTTGATGGTGGGGCCAGTCATTTATAAAAACCTTCCCACCTGCTTGGTTTCCATCTATATCCACCCTTCTCTGGCTCTATGAAGCTAGAGCTGTCAATCAAAGAAGAGGGGGTATTGCTGTAATTGTATTGGTTGGGAGAATCATGTTGCCTGGTCATTTTTATCATACAATGAAAGCTGTAAAAAAAGCAATGGCTTTCCTGAACATCCATCTTTGGGGACAACTTTCTTGTGTTACTTACCGTATATACTCGAGTATAAGCCGAGATTTTCAGCCCAAATTTTTGGGCTGAAAGTGCCCCTCTCGGCTTATACTCGAGTCACGGTAGCGGTGGGGTCGGCAGGTGAGGGGGTGAGGGCGCTGAGGTATACTTACCTAGTCCCAGCGATCCTCGCGCTATCCCTGCTGTCCCACGGTGTTCTGTGCTGCAGCTTCTTCTCCTCTTCAGCGGTCACGTGGGACCGCTCATTACAGAAATGAATAGGCGGCTCCACCTCCCATAGGGGTGGAGCCGCCTATTCATTTCTCTAATCAGCGGTGCCGGTGACCACTGACAGGAAGAGGCTGCAGCACAGAAGACGGGGAGGAAGGCGGGGAGCGCCAGGATCGCTAGGACTAGGTAAGTATGGCATATTTACCTGTCCACGTTCCAGCCGCCGGGCGCCGCTCCATCTTCCCGGTGCTTCCATCTTCCCGGCGTCTGCGCTCTGACTGTTCAGGCAGAGGGCGCGATGACGCATATAGTGTGCGCAGCGCCCTCTGCCTGATCAGTCAGAGCAGAGAGACGCCGGGAAGATGGAGGCGCCGGGACCGGACGCCGGGAGCTGCAATCAAGAAAGGTGAGTATGTTTTTTTTTTTTTTATTGCAGCAGCAGCGGCACAGATTTATGTGGAGCATCTATGGCGCAGTATGAACGGTGCAGAGCAATATATGGGGCATCTGTGCAGCATCTATGGGGCAATATGAACAGTGCAGAGCACTGTATGGGGCATCTGTGCAGCATCTATGGAGCAATATGAACGGTGCAGAGCACTGTATGGGGCATCTGTGCAGCATCTATGGGGCAATATGAACGGTGCAGAGCACTGTATGGGGCACAGATATTGGGCGAAAATGAACGGTGCAGAGCATATATGGGGCACAGATATGGGGCAATATGAACGGTGCAGAGCACTATATGGCACAGCTATGGGGAAATAATGATCTATTTTTATTTTTGAAATTCACCCGTAAATGCTGCATTTCCACCCTAGGCTTATACTCGAGTCAATAAGTTTTCCCAGTTTTTTGTGGCAAAATTAGGGGGGTCGGCTTATACTCGAGTATATACGGTATTTTAAAGTGAACCTGTCACCAAGTTTGGCCGATATAAGATACGGCCACCGCCTTTCAGGACTTATCAACATCGTTTTATAATAATGTATATAAGCCCCCGATCCGACCTGAAAGATAAGAAAAATACGTTTTATTATACTCACCTGGGGGCGGTCCGGTCTGATGGGTGTCGCAGGTCCGGATCCGGCGCCTCCCATCTTTTTATGATCGCCGCCCTCCTGCTTGCGTCATGGCTCCCCGGCATCGGCGCTCCTGCACAGGCGTACTTATCTGCCCTGTTGAGGGTAGAGGAAAGCACTGCAATGTGCAGGTGCTGGGAAAAGTCAGAGAGGCCCGGCGCCTGCGCACTGCAGTACTTTACTCTGCCCTCAACAGGGCAGATTAGTAAGCACGCCTGCGCAGGAGCGCCAATGCCGGGGAGCGATGAAGCAACAGGAGGGCAGTGATCATAAGAAGATGAGAGGCGCCGGACCCGGGCCTGCGACACCAATCGGACTGGACCGGTGAGTATAATAGAAATAATTTTTCTTATCTTTCAGGTCGGATCGGGGGCTTATTTACAGCATTCTAGAATACTGTAGATAAGCCCCGAAAGGCGGTGGCCATATCTTATATCGGCCAAACCTGGTGACAGGTTGGCTTTAAGCTAAAAATAAATTTTGCAATGGGGTTTCATTAAAATTTTGCACCATTTGCCTTCTATATCCTCTGTTTGTGCTGTCTGTTGCTAGCTGCAAAATGAGTTAACTGAGAATCCACAGTTGTGCTTTAATTTTACCTATCATTTTTTTTTTAGCTCCTATCAGCTAATTTATAACCTCAGACCACATCAAAGCCAACAGCACTCATCTTTTTCCCCCAAACCTGTATAAATATTAGTGTAGTGCAGTGTCAGTGTGCTAACACATCACAGATCGCCTTCTTCGCTAATATGCTCACTGATCGCCGTCTTCGCTAATACGCTCACTGATCGCTATCTTCGCTAATACGCTCACTGAACGCCGTCTTCTCCGGCGTCCAGTGCCGTTTAGCTCTTCTTCTGAGTTGTGTGACGATTCAGACTCCTGGGTGACCCCAAAGTGGCTTTCACGATGTTATTCTATGGAGAGTCAGAACGAGGTCCCATTAGCTTACGGTGTAAAAGAGACACAGAGCGCAGTGTGATCAGAATTGTAGTCCCTCGACTGACGAGCAGAGCGGCGCTTGATACATGAGGAGACGGCGATGGGTGAGTGTATTAACACACTGACACTGCACTAACATTTACACAGGTTTAGGAGTTAATAAAAACACTGACGGGTCGTTTACCGCCGATTTGGCACAAAGAGCTGGCTCCCTTCAGTGAATGGCGGAGCCGGTTACAGCAGCTGGCAGACTCTGAATGGCTCTCAATGGGGGTAAAAGCAATGTGTTTGGATGGCCGACAGCCAGTAGCGTAGCTACGGGGGTCAGAGGGGACAGTCGCCCTGGGCCACGTCACATGAAGGGGCCCACCAGGAGTCACAGCCACTTCTTCGATGAGGCAGAACACAGCACCTGAGGAGAGCAGCACAATGCCAGCTCCTGTCTGACGGAAATTCTGCATGCTGGCTAGCACAGTGGCCAGTTGCAGAGTCCCCCTCCTGCAGTCTAAAAAAGTGCAGGCTTTTCTGACCTGAGGAGCTTCTGCCAGGTTGCAGTTTTGTGCATGCTCGGATTGGCTTAGGCACACTGGGTCCTAGTAGTGCCCACCTTGCATTTCTCTCAGGCACTTCCTACTCCTGCCTCATGGCCTGCAAACTTCATCAGTAAGTATGGATGGAATTTACTAGATTGATTAAATGAAGGCATGTCATGGTGACTGGGGGTGAATGTAAGAGGATGGTGGTATTGTGGGAGCTGAAGTGGGGAATAGGGCACTGGGACTGAATGTGAGTATTGTAGGAGCTGAAGTCGGGGACAGGGCACTGGGGGTGAATATGAGAGGATGGGGTATTGTGGGGGCTGAAGGTGGGGGGGGACAGGGTACTGGGGATGAATGTGAGAGGATGGGGTATTGTGGGTGAGGGGAGACAGGGTACTGGGGGTGAATGTGAGAGGATGGGGGTATTATGGGGGAGGGGAACAGGGCACTTGGGGTGAATGTGAGAGGATGGGGCTATTGTAGGGGCTGAAGTGGGGGGCAGGGCACTGGGTGCTGAATGTGAGAGGATGGGGGTATTGAGGGGGCTGAAGTGGGGGAGGGGACCAGTAGGGGAGGGGGGACAGGGCAATGGTGGGTGAATGTGAGAGGATTGGGGTATTGTGAGGGCTGAGGTGGGTGAGGGGCATCAGGTCACTGGGGAGCTGATTATTAATGTTTTGTTAGGAGATTGTATGCACTCTATTAGATGAAAGGGAATGTTCCCACGGTCAGAAAACGCTGCGGGTTGGAAGCTGCGTACATCCACAGCATCCAACCCGCAGTGTCCAGATGTTACAGTATACGGGATGGGATTTGAAGAAATCCCATGTCCACTATGCGTGCACAGACGCCTTCGGATCACCTGCGGAGAAGGACATGAGGAACATCTTTCCAGACCACAGCATGTCAACTTGTCTTGCGGAAACGAGAGTCTCCGAAAGATAAATATCACCAATACTAGTTGCTGTCTGGGGGCTGAAGATGGGGAGGTAGGGGGATTTTGATACCAGCTGGGTCTTTTACGAGCATTAGTATAACAAGACCCCATATAGTAACCATGAACTGCATCACATTTAAAGGGAATCTGTCACCTCCCGGATGTATATGACCTATAATATGGGTATACAGGTGATAGAAATGTTACACTAGTCCTACCTGTATGCCTCATAATAATGGTCTTGTTGCTGAGAAATGTTATATTCAGACTGTATGCTAATGATTGGCCCTGGGGTGTGCGGTGCTGTAAGAAATCCCTGCCTCCTGTCTTCTTTATAATACTAACTCCCTCCCATGCACGTCAGTTACAGCCCTGGAATCCCTCGCCTGCGCCCTGCACTCCTTCAGAAATGCATACCTCATCTTCCCTTCTATGGAGACGGCTTTCAGGGATCTTCCGAGCAGGTGCTGGAGACTTCCGCTCCAGTGACCTCCAGTGAGCGCGCAGATAAGGTGCTCTCCTCACTTCCTCCCTGCATAGTCATCAACATGTACACATGGTTCCTAGCGATGACTGTGCAGGAAGGAAGTGGGGAGAGCACCTTATTGGCATGCACACCGGAGGTCACAGTGACTCGCCTGCGCAGAAGATCCCTGAATGCAGTGCCCATACAAGGGAGGAAGAGGTACAAACTGTGGTGACTCGCAGGTGCGGGATTCTGGCATCATAACGGACACTGATGGGAGGGGGTGGTATTATAATGAAGAGAGGAGGCAGGGATTTTTTCCACACACCGCACTCCCCAGAGCCTGGAAGAAATCATTAGCATAAGGAAAAAATATAAAATTTCTCAGCAACAAGACCATTAATATGAGGCAGACAGGTAGGACTAGTGTAACATTTCTAGAACCTGTATGCCCATAGTAATAGGTCACATATGTCCCGTGGGTGACAGATTTCCTTTAACCCCTTTACCACCAAGGGTGGTTTGCTGTTGTGAATTCCGCTCTTGGGCTCCCTCCGGTGGTTGTAAGTGGTACTTTTGTGAGTTCTGCTCTTGGGCTCCCTCCGGTGGTTTTAAGTGGAATGGCTGCTCCTTGGATTTAGCAGTCTGCAGCTGCTTCCACTGATTGTCTTTCTGCTCGGCTATTTATGCCTGGCTCTTCTCTTCAGCCAGTGCCACTTGTCAATGGTTCCTGGTTGGATTCACATCTCTCTTGGATTTCCCTGATATCCTGACCAGTTCTGCAAAGTTAAGTCCTTGCTTTGCTCTTTTCTGTCCACATGTTGTGGACTTATTCGTTCTGTGCATTCTATGTTTTGTCCAGCTTGTCAGTATGGATTAATTCAGTTAAGCTGGAAGCTCTGGGAAGCAGATTTACCCTCCACACCTTTAGTCAGGTGTGGAGACTTTTGTAAACTCTGTGTGGATTTTTGTAGTTTTTAATGCTGACCGCACAGTATTCTATCCTGTCCTATCTATCTAGCTAGACTGGCCTCCTGTGCTACATCCTGGTTTCATTCTGTGTATGTCTTTTCCCTCTCCACTCACAGTCATTACTTGTGGGGGGATATCTATCCTTTGGGGATTTTCTCTGAGGCAAGATAGTTTTCCTGTTTCTATCTTTAGGGGTAGTTAATTCTCAGGCTGTGACGAGGTGCCTAGGGAGTGACAGGAGCATCCCACGGCTACTTCTAGTGTTGTGTTGAGCTTAGGGACTGCGGTCAGTACAGGTACCACCTCCTTCAGAGCTCGTCTCATGTTGCTCCTAAACCACCAGTTCATAACAGTAAAAGTGGCCAAAAATGAATTAAATGCATCTCAAAAGAAGGTAAAAAAAAATTCTGAGTCATTTTTTTTTCTGTGCTCTGTTTTGTCTTTTTTTTCCCTCTTGATCTCTGGGTGGTTCAGGATTTATGTTCTGGCATGGATGTTCAGGGTTAGTTTTCTCGTGTGGATCAACTTGCTGCAAGAGTACAGAGTATCCAAGATTATGTTGTCCAGACTCCGGCTTTGGAGCCTAAAATTCCTACTCCTGATTTGTTTTTTGGGGACAGATCCAAGTTTTTGAACTTTAAAAATAACTGCAAATAGTTTTTTGCTTTGAAACCCCGTTCTTCTGGTGATCCCATTCAGCAAGTTAAAATCATCATATCCTTGCTGCGTGGTGACCCTCAGGACTGGGCATTCTCCCTTGAATCAGGGGATCCGGCATTGCTGAATGTAGACGCATTTTTTCAAGCGCTCGGATTATTGTATGACGAACCTAATTCTGTGGATCATGCAGAAAAAACCCTGTTGGCCCTGTGTCAAGGTCAGGAAGCGGCAGAATTATACTGCCAGAAATTTAGGAAATGGTCTGTGCTCACTAAATGGAATGAGGATGCTCTGGCTGCTATTTTCAGAAAAGGTCATTCTGAAGCCCTTAAAGATGTTATGGTGGGCTTCCCTACGCCTGCTGGTTTGAGCGAATCTATGTCTCTAGCCATTCAGATTGATCGGCGTCCGCGCGAGCGCAAAGCTGTGCACCATATGGCAGTGTCCTCTGAGCAGAGTCCTGAACCTATGCAATGTGATAAAATTTTGACTAGAACAGAACGGCAGGAATTCAAACGTCAGAATAGGCTGTGTTTTTACTGTGGTGATTCTGCTCATGTTATTTCTGATTGCCCTAAGCGTACTAAGAGGGTCGCTAGGTCTGTTACCATCAGTACTGTACAGCCTAAACTTCTTTTATCTGTGACCCTGATTTGCTCATTGTCGTCCTTTTCTGTCATGGCATTTGTGGATTCAGGCACTGCCCTGAACTTAATGGACTTAGAATTCGCCAGGCGCTGTGGTTTTTCCTTGCAGCCTTTGCAGAGCCCTATTCCTTTGAGGGGCATTGATGCTACACCATTGGCCAAGGATAAACCTCAGTACTGGACGCAGATGACCATGTACATGGCTCCAGCACATCAGGAAGATTGCCGTTTTCTGGTGTTGCATAACCTGCATGATGTTGTACTGGGTTTTCCATGGTTACAGGAACATAATCCGGTGCTGGATTGGAAAACTATGTCTGTGACTAGTTGGGGTTGTCAAGGGGTACATAGTGACGTTCCTTTGATGTCAATTTCCTCTTCCCCCTCTTCTGAGGTCCCTGAGTTTTTGTCGGATTTCCAGGATGTATTTGATGAGCCCAAGTCCAGTTCCCTTCCTCCACATAGGGACTGTGATTGTGCTATTAACTTGATTCCAGGTTGTAAGTTCCCTAAGGGCCGACTTTTCAATCTGTCTGTGCCAGAGCATGCCGCCATGCGGAGTTATGTTAAGGAATCTTTGGAGAAGGGGCATATTCGG
Organism: Ranitomeya imitator; assembly: GCF_032444005.1. NCBI lineage: Eukaryota > Metazoa > Chordata > Amphibia > Anura > Dendrobatidae > Ranitomeya > Ranitomeya imitator. Next base: position 223,441,860 of record NC_091284.1, read on the forward strand.
CCATCTTCGTCACCATTGGGAACGGGTTTCTTTTTTGTTGCTAAGAAGGATGGCTCCTTGAGACCCTGTATAGATTATCGTCTTCTTAATAAGATCACGGTCAAATTCCAATACCCCTTGCCTTTGCTTTCTGATTTGTTTGCTCAGATTAAGGGGGCTAGTTGGTTTACTAAGATTGACCTTCGAGGGGCATATAATCTTGTTCGTATTAAACAGGGTGACGAATGGAAAACTGCATTTATTACGCCCGAAGGCCATTTTGAATACCTCGTGATGCCATTCGGGCTCTCTAATGCTCCATCTGTGTTCCAATCTTTCATGCATGATATCTTCCGCAATTATCTTGATAAATTCATGGTTGTATATTTGGATGATATTTTGATTTTTTCCGATGATTGGGAGTCTCATGTGAAGCAGGTCAGGATAGTATTCCAGATCCTTCGTGATAATGCTTTATTTGTGAAGGGGTCTAAGTGTCTATTCGGAGTTCAGAAGGTCTCTTTTTTGGGTTTTATTTCTTCTCATTCGTCTATGGAAATGGATCCTGTTAAGGTCCAAGCTATTCATGACTGGATCCAACCCACATCTGTGAAGGGTCTTCAAAAATTTTTGGGCTTTGCTAATTTCTATCGCCGTTTCATTGCCAACTTTTCCAGTGTGGTTAAGCCCCTTACTGATTTGACGAAGAAAGGCGCTGATGTGACGAATTGGTCCTCTGCGGCTGTTGAGGCCTTTCAGGAGCTTAAACGCCGATTTACTTCTGCCCCTGTGTTGCGTCAGCCAGATGTTTCTCTTCCTTTTCAGGTTAAAGTTGACGCTTCTGAGATTGGGGCAGGGGCCGTTTTGTCTCAGAGGGAGTCTGATGGTTCTTTGATTAAACCGTGTGCTTTTTTTTTCCCAGAAAGTTTTCGCCTGCGGAACGCAATTATGATGTCGGCAATCGGGAGTTGTTGGCTATGAAGTGGGCGTTTGAGGAGTGGCGACATTGGCTTGAGGGAGCTAAGCACCGCGTTGTGGTCTTGACTGATCATAAGAATCTGATTTACCTCGAGTCGGCCAAGCGGCTGAATCCTAGACAGGCTCGATGGTCCCTGTTTTTCTCCCGTTTTGATTTTGTGGTCTCGTATCTTCCGCGATCTAAGAATGTTAAGGCTGATGCCCTCTCTAGGAGTTTTTTGCCTGATTCTCCTGGAGTCCTTGAGCCGATTGGCATTCTTAAGGAAGGGGTGATTCTTTCTGCCATCTCCCCTGATTTGCGGCGGGTGCTTCGGGAATTTCAAGCTGATAAGCCTGACCGCTGTCCAGTGGGGAAGCTGTTTGTTCCTGATAGATGGACAAGTAAGGTAATTTCTGAGGTTCATTGTTCTGTGTTGGCTGGTCATCCTGGGATTTTTGGTACCAGAGATTTGGTTGCTAGGTCCTTTTGGTGGCCTTCCTTGTCGCGCAATGTGCGTGCTTTTGTGCAGTCCTGTGGGACTTGCGCCCGGGCCAAGCCTTGCAGATCCCGCGCTAGTGGGTTGCTTTTGCCTTTGTCGGTCCCTGAGAGGCCCTGGACACATATTTCCATGGATTTTATTTCGGATCTTCCTGTTTCCCAGAAGATGTCTGTTATCTGGGTTGTTTGTGACCGGTTCTCTAAAATGGTCCATCTGGTACCTTTGCCTAAGTTGCCTTCCTCCTCAGATTTGGTTCCATAGTTTTTTCAGCATGTGGTTCGTTTGCATGGCATTCCGGAGAATATTGTGTCTGACAGAGGTTCTCAGTTTGTCTCTAGGTTTTGGCGGGCCTTTTGTGCTAGGATGGGCATTGATTTGTCTTTTTCTTCGGCGTTTCATCCTCAGACTAATGGCCAAACTGAGCGAACTAATCAGACCTTGGAAACCTATTTGAGATGCTTTGTGTCTGCTGATCAGGATGATCGGGTGGCTTTCTTGCCGTTGGCCGAGTTTGCCCTTAATAACAGGGCTAGTTCGGCTACTTTGGTTTCACCTTTCTTTTGTAATTTTGGTTTTCATCCTCGTTTTTCTTCGGGGCAGGTTGAGCCTTCTGATTGTCCTGGTGTGGATTCTGTGGTGGACAGGCTGCAGCAGATTTGGACTCATGTGGTGGACAATTTGACATTGTCTCAGGAAAAGGCTCAACGTTTTGCTAACCGCCATCGGTGTGTTGGTCCCCGGCTTCGTGTGGGGGATTTGGTTTGGTTGTCTTCTCGTCATGTTCCTATGAAGGTTTCTTCCCCTAAGTTTAAGCCTCAGTTTATTGGTCCTTATAAGATTTCTGAAATTATCAATCCGGTGTCTTTTCGTTTGGCTCTTCCAGCCTCTTTTGCCATTCATAATGTTTTCCATAGATCTTTGTTGCGGAGATATGTGCTGCCCGTTGTTCCCTCGGTTGATCCTCCTGCCCCGGTGTTGGTTGAGGGAGAGTTGGAATATGAGGTTGAGAAAATTTTGGATTCTCGTTTTTCGAGGCGGAGGCTTCAGTATCTTGTCAAGTGGAAGTGTTATGGCCAGGAGGATAATTCTTGGGTTGTTGCCTCCGATGTCCATGCCGCCGATTTGGTTCGTGCTTTTCACTTGGCTCGTCCTGATCGGCCTGGGGGCTCTGGTGAGGGTTCGGTGACCCCTCCTCAAAGGGGGGGGGTACTGTTGTGAATTCCGCTCTTGGGCTCCCTCCGGTGGTTGTAAGTGGCACTTTTGTGAGTTCTGCTCTTGGGCTCCCTCCGGTGGTTTTAAGTGGAATGGCTGCTCCTTGGATTTAGCAGTCTGCAGCTGCTTCCACTGATTGTCTTTCTGCTCGGCTATTTATGCCTGGCTCTTCTCTTCAGCCAGTGCCACTTGTCAATGGTTCCTGGTTGGATTCACATCTCTCTTGGATTTCCCTGATATCCAAACCAGTTCTGCAAAGTTAAGTCCTTGCTTTGCTCTTTTCTGTCCACATGTTGTGGACTTATTCGTTCTGTGCATTCTATGTTTTGTCCAGCTTGTCAGTATGGATTAATTCAGTTAAGCTGGAAGCTCTGGGAAGCAGATTTACGCTCCACACCTTTAGTCAGGTGTGGAGACTTTTGTAAACTCTGTGTGGATTTTTGTAGTTTTTAATACTGACCGCACAGTATTCTATCCTGTCCTATCTATCTAGCTAGACTGGCCTCCTGTGCTACATCCTGGTTTCATTCTGTGTGTGTCTTTTCCCTCTCCACTCACAGTCATTACTTGTGGAGGGCTATCTATCCTTTGGGGATTTTCTCTGAGGCAAGATAGTTTTCCTGTTTCTATCTTTAGGGGTAGTTAATTCTCAGGCTGTGATGAGGTGCCTAGGGAGTGACAGGAGCATCCCACGGCTACTTCTAGTGTTGTGTTGAGCTTAGGGACTGCAGTCAGTACAGGTACCACCTCCTTCAGAGCTCGTCCCATGTTGCTCCTAAACCACCAGTTCATAACATTTTACACGTTAATGACCGGTCCAATTTTTACAATTCTGACCATTGTCCCTTTATGAGGTTATAACTCTGGAACGCTTCAACGGATCCCAGTGATTCTGACATTGTTTTCTCGTGACATATTGTACTTCATGATAGTGGTAAAATTTCTTTGATATTACCTGCGTTTATTTATGAAAAAAATGGAAATTTGGCAAAAATTTTGAAAATTTTGCAATTTTCCAACTTTGAATTTTTATGCAATTAAATCACAGAGATATATCACACAAAATACTTAATAAGTAACATTTCCCACATGTCTACTTTACATCAGCACAATTTTGGAAACAAATTTTTTTTTTGTTAGGGAGTTATAAGGGTTAAAAGTTGACCAGCAATTTCTCATTTTTACAACACCATTTTTTTTAGGGACCACATCTCATTTGAAGTCATTTTGAGGGGTCTATATGATAGAAAATACCCAAGTGTGACACCATTCTAAAAACTGCACCCCTCAAGGTGCTCAAAACCATATGCAAGAAGTTCATTAACGCTTCTGGTGCTTCACAGCAATTTTTGGAATGTTTAAATAAAAATGAACATTTAACTTTTTTTCACAAAAAAATTACTTCAGCTCCAATTTGTTTTATTTTACCAAGGGTAACAGGAGAAAATGGACCCCAATTGTTGTTGTACAATTTGTCCTGAGTACACCGATACCCCATATGTGGGGGTAAACCACTGTTTGGGCGCATGGGAGAGCTCGGAAGGGAAGGAGCGCCATTTGACTTTTCAATGCAAAATTGACTGGAATCGAGATGGGACACCATGTTGCGTTTGGAGAGCCCCTGATGTGCCTAAACATTGAAACCCCCCACAAGTGACACCATTTTGGAAAGTAGACCTCCTAAGGAACGTATCTAGATGTGTGGTGAGCACTTTGACCCACCAAGTGCTTTACAGAAGTTTATAATGCAGAGCCGTAAAAATAAAACAAAAATTTTTTCCACAAAAATTATTTTTAGCCCCCAGTTTTGTATTTTCCCGAGGGTAACAGGAGAAATTGGACCCCAAAAGTTGTTGTCCAATTTGTCCTGAATGCGCTGATACCCCATATGTGGGGGGGAACCACTGTTTGGGCGCATGGGATGGCTCGGAAGGGAAGGAGCACCATTTGGAATGCAGACTTAGATGGAATGGTCTGCAGGTGTCACATTGCGTTTGCAGAGCCCCTAATGTACCTAAGCAGTAGAAATCTCCCACAAGTGACACCATTTTGGAAAGTAGACCCCCTAAGGAACTTATCTAGATGTGTGGTGAGCGCTTTGACCCACCAAGGGCTTCACAGAAGTTTATAATGCAGAGCCGTAAAAATAAAAAATTAAAACTTTCCACAAATTATTTTTTAGCCCCCAGTTTTGTATTTTCCTGAGGGTAAGAGGAGAAATTCGACCCCAAAAGTTGTTGTCCAATTTGTCCTGAGTATGCTGATACCCCATATGTGGGGGGGAACCACCGTTTGGGCGCATGGGAGGGCTCGGAAGGGAAGGAGCGCCATTTGGAATGCAGACTTAGAGAATGGTCTGCAGGCGTCACATTGCGTTTGCAGAGCCCCTAATGTACCTAAACAGTAGAAACCCCCCACAAGTGACCCAATATTGGAAACTAGATCCCACAAGGAACTTATTTAGATGTGTTGTGAGAACTTTGAGCCCCCAAGTGTTTCACTACAGTTTATAACGCAGAGCCTTGAAAATAAAAAATTCCTTTTTTTTTCCACAAAAATTCTTTTTTTAGCCCTCAGTTTTGTATTTTCCCAAGGGTAACAGGAGAAATTGGACCCCAAAAGTTGTCCTATTTGTCCTGAGTATGCTGATATCCCATATGTTGGGGTAATCCCCTGTTTGGGAACACGGGAGAGCTCGGAAGGGAAGGAGCACTGTCTTACTTTTTCAACGCAGAATTGGCTGGAATTGAGACTGGACGCCATGTCGCGTTTGGAGAGCCCCTGATGTGCCTGAACAGTGGAAACCCCCCAAATTATAACTGAAACCCTAATCCAAACACACCCCTAACCCTAATCCCAACAGTAACCCTAACAACACCTCTAACCCTGACACACCCCTAACCCTAATCCCAACCCTATTCCCAACCGTAAATGTAATCTAAACCCTAACCGTAACTTTAGCCCCAACCCTAACTTTAGCCCCAACCCTAACTGTAGCCTTAACCCTAGCCCCAACCCTAACCCTTGCCCTAACCGTAGCCCTAACCCTATCCCTAACCCTAGCCCTAATGGGAAAATGGAAATAAATAATTTTTTAAAATTTTTCCCCAACTAAGGGGGTGATGAAGGGGGGTTTGATTTACTTTTATAGCGGGTTATTTAGCGGATTTTTATGATTGGCAGCCGTCACACACTGAAAGACGCTTTTTATTGCAAAAAATATTTTTTGCGTTACCACATTTTGAGAGCTATAATTCTTCCACATTTTGGTCCACACATTCATGTGAGGTCTTGTTTTTTGCGGGACGAGTTTACGTTTTTATTGGTAACATTTTCGGGCACATGACATTTTTTGATCGCTTTTTATTCCGATTTTTGTGAGGCAGAATGACCAAAAACCAGCTATTCATGAATTTCTTTTGGGGGAGGCGTTTATACCGTTCCGCGTTTGGTAAAATTGATGAAGCAGTTTTATTCTTCGGGTAAGTACAATTACAGCGATATCTCATTTATATCATTTTTTTATGTTTTGGCGCTTTCATACCATAAAAACTATTTTACAGAAAAAAATAATTATTTTTGCATCGCTTTATTCTGAGGACTATAACTTTTTTACTTTTTTGCTGATGATGTTGTATGGTGGCTCATTTTTTGCGGCACAAGATGACGTTTTCAGCGGTATCATGGTTATTTATATCCGTCTTTTTGATCGTGTGTTATTCCACTTTTTGTTCGTCGGTATGATAATAAAGCATTGTTTTTTGCCTCTTTTTTTCTTTTCTTACGGTGTTTACTGAAGGGGTTAACTAGTGGGCCAGTTTTATAGGTCGGGTCGTTACTGACGCGGCGATGCTAAATATGTGTACTTGTATTGTTTTTTTTTATTTAGATAAAGAAATGTATTTATGGGAATAATATTTTTTTTTTTTTTCATTATTTAGGAATTTTTTTTTTTTTTTTTTACACATTTGGAAAAATTTGTATTTACTTTTTTACTTTGTCCCGGGGGGGACATCACAGATCGGTGATCTGACAGTTTGCACAGCACTCTGTCAGATCACCGATCTGACTTACAGCAGTGCAGGCTTACCAAGCGCCTACTCTGAGCAGGCACTTGGTAAGCCACCTCCCTCCCTGCAGGACCCGGATGCCGCGGCCATTTTGGATCCGGGCCTGCTACAGGGAGGGAGGTAGGGAGACCCTCGCAGCAACGCGATCACATCGCGTTGCTGCGGGGGTCTCAGGGAAGCCCGCAGGGAGCCCCCTCCCTGCGGATGCTTCCTTATACCGCTGGCACATCGCGATCATGTTTGATCGCGGTGTGCCAGGGGTTAATGTGCCGGGGGCGGTCTGTGACCGCTCCTGGCACATAGTGCCGGATGTCAGCTGCGATAGGCAGCTGACACCTGGCCGCGATCGGCCGCGCTCCCCCCGTGAGCGCTGCCGATCGCATATGACATACTATCCCGTCGGTGGTCATACGGGCCCACCCCACCTCGACGGGATAGTACGTCTAATGTCAGAAAGGGGTTAAAGCACCTTAAAATCCAATACCTCTACCGATTGTCTGATACTCATCTTTTGGTGTTTTCATCCGTTTTTGCTGCCGCTCGGCTCCATCTTTTCCAGTTTGTGACCTGTCCGCTGCTCCAGTGTTTCATAGAGCGGTGCAGAGGTCTCTAATCAATGTAAGTCTATGAAAGTCTCTTTCTGGCCTCATTCTGTCTTTAATATACTTTCATTGAGTGCTTGTGACGTAGCTTCTAACTTCTGGCCAGTCAGAAGCTGCACTCACAACTTTGAGCCGTGGGACTGGAGCGGTGCTAAAACACGGTGAATACGCCGGAGGATGAGTATGTGACTGAGGCAGGGGACTTGCGCTTAAAGCATCACTCCAGTGGTGAAAATAAAACACTGAAGTGGCGCTTTAATAATAAGCAATTTATTGTTATAAAGTTAATAAAGGTTTGGAATAAATGTCTGCAGTCACTTTATGTGACTGCAGACTGCCAAATCATGACAGGGAGCGCCGGCTGCATGAGCCCCCAATGTCACTGGCGTCATGTGAACACGTTTGCCATGTGCATGTGTCCACTAGAAAGGTTTGCCTTCTCTCATTAGAGCCTGCTCAAATCTGTGATACTGGGGCCATTATTACTGTACATGGGGGGACTCAGGAGACATTATTAAATGTTAAGTGGGCACTTAAGCATTATTGTTACAGGGGCCCTCAGAGTATTGCCACCATCAAGGTTGCATATGGGATATTATGATTTTTTTAGGGACAAAATGTGGAGGGCACTAGAACAGGGTATTAATATTTACTAGGGAGGAATTTTACTATCTAGAGAGCACAAACGTGGCATTATTATTACTATGTAAAGGGCACAGTGGTGGCAGTATTATGTATAGGCGGTAAGAGGAGCCGTTATTGTACCACACAGCAGGTGCTGTAGGACACATACGGCAGCAGCGGCTCAGCATTGGGGTATCGGGTGCTGTGGGACACATACGGCAGCAGTGGCTCAGCATTGGGGTATCGGGTGCTGTAGGACACACATGGCAGCAGCGGCTCAGTATTGGGGTATCGGGTGCTGTGGGACACATACGGCAGCAGCGGCTCAGCATTGGGGTATCGGGTGCTGTAGGACACACATGGCAGCAGCGGCTCAGTATTGGGGTATCAGGTGCAGTAATAGGGACCCATACGGCTGCAGCGGCTCAGTATTGGGGTATCAGGTGCAGTAATAGGAACACATACGGCAGCAGAGGCTCAGTATTGGGGTATCAGGTGCTGTAGGACACATACGGCAGCAGCGGCTCAGTATTGGGATATCAGGTGCTGTAGGACACATACGGCACCAGCGGCTCAGTATTGGGGTATCAGGTGCTGTAGGATACACATGGCAGCAGCGGCTCAGCATTGGGGTATCAGGTGCTGTAGGACACATACGGCAGCAGCGGCTCAGTATTGGGGTATCAGGTGCAGTAATAGGGACCCATACGGCAGCAGCGGCTCAGCATTGGGGTATCAGGTGCAGTAATAGGGACACATACGGCAGCAGCAGCTCAGCATTGGGGTATCAGGTGCTGTAGGACACATACGGCAGCAGCGGCTCAGTATTGGGGTATCAGGTGCAGTAATAGGGACCCATACGGCAGCAGCAGCTCAGTATTGGGGTATCGGGTGCTGTAGGTCACATACGGCAGCAGCGGCTCAGTATTGGGGTATCAGGTGCTGTAGGACACATATGGCAGCAGCGGCTCAGTATTGGGGTATCAGGTGCCGTAGGACACATATGGCAGCAGCGGCTCAGTATTGGGGTATCAGGTGCAGTAATAGGGACACATATGGCAGCAGCGGCTCAGTATTGGGCTATCAGGTGCAGTAATAGGGACACATACGGCAGCAGCGGCTAAGTATTGGGCTATCAGGTGCTGTAGGACACATACGGCAGCAGCGGCTCAGTATTGGGGTATCAGGTGCTGTAGGACACATACGGCAGCAGCGGCTCAGCATTGGGGTATCAGCAGAATGAGTAGTTTGCACAGGCTGGGCACAGACATGGACGGTGCAGGAAATGTGACAAGTTAGTGTTGTTGATGTATTCTCTGCAGACAAGTCCTGGCTGGAGAAATTGTCATGTCGGTCTGGGCCAGATGGAAAAGACAGGAAAAGTGAATGACTCCATAAGAAGGAACATCAGCTGTAAGTCGCCATCTATAACTGTACTGTGAGGTCTTATATGGTCTCCACATAGTAATGTCAGTGTTCCTATACAGATGTCATTTCAGTCACAGTGCGGTCATCTACTGATGTTCCCCTATGCTCACAATTCGGGTGAACCCTAGCTACGCCTCTGCGGACAGCCTGCCCATGGGAATGCCCTGCTGGCGGTAGGTGGGTGCGGGGTTGTCAGCAGCGGACTATGCTGATCATATGTAGATGGTCAGCAGCAGGGGATCACATTAAATCGGGATCCATAACAGCCACCTCCTTTCAGTGAGTGGAGCCAATGGACCAGGAAGAGCCGGACAGCCCACCACTATATAATCACTGAGTGTCACTTTAAGTATATGGGGAAAAGGAAGCATTGCATTATCTTTCATGCAAAATTGTTTTTCAGTCCCAAAGTTGAAAATAAAAAATAATATAAACACTTCCCCAAAAGTGCACAACCCCCTGAGGTAAGGGCACAGAGATGCGACCCCCCCCCCCAGCTGCAGCCCCCTGCCTGTGACGTCACGGGCGCGCACGCAGCGCAGGTGTCGGGCGCACGGGGCGGGGCTAAGCCGGACACGTGGGCGGAGTCAGGGGCCGTGCTACTGCCAGTGACACTTGTGACAGCTGACTGGTATCCTGCCGCGGGCTCCGGCATACAGCGCACACCTGGCTGCAGGCCTGCTGGGAGTCGTAGTCCCGGCGCATCACTACAGCACGAGAGGCTGCCATTACCTTAGTCTGCACATGTCGGGGATCCCAGTCAGGTCTCAGCTCCCGGATAAGGCTCAGGGCGCCAGGAATGACGTTCTGTTCATCCACAGCAATGCTGAGAGCGCGCACCGTGGAGCTGTCACCCATCCCCTGCTCGCTGTGAGACCTGGGCCCCCTCCACAGGTGGGAAATACCCACTGGAGGGGGAGTGGGCCGGCACTTGCCACCCAGTGTCACCCTTCCCTGTGTGTGTGAGGGAGGAGAGTGAGTGCAGGAACCAGATAGCGCCGGGCTCCCCCTGCTGGCTGCTATGTGCACTGACTGCAGGACCAAGATGGTCTCCGTCAGCCAGAGCAGCAGTGAGGGCACAGCTCAGTCACCTAGTGGGCGCTACATACCTGCTCCATATAGTGAGCGTCCCCTACTGGTCATACCCTGCATCAGCACAGCTTCCATCCTAAAACATCATGGCCACTTGACAAATAAGTGACCCCACAGCAAAATGTAGTGAGCACAACAGCACCCTCAGTACCTGCTGCACTATGACTAGGTGCAGGATGGTATTTTACCAAGGAACTAGGTGGCCCGATTCTAATGCATCTGGTATTCTAGAATATGCATGTCCACGTAATATATTGCCCAGCGACGTAGTATATTGCCCAGCCACGTAGTATATTGCCCAGCCACGTAGTATATTGCCCAGTGACGTAGTATATTGCCCAGCCATGTAGTATATTGCCCAGTGACGTACTATATTGCCCAGCCACGTAGTATATTGCCCAGTGACGTAGTATATTGCCCAGCCACGTAGTATATTGCCCAGTGACGTAGTATATTGCCCAGTGACGTAGTATATTGCCCAGTGACGTATATTGTCCAGCGACGTAATATGTTGCCCAGCCATGTACTATATTGCCCAGCAACATAGTATATTATTGCCCAGCCCACGTAGTATATTGCCCAGCGACGTAGTATATTGCCCAGCGACGTAGTATATTGCCCAGTCACGTAGTATATTGCCCAGCCACGTAGTATATTGCCCAGCCACGTAGTATATTGCCCAGCGACGTAGTATATTGCCCAGCGACGTAGTATATTGCCCAGTTACGTAGTATATTGCCCAGCCACGTAGTATATTGCCCAGTCACGTAGTATATTGCCCAGCGACGTAGTATATTGCCCAGCCACGTAGTATATTGCCCAGCGACGTAGTATATTGCCCAGCCACGTAGTATATTGCCCAGTCACGTAGTATATTGCCCAGCGACGTAGTATATTGCCCAGTGATGTAGTATATTGCCCAGTGACGTAGTATATTGCCCAGTGACGTAGTATATTGCCCAGTGACGTATATTGTCCAGCGACGTAATATGTTGCCCAGCCATGTACTATATTGCCCAGCAACATAGTATATTATTGCCCAGCCCACGTAGTATATTGCCCAGCGACGTAGTATATTGCCCAGTCACGTAGTATATTGCCCAGCCACGTAGTATATTGCCCAGCGACGTAGTATATTGCCCAGCGACGTAGTATATTGCCCAGTCACGTAGTATATTGCCCAGCCACGTAGTATATTGCCCAGTCACGTAGTATATTGCCCAGCGACGTAGTATATTGCCCAGCCACGTAGTATATTGCCCAGCGACGTAGTATATTGCCCAGCCACGTAGTATATTGCCCAGTCACGTAGTATATTGCCCAGCGACGTAGTATATTGCCCAGTGATGTAGTATATTGCCCAGTGACGTAGTATATTGCCCAGTGACGTAGTATATTGCCCAGCGACGTAGTATATTGCCCAGTCACGTAGTATATTGCCCAGCCACGTAGTATATTGCCCAGCCACGTAGTATATTGCCCAGCGACGTAGTATATTGCACAGCCCACGTAGTATATTGCCCAGCCAAGTAGTATATTGCCCAGTCACGTAGTATATTGGCCAGTCACGTAGTATATAGCCCAGCCACGTAGTATATTGCCCAGTCACATAGTATATTGCCCAGTCACGTAGTACATTTGCCCAGCCACGTAGTATATTGCCCAGCCACGTAGTATATTGCCCAGCCACGTAGTATATTGCACAGCCCACGTAGTATATTGCCCAGCCACGTAGTATATTGGCCAGTCACGTTGTATATAGCCCAGCCACGTAGTATATTGCCCAGTCACGTAGTATATTGTCCAGCCACGTAGTATATTGGCCAGTCACGTTGTATATAGCCCAGCCACGTAGTATATTGCCCAGCCACGTAGTATATTGTCCAGCCACGTAGTATATTGCCCAGTGACGTAGTATATTGCCAAGTCACGTAGTATATTGCCCAGTCACGTAGTATACAACAGAGCCACGTAGTATATTGCACAGCGACATAGTATACAACACAGAGCCACGTAGTATATTGCCCAGTGACGTAGTATGCAGCACAGAGCCACGTAGAATATGTCACAGGTTAAAAAATAAACATACCTAACGATCCGAGGGCCCCTTGTAGTTTAACATACTCACCATTCTTGTCGCTGCTCCTCAGCATCCCGTCTCTCCACCTCCTGGGATCCAACTGCGCTGTGTCGATGGGCGCGCGGCTGCCGCCATCTTCCACTCCCAGGATGCTTTGCGAAATTACCCAGATGACTTAGCGGTCTCGCGAGACCGCTATGTCTTCTGGGTAATTTCGCAATGCATCGCTGGGAAAGGAAGATGGTGGCAGGCGCGAGCGGACAACGGAGGGTGAGTATAGCAGGAGAGTATGCGGGGAGTATGGAGCGGAGCGCCGGGGACACTGACTGCGGGGAGTAAGGAGTGGCCATTTTCTTCCGGACTGTGCCCGTCGCTGATTGGTCGCGGCAGCCATGACAGGCAGCTGGCGAGACCAGTCAGCGAATGAATAACCGTGACAGAAGGACAGAGAGATGGAAGTGACCCTTAGACAATTATATAGTAGATGTGGAAATGAAACGTTATACACAATGTATGTAGATAATGCCGCCATATTGTACACATCAGCAATGTGACTATACATATGATGCCACGCACAAATAATAGGCACATATAAAGTCCGGCTGAGGCCTGAGTGCAGAGCTGGCCGTAGCTTTGCTTGGTTCTCTGCACAGAGAGGTTAGCCTAGGAGAAACAGTAAATTCACAGACTATACACAGACAATCATTGTTTATTGGGATTAATTAAAATGCAAAAGAGGACCAAATCGTGACAAAATGAAAAAAACACAAAAAAATCCTCAGCCAAAGATACTACATCCAAGCTATGACAAGGCTATTAATCCAGGTGGGGGGCAGTGACCCTATATTAATCCCTAACCTGATCCCTACCTGTCAGCGGAGGTTGGCACCCTCTTTAAGGCAATTTGCGCCCCTCTCCAGGACGGCTCTCCCTGAGGGTCCCCTTGTGTGACATGAAGATAAAGGGGAGAGAGCGAAGCTAAGCAAGTCTCTGATTAGGTATTAAAGCCTCGACCACTGGACAATGGTACAGACAGCACAGGTATGGGCAAGTGGCATATGTATGCTTAATATATACGTGATCTCAGTAATTCCAAACAATGAATGTAGGAGATTATCCATAGGTGCCGGATCATATCCTGATCAGCCTAAGGTGCTGAATGGCAACTGACAAAGCTGGAATATGCACCCACTGTTCTCACTGACAGATCATATATATCAGAATGACGTGCAAGGAAATGTCTAAAAAATGCAGAGTATGCAGCACTTGACATGTTTCCACTTAGAATAGGCTCATACAAATGCCGTTCATTAAGAAAAAAAGAACAAGGTTTAGATCACTTAGCTCATATCATAGAATGTTAGATTTGAAAGGGAGGTCCAGGGTCATCGTGTCCCACCCCCTGCTCAGAAGAAGTTGATGGCCTCAGTACAGTGCATTCTGCAGGATGGAGGTTTCATTCTTTCTTGCCACTGGGCACTACATCCATCTACAATACAGCATTGTACACAGAAGCATGTACTAGCACTGTGACATTACTGTACTTGGCTGTTGAAATGTCACGTTTCTTTTCATGTTCCATGTGCTGTGTGGTTTTTTTTTCTCGCACCATATCTCTCATCCACTCGCAGCATGCTGCAACTTTTTCCTCCAGCTGATTAGAGCTTAGGAAAAAATCGCTGATGAGCACCGACTCATGTACTAACATTGGTCAGAATGCAATGTGATGTTTTCTCGCATCACACTGGTCCTATGTTTACGCTCATGTGAGCGAGCCCTAATACCACAATACTGAGCCCTCCACACACAGCATGATGCCCCCACAATCTCCAAACACAGGAGCATAATTCCCTCAAAGTTGATTCCCCTACATACAGTATGATAATCTCACAGCCACCCACACACATAATAATGCCCCCACAGCCACCCACACACATAATGATGCCCCCACAGCCACCCACACACGTTATGATGCCCCCACAGCCACCCACACACATAATGATGCCCCCACAGCCACCCACACACATAATGATGCCCCCACAGCCACCCACACGTTACGATGCCCCCACAGCCACCCACACACATAATGATACCCCCACAGCTACCCACACACATTATGATGCCCCCACAGCCACCAACACACATAATGATGCCCCCACAGCCACCCACACATGTTATGATGCCCCCACAGCCACCCACACACATAATGCCCCCACAGCCACCCACACACATAATGATGCCCCCACAGCCACCCACACACATAATGATGCCCCCACAGCCACCCACACACGTTATGATGCCCCACAGCCACCCACACACATAATATAGTGACATAGTAACATAGTAAGGCCGAAAAAAGACATTTGTCCATCCAGTTCAGCCTATATTCCATCATAATAAATCCCCAGATCTACGTCCTTCTACAGAACCTAATAATTGTATGATACAATAATGTTCTGCTCCAGGAAGACATCCAGGCCTCTCTTGAACCCCTCGACTGAGTTCGCCATCACCACCTCCTCAGGCAAGCAATTCCAGATTCTCACTGCCCTAACAGTAAAGAATCCTCTTCTATGTTGGTGGAAAAACCTTCTCTCCTCCAGACGCAAAGAATGCCCCCTTGTGCCCGTCACCTTCCTTGGTATAAACAGATCCTCGGAGAGATATTTGTATTGTCCCCCTATATACTTATACATGGTTATTAGATCGCCCCTCAGTCGTCTTTTTTCTAGACTAAATAATCCTAATTTCACTAATCTATCTGGGTATTGTAGTTCTCCCATCCCCTTTATTAATTTTGTTGCCCTCCTTTGTGCTCTCTCTAGTTCCATTATATCCTTCCTGAGCACCGGTGCCCAAAACTGTACACCGTACTCCATGTGCGGTCTAACTAGGGATTTGTACAGAAGCAGTATAATGCTCTCATCATGTGTATCCAGACCTCTTTTAATGCACCCCATGATCCTGTTTGCCTTGGCAGCTGCTGCCTGGCACTGGCTGCTCCAGGTAAGTTTACCATTAACTAGGATCCCCAAGTCCTTCTCCCTGTCAGATTTACCCAGTGGTTTCCCGTTCAGTGTGTAATGGTGATATTGATTCCTTCTTCCCATGTGTATAACCTTACATTTATCATTGCTAAACCTCATCTGCCACCTTTCAGCCCAAGTTTCCAACTTATCCAGATCCATCTGTAGCAGAATACTATCTTCTCTTGTATTAACTGCTTTACATAGTTTTGTATCATCTGCAAATATCGATATTTTACTGTGTAAACCTTCTACCATATCATTAATGAATATGTTGAAGAGAACAGGTCCCAATACCGACCCTGCGGTACCCCACTGGTCACAGCGACCCAGTTAGAGACTATACCATTTATAACCACCCTCTGCTTTCTATCGCTAAGCCAGTTACTAACCCATTTACACACATTTTCCCCCAGACCAAGCATTCTCATTTTGTGTACCAACCTCTTGTGCGGCACGGTATCAAACGCTTTGGAAAAATCGAGATATACTACATCCAATGACTCACCGTGGTCCAGCCTATAGCTTACTTCTTCATAAAAACTGATTAGATTGGTTTGACAGGAGCGATTTCTCATAAACCCATGCTGATATGGAGTTATAATGATGCCCCCACAGCCACCCACACACGTAATGATGCCCCACAGCCACCCACACACATAATAATGCCCCACAGCCACCCACACACATTATGATGCCACCCACACACATAATGATGCCCCCACAGCCACCCACACACATTTCGATGCACCTACACACAGTAATACATGATAATGTACCCAGTTTCCTACACACAGTACATTTCACCACAGCCCCCCAGAAGCAGTGTGATGCTCCTAAAGTACATTCTCTCCTTATTGTATGATACCCCTCTACTATCCACACATAGTACAATGCCCCCACAGTACATAACCAATCAGTCTTGTCACACAGAATGATGCCTCCAGGGGCCACCACACAGTATGGTGGCCCTACACAAGCACCCCACTTGCCTGTGAGATCTGCCCCCCTGCAAATGAGCCTGTCCAGGTAACCCAGATGCAGTTGAAGGCAAGACATAGTGCTGACCTCCCTGGACAGCTCACCAAATTTGGGACTGTCCCTCTGGATCTGGGCAGGGTTAGGAGGTACATGCTGTCAGGGGCATGTCCTATATAAACAGGAAGGACATTTTGCTAACCCAATAGGTTAAAAAAATATAGAGACAAAAGTGGCAAATTGTATTAAGATGAGTAAAAAACTTTTAGTTCTTCATTTAAAATGCAAAAACAGGAGAGCAGTATTTGGAGCATCCCATAGGACCGTGGGGTACTCGGGGCGAGTCCGGCGGTACTTAAAGAGGTGGTCACGGAAGCGGTGATCCGGTCCGTGGCCCTGGGCGTCCAATTAAAGGGGATGAAGTGTAGTAGGAAATAAAGTCTATGGAGAAATGTTTGTGACGCCATGGCCAACGCTGCTTAAAGGGGATTACTGGGGCTGATGGTATTGCAGCAGAGTTGGTATAGCTCCCCACAGGTAGAGCTTAGTCCCCAGGGCTGCCAATGCAGTTGGTAAGGGGTGATAGCTGGTGGGGTACAGGACTGAGGGTGCAGGAAATAATTGGAAGACACAGGGTTTTCAGTCTCCTTTACCTTTTACCTGTGAATTTCAGGTGCAGTCTGGTGCACAGGTTACAGGTGTAGATGGGGTCCGGGTGGCCTGGGAGTAACTTGGGATCCACTTAGCCAGCTGGGTTCGGAGGCCTTGCTTCTGCGCTGAATTCTCTTTCCCTTGCTGCCTGAAGCTTTACACAGGTTCCTCTCAGTGTCTGTTACTCCTAACCCATATGGTTAACAGCATGAGCCATTCATGGGCACTGTCTTCTCACTGGCAGCCCCAGGCTCCTGACTTGCTGCGGTGCCTCCAGGTATTAGATGGGCCAGGAGACCTGCAATCTCCTACCCTCTGGTTCTAGCTTCTGGGCCTTTAGTACCCGTGCAACCACGGACTCCGGTGTCCGGTTTCTTTTGCGCTTTATCCTGGGAAGAGCTCAGTTACAGCTCCATTCCCAGTCTCTCTCCTCAAAAGCTTCCTCTCCCTCCACTGTCTCACACTTCACTCCCTAACCCCACCTCCAGACCAGAATTTATAGGGAAGTTCCCCTGAAACTGGAGCTCCCCCTCTGGTCTGGAGTCAGGAAGGTGTTGTATGTTTCTGTTACCTGCTAAGTGGATCCCTTCTTACTTCCAGGCATGACATCACCCCCCACCCCCCTCCCACCCCCCCCCCCCCCGTGAGGCAGGCAATGCCATTGTGGCAACTGGACTCCTGGGGTGCCACATATTTCTGTTGACGCGTTTCGACCATTCCGCGGTCTTAATCATAATATGTCCATATCAGAGAAACTACTTCCTTTTAAAACCACACTCCAATTAATGACATTGTAATTTCTGTATAATCAACACCGAAGAAAAAGCAATATTATACAATAAAGAAATGTACATGAGGTCACTGCGAAAATTCAGACCTAACGGTTGTCTCATAGTCGCTTTCAGGATCCAACGAGCTTCTTTATTTGACAACAACTTTCTCCAGTTCCCACCCCTTCTCCGCCTATTGAGTCTTTCAATTCCAAAGAAACAAAAAAAAAATCCAACCTACGCTGATGTACTTGCACAAGATGCTTGGCTGCTCCAGAAGTAAGCTTGTCCTTGATAATGTCGGCAACATGTTTAGAAATACGTGGTTTTAGCTTTCTAATGGTGCGTCCTCATTTATTGTGCCAGCTCCAGTTTATAGCTCCTCACAAAATTATGAGTCTTTGCTATACACAGTAGGGTCAAAAATGAGCCCTCAAAATGTTAGTGGCAGCAGAACGTACCCATGTAACCTGTGTTGTTAGGCAATAAAGTGGATAATGCATGCGCCTCGTTTCATCTTTACATTGCCATTCTAGGTAATGTCTCGTTTATTCATAAACCCGTTGGTGAACAAACAAACCATAATTTTTCACAGTAGCTACACACCTTGCCTCTGAAATAGTGTCCTGCAAGATGCTATGACTACAACTTCAGGAGAGAACAAAAGCTTTCCACCATTATACCAGTGTGTGAGCTTCAATTGAACCCAGTTTTACCACAACCTCTTTCCTGTTCTTGTGCAGAATTATCTGCTTGTTATTGCTGTACTGCAATTTCACTTTTTATTTTCCTAGTTCTGAAATATGAGGAGTTGGACACGTGCACCTTCTTACCAAACAGCCACGTAGAGGATGTCAAGCAAAGCATTGCCTCTTCAGATAGAAAGTGGGCTTCATCTTTAATGCCACCTACTGAATGTAGCAATCCCAAAAATTCATTATCGACTAATGAGCTTTGCCATATGACTTAGGATACATTGATTTTAGAATAAAATAAAATATATAAATGCTTACATATAGCTGGTGAAATAAATATTGAGCACATCACCAGTTTTCTAAGTAAATATATTTCTAAAGGTGCTATTGACATTAAACTCTTACCAGATGTTAGCAACAACCCATCCAATCCGCAGAGTCAAAGAAATCAAACCATAGATGTCCATACAACTTTGAGCTCTAGTTCGTTCTATAAATGTTCTATTGGATTCAGATGATTGACTGGGCCATTCTAGCAGCTTTATTTTCTTTCTCTGAAACCAATTGAGAGTTTCCCTGGCTGTGTATTTGGGATAATTGTCTTGCTGAAATGTCCACCCTCGTTTCTTCATCATCCGGGTAGATGGAAGAAGATTTTTATCAAGAATTTCTCAATGCTTTTGTCCATTCAACCTTCGTTCAATTACATGTAGTTTGCCAGTGCGGTTTGCTGAGGAACAACCCCACACCATGATGTTCCCACCTCCAAACTTCACTGTTGGTATGGTGTTTTGGGGGTGATATGTAGTGCCTTTTGGCCTCCAAGCATGGCATGTATTATGGCATCCAAATACTTCAATTTTGGTCTTATCTGACCAGACCACAATCTCCCAGTATTTTACAGGCTTGTCTAAATGTTTAGCAAATTTTAAACGCACTTGAACATGCTTTTTGTTCCATGTAGGTTGAGAGCATTACCTATAGTTTTCTTTGAAACAATTTTTGAAACAATTGTACCTGCTAATTCCAGGTCTTTCTGTAGCTCTCCATAGGTGGTGCTTAGCTTTTAGACAATACAATTATTCTGATAATTCTTTTCACTCTTCTGTCTGAAATCTTGCGAGAAGCACCCGGTCGTGGGTGGTTTATGGTGAAATTATGTTCTTTCCACTTCTGGATTATGGCCCCAACAGTGCTCACTGGAACTCTCAGTAGTTTAGAAATTCTTCTATAACCAGTGCCATTGGTATGATTTGCAACAATAAGGTTGTGAAGGTTTTGAGACAGCTCACTGGTTTTACCCATCATGAGATGTTTCTTGTGTAGCACCTTGGTAATGAAACACATTTTTATAGGCCATCAGTTGAACCAGCTGATATTATTTTTCATTAAGTGGCAGATTGCTTTCTAATTACTATAGCTAGTATCATGATTTTTCCAGGCAATTTGGACCTTTCCGTCTTCATGTGTTCAATACTTATTTCACCAGCTGTATGTGAAAGGGGAATTTATATAATTTTTGCGCTTTAATTTTTTTCCTCCTCTTCTGCCAAGAGGCATAACTTTTTATTGTTTCTGTTCACATAGCCGTATTAGGCCTTGTTTTTCCAGACGAGTTGTACTTTTGAATGACACTAATTTGTTCATATGATGTACTTGTAAGAAGGAAAAAAATTCCAGTGTGGTGAAAAATACGCATTTATGCTATTATTTTTTGGGTTTTGTTTTTACAGCGTTTTTATATAGTAAAAAATAACCTGACAATGTGATTTTCCAGGTCAGTAAGATAATAAACCTGCAATTTTTTTATTTAAGTTGTGAAAATAAATGCAGAAATGCGTAAAAAAAAAATATCTGGCACTATTTTGTTGTAATATTTTCAAATTTTGGTCGATGGACTATGTGACGGCCCTTTTTTACATTTTGAGTGTACGTTTTTATTTAAACCATTTTGACATAGCAACCCATCAGCACCACCGCCCCAGGTGCATACTTTAAATTCCATTGTCACAGATTGACAGTAGCATCTTACAAGTTAACAGCTATGCGCAGAGTTCCACTCACGGCTGTTAAAGGCATATGATGGCTGAATAATATAGCCATCATCTGTCGGCTGAGCACCTAAGGCCACATCAAAGAAAGGGAGCTAAATATTACATACAATTACATCATGTAGATGTTACCAGGCTGAATGTCTTTGATCGTCTAAAAAAAAAAAAGCCCCTGGTGTGCTGGCCCCAGCTGCCAAATTATCCTCAACCAGTTCCCACAATCCATCTCTTCTGACCCAGCAGTCTGGACTATAAATTTAGAACCATCCTTAGGGGTGCACGCATGTGGGGGTGCACGTGGACCAGAAGCAAAGCATCACGGAGCTAAGCGTCGTGATACAGCAGTTATTCCATGGCAGTTAGTCAGGGCAGGAGTCAGGTAACCCACACTCTGCACTCCCGTCTATCCATGTGCTTTATTCCTATCCTATGTTCCCTTGCAATCCACTTACACTGACCAATCCCCCCTCCATCACGACTCATATACATCAGCTCCTCACTCCTTCCCTCTCCCATGTACAGCTCCCATGCACTTCTCACCTTTTTAAAAAACCTCAGTCCATCTTACCCAAACACACTGCACAAAAAAACTTCATACAATTCCAAAAACTACTTGCTCTTTATCTTCCTTCCTGCTCCTACTGATTTCAGGGGACATCTCCCCCAACTCTGGTCCACCATCCACCAACCTCAACCCCTACCCTACCTCACATCGAAACCTTAATAATCTTACTAATATTATATCCTTCATCTCCTTCTTTTAATTGTGCCCTTTGGAATCCACGGTCTGTTTGCAACAAGCTTCCTTTCCTTCACAATTACTTCCTGAAAACTCTCTGAATCTGTTGGCCCTCACGGAAACCTGGATTAAGGATTCTGACACTGTCTCTCCTGCTGCCATTTCCCATGGTGGCTTACAATTCTCCCATTCCCCGAGACCCACAAACAGACCTGGTGGTGGAGTCGGCATACTCCTGTCCCCACAATGCACTTTCCAAGTCATCCCCCCAGTTCCATCACTCTCATTCCCTTCTTTTGAAGTCCACACCATCAGGCTCTTCTGTCCCCTCTCCCTCAGAGTAGCGGTCATATACCTGCCCCCAGGTGTTGTGAATTCTGCTCTTGGGCTCCCTCCGGTGGTTATGAGTGGTAGTGCTGCGGTAGTTGGATCGCAGCATTTATCAGGTGTATCAATTTTTTGCAATTTGGGCTGGGCTATTTAAGTCCTGCTTTATCCTTTGTCAGTGCCAGTTGTCCATTGTTTTTGGAGAATTCACATCCATACTTGGTCTCTCCTGGTCTGCTGTTCATTTCTTCAAAGATAAGTTCTGGCCTTGTTTTTGCTGTCCACCTGCTGTCGACCTTATAGTCTGTGCATTTTCATGTTTTGTTTTGTCCAGCTTTGTCTGTGAAGGATTTTTTGCAGCCTAGCTGTGTCTCTGGAGATGCAGATATACCCTCCATGTCTTTAGTCAGATGTGGTGTTTTGTATTTTCTGTGGTGGATATTTTCTAGTGTTTTAATACTGACCGCATAGTACTCTGTCCTATTCTTCCTTTTTAGCTAGTATGGCCTCCTATGCTAAATCCTGATTTCATGTCTGCGTATGTTATTTCCCTCTCCTTTCACAGTCAATATTTGTGGGCGGCTGTCTATCCTTTGGGGATTTTCTCTGAGGCAAGATAGTTTTCCCGTTTCTGTCTTTAGGGGTAGTTAGTTCTTAGGCTGTGTCGAGGGGTCTAGGGAGTGTTAGGTACCCCCCACGGCTACTTCTAGTTGCGCTGCTAGTTCAGGGTTTGCGGTCAGTAAAGGTACCACCTTCTCCAGAGTACGTCTCATGCTGCTCCTAGGCCACCAGATCATAACAGTACAACTGGCCAACAATGAGTTAAATGCATCTCAGAAGAAGGGAAGGAAGCTCTTGAGCCATTTTTTTTTCTCCAGTCTATTCTGTGTTCTCTTCCCTCTTAATCTCTGGGTGGCTACGGAACCTAATATTAACATGAATGTTCAGGAGTTAGTTTCTCGGGTGGATCAGCTTGCTGCTAGGGTACAGGGTATTTCAGATTTTATTATTCAGACTTCTGCCTTAGAACCTAAGATTCCCACTCCTGATTTATTTTTTGGTGACAAATTTTTGAGTTTCAAAAATAATTGTAAACTGTTTTTTGCATTGAGACCCCGTTCTTCTGGTGATCCCATTCAGCAGGTTAAAATCATCATATCCTTGCTGCGTGGTGACCCACAGGATTGGGCATTTTCCCTGGAATCTGGCAATCCTGCTTTGCTTAATGTTGATTCTTTCTTTCAAGCATTGGGGTTATTGTATGATGAGCCTAATTCTGTGGATCAAGTTGAGAAGATCTTGTTGGCCCTGTGTCAGGGTCAAGAAGCGGCAGAATCGTATTGCCAGAAATTTAGAAAATGGTCTGTACTGACTAAATGGAATGAGGATGCCTTGGCAGCAATTTTCAGAAAGGGTCTTTCTGAATCCGTTAAAGATGTTATGGTGGGGTTCCCCACGCCTGCTGGTCTAAGTGATTCTATGTCTCTGGCCATTCAGATTGATCGGCGCTTGCGCGAGCGCAGAGTTGTGCACACTGTGGCGTTGTCCTCCGAGAGGAGCCCTGAGCCTATGCAGTGTGATAGGATTTTGTCTAGAGCTGAACGACAAGGATTTAGGCGTCAGAATAGGTTGTGTTTTTACTGCGGCGATTCTGCTCATGTTATTTCTGATTGCCCTAAGCATACAAAGAGAATCGCTAGTACTGTTACCATCAGTACTGTACAACCAAAATTTCTGTTATCTGTGACCTTGATCTGCTCATTATCGTCATTTTCTGTCATGGCATTTGTGGATTCAGGCGCCGCTCTGAATTTAATGGACTTAGAATTTGCCAGACGTTGTGGTTTCCCCTCGCAGCCTTTGCAGAACCCTATTCCTTTAAGGGGGATTGATGCTACACCGTTGGCTAAAAATAAACCTCAGTTTTGGACACAGCTGACCATGCACATGGCGCCAGCCCATCAGGAAGATTGTCGTTTTCTGGTGTTGCATAATTTGCATGATGATATTGTGCCGGGTTTTCTATGGTTACACCTACATAATCCGGTGTTAGATTGGAAATTCATGTCTGTGACTAGTTGGGGTTGTCAGGGGGTTCATGATCACGTTCCTTTGATGTCGATTTCCTCTTCCCCCTCTTCTGAAATTCCTGAGTTTTGTCAGATTTCCAGGATGTATTCGATGAGCCTAAATCCAGTTCCCTTCCACCACATAGGGACTATGATTGTGCTATTGACTTGATTCCAGGTTGTAAGTTCCCTAAGGGTGGACTTTTCAACCTGTCTGTGCCAGAACATGCCGCCATGCGGAGCTATATTAAGGAGTCTTTGGAGAAGGGGCATATTCGGCCATCTTCTTCACCATTGGGAGCAAGTTTTTTTTTTGTTGCCAAGAAGGATGGCTCCTTGAGACCGTGTATTGATTATCGCCTGTTGAATAAGATCACGGTCACATTTCAATACCCTTTGCCTTTGCTTACTGATTTGTTTGCTAGGATTAAGGGGGCTAGCTGGTTTACTAAGATTGACCTTCGAGGGGCATATGATCTTATTCGTATTAAACAGGGTGACGAGTGGAAAACTGCATTTAATACGCCCGAAGGCCATTTTGAATACCTAGTGATGCCATTCGGACTCTCTAATGCCCCATCTGTGTTCCAGTCCTTCATGCATGATATCTTTCGGAGTTATCTTGATAAGTTCATGGTTGTATATTTTGATGATATTTTGATTTTTTCTGATGATTGGGAGTCGCATGTGAAACAGGTCATGATGGTATTTCAGATCCTCCGTGATAATGCTTTGTTTGTGAAGGGGTCGAAGTGCCTCTTTGGAGTGCAAAAGGTTTCTTTTTTGGGCTTCATTTTTTCTCCCACATCTATAGAAATGGATCCGGTTAAGGTTCAGGCCATTCATGATTGGATTCAGCCCACATCTGTGAAGAGCCTTCAGAAATTCTTGGGCTTTGCTAATTTTTATCGTCGTTTCATTGCCAACTTCTCCAGTGTGGTTAAACCTCTGACCGATTTGACGAAGAAAGGCGCTGATGTGATGAATTGGTCCTCTGCGGCTGTTTCTGCCTTTCAGGAGCTTAAACACCGATTTACTTCTGCCCCTGTGTTGCGTCAGCCGGATTTTTCTCTTCCATTTCAGGTTGAGGTTGACGCGTCTGATATTGGGGCGGGGGCCGTTTTGTCTCAGAGGAATTCTGATGGTTCCTTGATGAAACCGTGTGCCTTCTTTTCTCGGAAGTTTTCGCCTGCGGAACGCAATTATGATGTCGGCAATCGGGAGTTGTTGGCTATGAAGTGGGCATTTGAGGAGTGGCGTTATTGGCTTGAGGGGGCCAAGCACCGTATTGTGGTCTTGACCGATCATAAGAATCTGATTTACCTCGAGTCTGCCAAACGACTGAATCCTAGACAGGCTCGATGGTCTCTGTTTTTCTCCCGTTTTGATTTTGTGGTCTCGTACCTTCCTGGTACTAAGAATGTTAAGGCGGATGCCCTCTCTAGGAGTTTTTTTCCTGATTCCCCTGGGGTTCTTGAGCCGGTCGGCATTCTGAAGGAAGGGGTGATTCTTTCTGCCATCTCCCCTGATTTACGACGGGTTCTTCAGGAATTTCAGGCTAATAAACCTGACCGCTGTCCAGTGGGGAAACTGTTTGTTCCTGATAGATGGACTAGTAAAGTGATTTCTGAGGTTCATTGTTCTGTGTTGGCTGGCCATCCTGGGATTTTTGGTACCAGAGATTTGGTTGGTAGGTCCTTTTGGTGGCCTTCTTTGTCGCGGGATGTGCGTTCTTTTGTGCAGTCCTGTGGGATTTGTGAGCGGGCTAAGCCTTGCTGTTCCCGCGCTAGTGGGTTGCTTCTGCCTTTGCCGGTCCCTGAGAGACCTTGGATGCATATTTCTATGGATTTTATTTCAGATCTTCCGGTTTCCCAGAGGATGTCGTTACCTGGGTGGTTTGTGACCGGTTTTCTAAGATGGTTCATTTGGTACCTTTGCCTAAATTGCCTTCCTCTTCTGATTTGGTTCCGTTGTTTTTTCAGCATGTGGTTCGTTTGCATGGCATAGTAACATAGTAACATAGTTAGTAAGGCCGAAAAAAGACATTTGTCCATCCAGTTCAGCCTATACTCCATCATAATAAATCCCCAGATCTACGTCCTTCTACAGAACCTAATAATTGTATGATACAATATTGTTCTGCTCCAGGAAGACATCCAGTCCTCTCTTGAACCCCTCGACTGAGTTCGCCATCACCACCTCCTCAGGCAAGCAATTCCAGATTCTCACTGCCCTAACAGTAAAGACTCCTCTTCTATGTTGGTGGAAAAACCTTCTCTCCTCCAGACGCAAAGAATGCCCCCTTGTGCCCGTCACCTTCCTTGGTATAAACAGATCCTCAGCGAGATATTTGTATTGCCCCCTTATATACTTATACATGGTTCTTAGATCGCCCCTAAGTCGTCTTTTTTCTAGACTAAATAATCCTAATTTCGCTAATCTATCTGGATATT